>NW_021621078.1:7180120-7190071 GCF_004785775.1 Grammomys surdaster | reverse complement strand
GAGAGAGAGAGAGAGAGAGAGAGAGAGAGAGAGAGAGAGAGAGAGAGCGAGAGAGAGAGCGAGAGCTAAGAGTATGACAATTTTAATGCCAAGGTGCATTGGTAGAATTGACCTGAGCCAGGGCACCAAATGCTATCAGGAGTCATGTGTTATAACAAAAAGAACACAACGAAAGGAATGACTTAAATTACCCACGAGTATCTTCCACTAGAATCAAAGCATACCATCTGTTACCGGTTTTTTGCTCATCTGTTTTTGTTTCAGTGCAGTCTCACTTTAGCCAGGGCTGGAGTTCAAGCGCTACACAGTGAGAGCCTGGTTTAAAAAATGAGTGGTGTGGGCTGGATAGATGGCTCACTGGTTAAGAGCACTGACTGCTTTTCCAGAGGTCCTGAGTTCAATTCCCAGCAACCACATGGTGGCTCACAACCGTGAGATCTGATGTGGCTGAAGACAGCCAGCTACAGTGTACTCATATACATAAATAAATCTTAAAAAAAAAAAAAAGAATGGGTTCATAAGCCACATGGCAGTGAGCAGAGAAATTGTAATTAGCTGTAAGAGAGCCTGATTATTGTTTTATCTTTTACTTGTTCTTTTTTGTTCAACCTATTTCCTCAGCTAAATCTCTCCAAACAGTGAGACTATGAGGGACATTCCTCATTCAAACTACCATAGCCCCCTTTCTCAAAACCTCTGTCCCCTCCTATGGACCCCTTCCAGTTTTATAATCTCTCTTACACTTTTCTCCATATAAATGCACACACCTTCAAATGAAAAGCTGGGATCCACATGAGAGAGAACATGCTATATCTGTCTTCCTCAGTTTGAATCACTTCAGTAATTTCTGGCTTCATGCGTATTCCCATAAACTTCATCCTTTTACATTGGTGTGTGCGTGTGTGTATGTGTGTGTGTAGATGCCTACAGAGTCCAGACAAGGGTGTTCAGTCCCCTGGAGCTGAAGTTACAGGCAATTGTGATCTGCCCAACAGAGATGGTAGGAACTGAACTCAGGTCCTCTGAAAGAGCAGTGCATTTTCTTAGCCACTGAGCCATTTCTTCAGCCCAAATTTCATTTTTCTTTATTGTTGTATAAGATTCCATTGTATCGGGCTGGATAGATGGCTCACTGGTTAAGAGCACTGACTGCTCTTCCAGAGGTCCTGAGTTCAAATCCCAGCAACCACGTGGTGGCTCACAACCATCTGTAATGAGATCTGATGCCCTCTTCTGGTGTGTCTGAAGACAGCTACAGTGTATTCATATATAATAAATAAATAAATCTTAAAAAAAAAAAAGATTCCATTGTATCAGTTGGGTAGTGGTGGCGCATGCCTTTGATCCCAGCACTTGGGAGGAAGAGGCAGTCGGATTTCTGAGTTCCTGGCCAGCCTGGTCTACAGAGTGAGTTCCAGGACAGCCACAGCTGCACAGAGAAACCCTGTCTTGAAAAACAAAAAAAACAAAAAAAAAGATTTTATTGTATCTATATACCACATTTTCATATCCATGTATCTATTCATGGACAAGTTGATTCCTCCTTGCTTCAAGAGTAGAGTGGCAATAAACATGGGCATAAAAGTATCTCTGTCAGCATTTAGATTCCTTAGGGCATATGCCAAAGACTGATAAAGCCAGGTCATGTGTAGTTCCACATGGTAGTTCTCTAGTTTTAGATTATCTGTCCATCCATCCATCCATCCATCCATCCATCCATCCATCCATCCACATGGATGGATCCATCCATCGTACGTGCGAGCATGCGTGCCTGCCTGTGTGTGTGTGTGTGTGTGTGGTCGCGGATGTGTCTGTCTATCTATCTGGCTAGGATATTCTGGATTATCCTGGGCTACCCAGTGCAAGCACAGTCTCTGTAAGAAAACTTCGAGAAGTCCAGCAAGATGGTTCAGCAGGTAACCATGGCTGACAACTTGAGTTCCATCCCTGGGACCCACATATCACAGGAGAGAACTAACTCTCATGGGTTTCCCTCTAACCTCCACATGCATGCTGTGGCATGCACTCCTACAAATTAATGGAAAAGAATTAGGAGATGTACTAGATTAGAAAAGGTGTTGATGGGCTGGAGAGATGGCTCAGTGGTTAAAAGCACTGACTGCTCTTCTAGAGGTCCTGAGTTCAATTCCCAGCAACCACATGGAGGCTCACAACATCTGTAATGGGATCTGATGCCCTCTTCGGGTATGTCTAAAGTCAGCTACATAAATAAATCTTAAACAACAACAACAAAAAAGGTGTTGACAGGCTTTAAGTTTGGGATCAAGTGATAGGAAGCTGAGTTGAAAGAAAGCTTTCCTGTTGGCTTTTATAGTGTGAAATATCCCCTGCTTCTGCTGAAGACAGTTGTCATCAGTAGTGTTACTCAGCCATGGACTGTATGTGCCACACTACTAACATGTCAGTATGCTTTTGCCCCTGAAATAACAGCAGCATCCTTGGGGGGTAACGAACCACTGTCTGTGTGGCTGCAGCAGACACAGTCCCTAGTGGGAGAGCTCCTGTGGCTCTATTGGTAAGTAGCAACCTACAAAATGCCTCAGCAGGTAAAAGTACTTGCTGACCTGAGTTGTTTGGTTTAAAAATGAAAAGATATTTTAATTTTATGTGTATGAGTGTTTAGCATGTATATATGTATGTATGTATATGCAACACACATGCATGCAGTGCTCTTGGAAACAGAGGAGGACTTTGAACCCCTTGGAACTGGAGTTACAGATGGTTGTGAGCCACCATGTGGCTGCTAGGAACTGAACTCTGTTCCTCTAGAAGAATACAGTGCCCTTAACTACTGAGGCACTTCCCCATCCCTCTTCCCCTGTACAGACAGGTTCTCACATGTCCCTGGTTGGCTTCAAACTCACAAAAGTGAGTAGTGCCAAAGGTGTTCTAAGTCTGGAACACACTTTTTTTTTTTTTAAAGATTTATTTATTATGTATAGTGTTCTGCCTGCATGTATACCTGCTGCCAGAAGAGGGCATTGGATCCCATTACAGATGGTTGTGAGCCACCATGTAGTTGCTGGGAATTGAACTCAGGACCTCCAGAAGAGCAGTCTGTGCTCTTAATCCCTGAGCCATCTCTCCAACCGCCCAAAAACATGTTTCTTAGACCTCCATGAAGTCCATGAACCCAAACACACACGTACATACACACTAATAATAAAATGTAAACATTTATAAGGTCTGGAGACATGGGTCAGTGGTGGAGAACATATACTGCTTTTCCAGAGGACCTCAGTTCAGTTCCTAGCACATCAGGAGGCTCACAACAGCTCCAGGGCTACTGACTTCTTTGGGCACCTGCAATCACATGTGCTCACCCCCACCACACATGAATACATGATGAAAAAATAAATCTTTTAGTGGGCGGTGGTGGCTCATGTTTTTAATCCCAGCACCCAGGAGGCAAAGGCAAGTGAATCTCTGCTTTTGGCTACACAGAGAAACCCTGCCTCAAAAAAACAAGACAAAACAAAGCAAGTCAGCTGAGCATGGTGGCTTATGCCTTAATGCAGAGGCAGGCAGGTCTTTGAGTTCAAGAGCAGCCTGGACTACATATTGAGTTCCAAGACAGCCAAGGCTACACAGAGAAACCCTGTCTCAAAAAACCAAAACCAAAACCAAAACAAAACAAAACTCCCCAAAACAAAAAACAAAAACAAACAAACAAAAAAACAAAAACTTAAGGGTTCTTTGGAAAGTCGGTTGGATGATGTTTTACTGGGGTGAGCATGAGAAGGAATGTTTCATTAAAGTGGACACAGGCGTGAAAGGCTAAGGCCGACTCACGAAGGAATGTTTCACTGAAGCAGACACAGTAGAGGGGATGTCCTGCTAAAGCAAGCATGTGAAAAGACATATGATGAAGGATTCTTTGCTAACAAAATGTGTTGGTTCTTCTTACATTGTGTAGTTGAGCTGCATTTGTCAGGACCTCATGGAGAGAAATGCAGCAGAAAATGTCTGGTGGGGTGCTGCAGCCCGACTCGGGGCTGATTGGATGCAGTGCTGAGGCACGGAACATGGAGAACCCGTGCTGTTTGGAGCATATAACTAGGACTGCATGGAGTTACGGAGACAGAGCTTGGCTTGCTGGGACAGCTAGCTGTCCAATGCTTATGTGTCTCACATCTTCACTGATTTTCACTTCCCTGAGAGAGATACAGCCAAGAACTTTTCCTGGTGTCCCTCCGGGTCCTTCCTGCTGACTCGAGTGTGTCACCTGTTGCTAACCCCAGTCTACCGAATTGGACTGCTGGTGTATCCGTGAAGTGTTTGTGAGTGGATCGAGCTGCTGCAGCCCGCTGACCTGTGAACTGAACTGCCAATTTCTAGACAACACAGATGGGAATTGCTCCAAAGAACCTTTCTAAACAGGTCCACTCCCCCCTTGTATCCTTTCTTTTCCATTACCTCTGGTAGGCGGTGGGCCACAAGGGAGGTTAAAACATTTAAGAACCATCATTAAAAGTAAGGTTTGGGTGGTGGCGCACACCTTTAATCCCAGCACTTGGGAGGCAGAGGTAGGCAGATTTCTGAGTTCGAGGCCAGCCTGGACTACAGAGTGAGTTCCATGACAGCCAGGACTATACAGAAAAACCCTGTCTCGAAAAACCAAAAAAAAAAAAAAAAAAGAAAGAAAGAAAAAAGAAAAAAAAGTAAGCTTTGGGCCTGGAAAGATGGCTCAGTGGTTAAGAGCACAGACTGCTCTTCCAGAGGTCCTGAGTTTAATTCCCAGCAACTACATGGTGGTTCATAACCATCTCTAATGCCCTCTTCTGGTGTGTCTGAAGACAGCTACAGTGTACATAAATAAAATAATTTTTTTTTTAAAAGTAAGGTTTGAGGGCTGGAGAGATGGCTCAGCAGTTAAGAGCACTGACTGCTCTTCCAGAGGTCCTGAGTTCAAATCCCAGCAACCACATGGTGGCTCACAACCATCCATAATGAGATTCAATGCCCTCTTCTGGTGTGTCTGAAGACAGCTACAGTGTACTCATAAATAAAATAAATAAATCTTTAAAAAAAAAAAAAGTAAGGTTTGAAAAAAATTAAAGTTACAAAGCTGGGCATACTTTAAATCCCAGTAACTGGGAGGCAGAGACAAGTAGATCTCTGTGAATTCAAGGCCATCCTGGTCTACATAGTGACTTCCAGGACAGCCAGAGCTACATAGGAGACCCTGTATCAGAAACAACAACACTAATGGTACTAGATGTGTCCTAAGATGCTTTGAAGACTGAGGAAGTCCAGAAACAAAGGCCAACTTTAAAGAGGGAGGGGGAGAGGGGCTTCCTCGGGGCCTTCAGAGTGAGCAGCACTTCTGGCAGCCTGACTTTAGTAAGTCCTCTCCCAGAACTTGGTGATAAATGTGGTTATTTTGCATCTCAAAGGTGGTGGGAATTAGTTAAAGCAAGAGGAAAATCTTACAAAGTATGTCCGTGAGTCTTGCCGGAATCAGTTATTTTTAGTCCACATTCCCAGGAGTGCGATTACTGAGTCACTGTGATGGCCACATCTCTGGATCTCATTTTCCAGAGGCTGTTTACCAACTGCCTGTGCTACTGGCTCCTTCAGAGGTACTTTAGGAAGTTTAAAATGTATCTCACATGATTTTGAGACTGTACCTAAGACTTTTTTTTTTCTTTTTTACCTTTAGACACAACCTGGTTATGTGGTAGCTGCCCTGGACTTGCTGTGTAAACCAGACTCGTCTTGTCTTTGGAAGAGCCCCTGCCTCTGCTTCTCCAGTACTGGGATTAGTGATAATACTTATTTATCTAATTTTTTTTGAGATAGACTTCCTCTATATATCCATAGCTATCCTGAAACTCACTAAGTAGACCAAGCTGGCCTTGAATTCACAGAAATCCTCCTGCCTCTGCCTCTTCAACACTGGGATTAAAGGCATGTGCCACCACTGCCTGGCCCTGAAAATACATCTTAATGGAAACAAAACAAAACTCTTTGCTTCCCTAAAAATTGAACCCAGGACCTTGTACATGCTAGACAAGCATTCTTTTACTAAACTATACTCCAAGCTCTATTTTAAAAATTCATATGGGGGGTTTTGGTACAATGAATTAAAACTAGTCCCAATTGTAGATCATTCCGCCGCAGCCTCCTGAATGCTGGAAGTACATACTTGTGACACCACACCTGGCTTCAAGTTTGCCAGGTGTGCTGGCACTCATCTATTGTCCTGTCCGGCAGGGCATTAAGCAGGGGTCCGGGGAGGTCACCTGAAAGAGAAGATGGGGGAACTAGGCGAACACAAAAAATGGCAATCTGTCTATAGTCTGATCAAATAGCAATTTTTACTTTTTCACACAGGGGTTATATACACAAAAAAGGCAGGATGTGGGGAAGGGGATGATGCAGGAGTGTGGGTGTTCAGGGGGAGTACAGATATCTTCCAGAACAGAGTATCTGCTGGATGAAGGTTCAGGAGACATGTCACCATGACTCTGACTATGATTCACTTATCCTTATCTAAGTTGGTACTATCTACCAAGGTTATCTGTCAACAAGGTCTATAACTATTTAGCCTGGCAATTTTCCACCAAAGCTGCTTGTTTAAAATAGCTTCTAGTCATCTGTTTCAGTGTTTTTCCACAGAGATCCAAGACTTTGTGTTAGCAGGCATGTATGTCAGGCCTATTGCTGATTTTAGGCCTAAGGCTGATTTTAGGCCTTCAGTCTATAAGCAGGGCTGCCCCTGACAATCTATAATCAGGAGGCATGGATCATCCAACTCTCTATGAGTTCAAGACTAGCCTTGCCAACAAATTGAGTTCAGACTAGCCAGGACTACACAGTGAGACCTCCATCTCAAAAGAAAATGAATATAAAATACAGCTTTAAAATAAAAAGATGCATGGTGATGCACACCTATAACTAGTCCCAACACTTGAGAGGCAGAGGCAGGGGAATCCCTGAGAATTTGAGGCCACCCTGGTCTACACTGTGAACTTCAGAACAGTCAGGGCTGCATAGTGAGACCCTGTCACAACATACTCACACATATTTTCCCCATGTAGACCAGGCTGACCTCCAACTCTTTCTCTCTCTCTCTCTCTCTCATTATTATTCATCTGTCAATGAATGAATAAATAAATGTCAGTTCTCAACTTGTGGGTCACAACCTCTTTGGGGTTGACCAAGCCTTTCACAGGAGTCACAAAGACCATGGGAAAACACAGATATTTACACAATGACTCATAACAGCAAAATTACAGTTATGAAGTAGCAATGAAAACAGCTTTATGTGTGGAGGGTCACCACAGCATGAGGAACTGTGTCAAAGGACTGAGGTATTAGGAAGGTTGAGACCCGTTGGTCTATCCATTGCTTCAGACTCTATGCTATTCTTCATCCTCTTGAATGCTCAGACCACAGGGGTGTGCTACACTTCTGACAAGCTTATTTTAAAACTTTATCTCTGTGTGAGTCTGTGTATGCATGGGGGACAAGAATAACACAGTTTTGGGCTGGAGAGATGACTCAGCGGTTAAGAGCACTGACTGCTCTTCCAGAGGTCCTGAGTTCAATTCCCAGCAACCACATGGTGGCTCACAACCATCTGTAATGGGATCTGATGCCCTCTTTTGGTGTGTCTGAAGACAGCTACAGTGTACTCACATATATAAAATAAATAAACCTTAAAAAAAGTCTCTCTCTCTCTCTCTCTCTCTCTCTCTCTCACACACACACACACACACACACACACACACACACACACAAAAACAAACATGTCTGGTCAGGGAACACTTGTAGAAGTCAGTTTTCTCCTTCTACCCTGAGGTCTCCAAGCTTGCCTGATGAGATACCATGCATAGACCCAAGATTCTTTGTCTCCTGATTGGGATTAAAGGCATGTGCCACCATGCCCAGCCTAAGATTGATGTTTTTATTTTGTTATTTTATTTTTTTATATGTGACTGTTTTGCCTGTATATATGTCTTTGCACCACCTGTGTGTCTGGAGCTCTAGGAGACTAGAGGAGGGCTTCCTCAGTCCCAACCATCTGTGTCTGTAACTCCAGTTCCAAGGGATACCAAGTAAACACATGGTACACATACATGTATGAAGACAAAACACACATAATTAATTTGGAAAAGAAAATGTAGTTCAGCTGGGCAGTGGTGGCACACACCTTTAATACCAGCACTTGGGAGGCAGAGGCAGGCTGATTTCTGAGTTCGAGGCCAGCCTGGTCTACAGAGTGAGTTTCAGGACAGCCAGGGCTACACAGAGAAACCCTGTCTCGAAAAACCAAAAAAAAAAAAAAAAAAAGAAAAGAAAAGAAAAGAAAAGAAAAGAAAATGTAGTTCAACAAAGCAATGCCTGGGCTGGGTTACAGTTCAGTGGTAACACTGTCTGAGGCTCAGGTTTGACCACTTCACCCTTGCAAAAAGACAAATACCACTTGGCTACAATATTAACTAGAATTAGACTACTGTGAACCCACAATAAATTTTAACTATTCAGATTCCTTTAAGATTGTGTAAAGGTTGGACTGAAGAGATGGTGCAGTGGTTAAAAGCAGCAACTACACTCTGGTGGGCCTGGGTTTGGTTCTCAGCACCCACATTATGGTTCCCAATGGTCCAACTCCAGTTCCAGGGGATCTGATATCCTCTTCTGGCCTCTGTGGGTACCAGGTCTGCACATAAAAGTATAAAATGAAAAAAAAGTATAAAATGAGCCAGGTGGTGTTTGAGTATGCCTTTAATCCCAGCATGCAGAAGGCAGAGGCAAAATCTTGGCTGCCTTCAGATCAAGATGCAGAACTCTTGGCTCCTGCAGCATCATGTCTGCCTGCTCGCTGCCATGCTATTACCATGATGATAATAGATTGAATTTCTGAAACTGGAAGCCAGTTCCAATTATATGTTTTCCCTTATAAGAGTTGCCATGTTCATGGTGTCTCTTCTCAGCAACGGAAACCTTAACTGAAACAGTGGTAGAGCCCTTGCCTAACATAGCAAGTGCCATTAGCCACTGAGCAGTCTCTCCAGCCACTAAAGAAAGTACTACTGAAAAATTTTCACATGTCTAAATATTTCCATAAATTACTTTAAACTGAAAAAGAGCAGTATATTTCTTGGCATGGCAGCAGAAGCATTATTAACTCTGGTTCTAGGTAATGCAATACCCTCTTCTGTCCTTTATTTATTTATTTATTTATTATTATTATTTTTTTTTTTTTTGGTTTTTTGAGACAGGGTTTCTTTGTGTAGCCCTGGGTGTCCTGGAAGTCACTCTGTAGACCAGGCTGGCCTCGAACTCAGAAATCTGCCTTCTTCTGCCTCTCAAGTGTCTTCTGGCCTTTTAATCACTCTGGCACAAGCACTTTGTCTTAGGCAGTTGGAGAGACCTGTTTCAGGCCAGCATCTACACAGCAAGCTCCCAGGAGGTAGGGCTACATGGTGAGCCTGTCTAAAAGAACCAAAGACAGCAACAAAAAAATAGTAAAAACAGGCTGGAGCTCAGTGGGTAAGAGCACTTGCTCTTGCAGGTGACTTGGGTTCAGTTGCCAGCATCCACATGGTGTCTCACAACTCTCTGTACTTCCAATTCCAGAGGATCTGGTGTCCTCTTCTGATCTCTGTGGGCACCAGACATGCATTTGGTGCACATACAGATATGAAGGCAAAAGGCTTATGCACATAAGAGAAAATTAATCTGAAAAAAATTAAAGCCAGCATATGTACACAACTTAGAAGTTAAACAAGTCAAATGTAGTGGTGCACACTTGTAAATCCAGTGTGTACGGGGAAACACTGGGGAGCTGAAGATGGATTAATGAGTTTGAGGCCATGGTGAGACTGTCTCTAAAATATATATATGTATATGTATATGTATATGTATATGTATATGTATATGTATATGTATATGTATATGTATATGTATATGTATATGTAT
>NW_021621078.1:7162355-7180110 GCF_004785775.1 Grammomys surdaster | reverse complement strand
TGTATATGTATATGTATATGTATATGTATATGTATATGTATATGTATGTATGTATATATATATATGCACTCCAATACTCAGGAGGTAGAGGTAGGAGGATTACTGTGAGTTCAAAGCCAGACTGGATTATATCACAAGTTCTAGGCTGTTTCTGAACACATAATTAGGCTACTCTGAGCACACTGTAACAAAAACAAATGGATACTTCCATGTATTTCCACAATGTCAGAAATTACTTAATAAATTCAAAAGCAATACTCAAAAGTTTCATTACTGCAGTTGGCCAGCTGGTCCTGATTTCCCTTGATAGCTGGCTGTTGGCAAATACAGGTTCTTCTATTCCAATGGTGATTACTAAAGTTAACTCAGATAATATATTACACAGCACCCTATAACCATATCTATATAGCTGTATACATGTAGACTGTGGGATATCTACAAAGAGTTAAGAGGCAGCAGCAGAGTCCAAGGCCTCCTCACTAGAGGCAGAAGTCCATACAGATGCACTCACTGCAGTTGGCAAAGCTCCCACTGTGCAATCCCTCGAGTCCAAGCCCCAGAGCCCATATAAAAAGGTTAGATTTGGCGGGATGTGTTGCAGTCCTGGAACTGGGGAGGTAGAGACAGACAGATCCCTCTAACTCACTGGTCAACAAGTCTAGCCTAATTAGGGGACCCAAAGCCAATGAAAGATCCTGTCTTTAAGAGACCTGGGAGGCTGGAGAGGTGGCTTGGCAGTTATGAACATTTGCTGCTCTTGGAGAGGACCTAGATTCAGTTTCTGTTCTCAGCACCCACACTGGACCGCTCACAGTCACCCATGACTCCATTTCAAGAGGATCAGTTTTCTTCTTGCCTTCTTGGGCTCCTGCACACGGATGGCTGCACATACATCCTCTCATGCACACACACATTTACATAAAGCAAATTAAAAAAAAAAAACAGTAAACAGGCCTGGAGTGGTGATGCAGGTGGATCTCCATGAGTTTGAGGCCAGCCTGGTCTACGCTGTGAATTCCAGGACAGCCAGGGAAACAGAGAGACCTTGTCTCAAAAACTCAAAACAAGCATGGTGGGTAGCTCCTGAGGAATGGGATATGATGTTGAAAGTCACTGTCGGGGTTAAGATACTAAGTAGCCAGCTGTACCCCTCCCAAGGATATACAGACAGCATCTTAGGGTTTCTGTTGCTGGGTTGAAACATCAGAAAGCAAGTTGGGGAGGAAAGGGTCTATTTGTCTTATATTTCCATATCACCGTTCACCATCAAAGGAAGTCAGGACAGGAACTGAGACAGCACAGGAACCTGGAGGCAGGAGCTGATGCAGAGGCCATGAAGAGGTTCTGCTTTCCAGCTTGCTCATCATGACTCACTCAGTCAGCTTCCGTATAGACTCCAGGACCACCAGCTCAGAGATCCACCACCCACACTGGGCAGGGCCCTCCCAGATCCATTACTAATTAAGAAAATGTCCTGCAGGCTTGTCTACAAACTGATCTTATCTGGGAACTTCCTGTTTTGGCTCTGGTTTGTTTTTCAAGACCAGGCTGGCCTTTAACTCAGAGATCTGCTTGCCCCTGCCTCCCAAGTGCTGGGATTAAAGTCATGTGCCACCTAGTGCCCCGCCGCATGATTTTTGTTTTTAAGACAGGGTTTCTCTGTGTAGCCCTGGCTGTCCTGGAACTCTTGTCTGTTCCCTCCTCTGATAGGCTTTAGTGTGTGTCAAGTTGATATAAAACTGTACTGCACAGGTAACTAGTGACACTTTCTTCAGTGGTGCAGCCACTTGTCAGCTCCCCATGTGTCTGTAAGCAGTGCCAACTAAACTCAGAGTCATGTACACACACAAGGATGTAGCCCTACTTTTTTGGGTTTCTTTATTATGGTCTTATACCTATACCCTTCTGACCCTTTCCACCCTAATCCCTTCCAACCCCCTAACACTAGGTAAGAGAGAAAGGTTAGAGGAGAAAGAGGGTGGAGATCTCTTTAGATTACTTCCTACTGATTAGGGGCATTGAGTTCCTTGGGACAAGATATTCTTGTCTCTTTGTTTAGGATCACTTGACAAACTGCAGTAGCAAGAAGAACAGCAGCCTCCTGGGAGTCAACCCTTGGCCCCTCTTGGGTCTTTGGTGTTTATACCCTCTGAAAAGTACCCAGAATTCCAAATGTCACACATTAAAAGAAACTATCTGCAGCTGGCAAACACCCCCCCTGCCCCTCTCCCTTAGAGGAAGGGGGGCAAATCACAGTCACACCTCCTATCCCAAACCTAGGGTTAAAACAAAAACATTTACATAACAACTGAGCTGGGCTTTTTAAGAAACCAAAATTCTCCAGCCGGTTGGTGGTGGCGTCACGCCTCCTATCCCAAACCTAGGGTTAAAACAAAAACATTTACATAACAACTGAGCTGGGCTTTTTAAGAAACCAAAATTCTCCAGCCGGTTGGTGGTGGCGCACACCTTTGATCCCAGCACTTGGGAGGCAGAGGCAGGTGGATTTCTGAGTTCGAGGCCAGCCTGGTCTACAGAGTGACTTCCAGGACAGCCTGGGCTATACAGAGAAACCCTGTCTCGAAAAACCAAAAAAAAAAATAAAAATAAAAATAAACCAAAATTCTCACTACACAAGGACATGAGCGTAAGAGACTGGTTGTGAAGAGGAAGATATCAGCAAGTGTGAGGGGTAGAGAAGGCAATGGGGTGAATAGGACCAAAACACTTTGTCTACCTGCATGAAAATGCCAAAATGCCATTCTGTATAATGTGCGTTAACGAAGTGTTTATTAAAGAGGCTGGGTATATGGTGCATATCCAGTCTGCAGAACTCACTTATAAACTCTGACTGCAGCAGAGTAGAGACAAGCAGAACCCTGGAGTTTATTGGGCAGCCATCCTAGGCTTATTGAGAGTTCCCACTCCCAGAAAGAGAGTCAGTCTCAAAGAAAAAACGTGGGTGGTGGCACACACCTTTATCACAGCACTAGGAAGACAGGGCAGGCTGATTTCTAGAGTGCCAGACTAGCTAGGACTGTATTTTGAGGTTCTGTGTTAAACAAAGAAAGAAAACAAAACTGGGGTAGGGAGATAACTCAGTATGTTAGGACACTTGCTGCCAAGCATAATGATCTGAGTTCAAACCCCAGAATCCTAATAATAGAAGAGAACTAACTTTCAAAAGTTGCACTGTCGGCTGGGCGGTGGTGGCGCATGCCTTTAATCCCAGCACTTGGGAGGCAGAGGCAGGTGGATTTCTGAGTTCGAGGCCAGCCTGGTCTACAGAGTGAGTTCCAGGACAGCCCGGGCTACACAGAGAAACCCTGTCTCGAAAAAACAAAAAACAAAAAACAAAAAGTTGCACTGGCACACATGCACAGAGGAGAAGAAGGGAGGGAGGGAGGAAGGGAGAGAGAGAGAGAGAGAGAACTTAAAAAAAGGTAGTAAGGGACTTAGAGACGTGGAGAGCTGCTGGGGCAGGGTATATGGAGCCAAGCCCCAGGACTTGGTTGGAGCTGAGCTACAGAGGACAGCTGAGCTATAGTACTGTGAAGGCCACAGAGGCCAGGACCTCGATGGCTGGAAAGGGAGGGACCGAAGTTGAAGTGAGCAGTGGAGGGCAAGCTGAGCTGAAGCTTCAAGGACAGCCTTGAATTTCCCACCTGTCAGTCTCTTGGGGGCACAGAGTAGTCAGGTGACAAGGCTGTAGGACCATGGACATCATAATTTTAGGGATCCCCTTTTTATGGGGTCCAGATGAGGGTATTGCACTCTAACTTGGTCTGATGTATTTGTTAAGTATTTAGGCCTAATTTTTCTGACTTGGTTTTTATTTTTATTTCACTTATTTTTTTCTTTTTTTTTTTTAAAGATTTATTTATTTATTATATATGAATACACTGTAGCTGTCTTCAGACACACCAGAAGAGGGCATCAGATCTCATTACAGATGGTTGTGAGCCACCATGTGGTTGCTGGGATTTGAACTCAGGACCTCTGGAAGTGCAGTCAGTGCTCTTAACAACTGAGCCATCTCTCCAGCCCACTTATTTTTTTTCTTAAGGTTTATTTATGTATATGAGTACATTGTCCCTCTCTTCAGACACACCAGAAGAGGGCATCAGACCCCATTTCAGATGGTTGTGAGCCACTATGTGGTTGCTGGGAATTGAACTCAGGACCTCAGGAAGAGCAGCCAGTGCTCCTAACCACTGAGCCATCTCTTCAGCCCCTATTTCATTTATTTTTGTGGTGCTGTGGCTGGAATCTAGGCCTTTTTATGTATTCTTGACAAATTTTCTACTTGTGAGCTTTGTTCTCAGTCCTCCATTGTGGCTTTAATGTGTCCAATACTCTTATGTTTACAACTCTGATAGGTTTATAAGTGGTACTTGGTTTGTTTTTTGCATTTTTTTTTTTAAGACAGGGTATCTCTGTGTAGACTTGGCTGTCCTGGAATTAGTTCTATAGACTAGGTTGGCCTTGAATTTATGAAGATCTACGTGCCTCTGCCTCCCAAGTGCTGAGATTAAAGTCACACCCCTTGGATTAAAGGTTGCCCCACTTTTTTACTTTTAGGCTCCTGGGCAGCATAGACACGTAAGTCAGTCACAACTGGCTCTGCACTTCACTCTCATCTTGGTGCTAAGTATTGCTTTGTAAGGTGGAGTCACCCAGAGCAAAGCAAAGCATGAAGCCACTGCTTCAGGAGCTGAGGGGTAACTCAGAGGAGGGCACAGATTGTGCACCTCAAACAGCTGAATTTTGAAGTTAAAACGTAAAACTGGGGCTGGAGATGCAGCTCAGTTGATAGGATGCTTGTCTAACATGCATGAAGCCCTAGGTTCAGTCCCTAGCACTGCATAAAACGGGTCGTGGTGACTGATGCACTCCTATAGTCCTGAGGATTAGGAGTTTGTCATCCTTTCCTATGTAGCAAGTTTGGAGAAACACACACATACAATGATGGCAATAAAATATGTCTGTAGGCACCCATGTGTGTGTGAAGGCCAGTGGTCTAGCAGTCTATCTGCTGAGTGATTTCACCAGCCCCTACTTTTTTTTTTTTTTTTTAGGCAGTGTCTATGTTGCTTAGGCTGAACTCAAACTTAATATATATTCTGTGTCTCCCACAAGCTGGGATTAACTATGGTTATCTTCCAAATGGGTGGATGGAACCCAGGGCATGCTAGGTGTCTTAGGATTACTATTAGTGGTGAGACACTGACTAAAGAAACTTGGTGAGGAAAGAGTTTATCCGGTTTATGGTTCCATATCACAGTTCATCAAAGGAAGTCAGGACAGGAATTCAAGCAGAATAGGAACCTGAAGGCAGGAGCTGATGCAGAGGCCATGGAGGGATGCTGCTTACTGTCTTGCTCTCTGCTTTCTTGTAGAGCTCAGAACCATCAGCCTAGGAATGACATGACTCACAATAGGCTGGGCCCTCCCCCATCAATCACTATTTTAATGAAAATGCCCTACAGATTTGCTTTTAGTCCGTTCTTTTGGAGGTATTTTCTTAATTGAAGTTCCTTTCTTTCAGATAACTTTAGCTTCTGTCAAGTTGACATAAAACTATCCAGCATATTAGGCAAGAACTCTACCAACTGAGCTACAGCTACAGCTTCTGTGTTTATTAAGTAAATCTGGGTTGAATACTTAAATATGTAACCTAATGTAGTGATTACCCTAAAGGATTTTCAATAGGTTGTGAACTCTCCAATAATCTCATCCTCAGAAGTATGTATCATACAGTAAGAACTGCCTGAAAGCAGTGTCAGGGTTTGTAGAACTTCAGTTGTGTCTTCCATCTGACTTTTAAATGCTAATTACAGGAATGAAGAGATGGGTCAGCAGTTAAGAGCTCTGGTTGCTCTTACAGAGACCCTGGGTTCAGTTCACAACATACACATGGTGGCTCACACCATCTGTTAACTCCAGTTCCAGGGGATCCAAGAAAGCCTTCTTCTGGTCTCCAAAGTCACCAGACACCTGACACACACGTGATGCACAAACCTACATACAGGCAAAATCCCTGTCATAATTATAGTAAATAAATCTTAAAAAACCAAAACCAACCTGATTACAGCAAATGAAACACAGCTGCCCAAGGGTTTTAGCACACTAAAACATCTTGATTCCTGTGCAAATGCTTCTCTGCAATACCCAGAAGAGTTTGCACTGGATGTGTAGCTGAAAGTGGCTTTGAACTCCCAATCTTTATATCCCAGTGTCTTCAGTGCTGGGATTACAGGTATGTACCACCATGCCAGTTATCAGTCTCTTCTCTTTTTTTTCTTTTTTGTTTTTTTGTTTTTTGTTTGTTTTTTCAAGACAGAGTTTCTCTGTGTAGCCCTGGCTGTCCTGGAACCCACTCTGTAGACCAGGCTAGCCTCGAACTCTCGAACTCAGAAATCCGCCTGCTTCTGCCTCCCAAGTGCTGGTATTAAAGGCGTGCGCCGCCACCACCACCGGGCTGTTTGTTCTTTGATTATTGTTATTGTTTTTGTGTGTATTTTTTGACATAGGGTCTCACAATGTAGCCCTGGGTGTCCTGAAACTTGCTTTGTAGCTTGGCCTGGAACTCAAGAGGTCCAACTGCCTTTGCCCCTCAAGTGTGCCGCTATCCCTGGCCTTCCTGTTTGCTTTAAAGACATAGTCTTGTCCTCTTGCCCTGGGTGCCCTGGAACTGGAACTATGTAACCAAGGCTGGCTTCAAGTTCACTGTAATCTTCTTGCCTCAGCCTCTCAGTACTGGGATCTTAAATGTGAGTTACCATATTCAGCTCTGTATTTCTTTTATGTTACTGGTACTGTTCCTCATTCCTTTGACTGGGTAAGAAGACGGGAAGTCAAGTTTTATTTCCCATAGCTGGTCATCTACAAAGTCTTGTGGCTTCTCTGTGATGCTATTCCTGTCTGTCCTTTCTTCTCTGTCCAGAGGCTATTATTGATTACCTTTTGCTTACATTTTATAATAAGATAATTTACCATTCTTGTTGATTACTGCTATGCAATGTTTTCTTTCTCCTGTTGGCATATTTTTTCTCTATTTTACTGGGTTCTTATACCTCTACCTCCCTTCCAACCCTATTCTACCCTAATCCCTTCCAACTCCCCAATGCTAGGGAGGAGAAAAAGAAGGTAAAGGGTAAAGGGAATATAGACCTCTAAAGGTTACTTTCTGCTCACTGGGGGCATTGGGTTCCTTGGGGGCAAGTCCAATCTTTGTCATCAGGGTATCTCCAGCTTCTTGTCTCTTTGCTTCTGACCATTTGACAAACTGCAGCAACAGTAGCTGCAGAGGGGACCAAACAGCCTTCTTCTCTGGAGTGCCCCTATACCCCTCTGGGCTGCCCCTGTCCCCCTCTGGGCTCTGGCACTTATTTATCCCCTCTCCAGAGTCTCCAGAATTCATAAACTATCTGCAGCGGGCAAAACCACACCTCTGCTAGTGTACAAGGCAAATCATAGTCACCTGCTGTGAAGCAGCCTCTTACCCCACACCTGGGATTAAAACACAAACATATTCACATAACATATCTGGGTTTTTAAAGAAACCAAAACTCTCACTACAATCTTTCTTTTTCTGTGTGTTTTGAGGTAGGGTATTTTTAGTTCAGGCTGGCCTGGAACTTGTGGCAATCCCTCTGTCTCTGCTTCCACAGTGCTGGAATTATAGGCATGAATCACCACTCGAGCAAATATGTAATACTTTTCTTTTTTTTATTTATTTATTATATATGAATACACTGTAGCTGTCTTCAGACACACCAGAAGAGGGCATCAGATCTCATTACAGATGGTTGTGAGCCACTATGTGGTTGCTGGGATTTGAACTCAGGACCTCTGAAGTGCAGTCAGTGCTCTTAACCACTGAGCCATCTCTCCAGCCCATGTAATACTTTCTTAAGTATAATTAGGATGATGTCACCTTCCACTCAGAATCATCAAAACATAGCTTACCCAGCTAGGACTATCACTCAGTGGTAAAGCACAGGCTGGAGGCTTTGGGGTCAGTCTCCAGCACTTGAACAAAACAATTCCTGTCTGTTTGTAGACTAAGACGCAAGCCTCTCAGCTTGGGACTTCAGACCTATCATAATTTGATCTCAACTTTTTTATTTCACACTCCCTTTGAGGCCCTTTTCCTGCATGGCTCAGCAGCAAGCAGATATTGAGTATAAGATGTTGAAAATCCACTGGGAAGCAGTATAGGCATGGCCATTGTAAGTGAAGCAATTCCCACTGAGGATTACTTATTTCTAACTCATCAATGTCAGTTTGCCCTTACTCAGGTGCACCTTGCACTCTAAATGAGCCAAGCCACTTTCTTGTCTCCTTTTTCCCTCGAGTGAGGGTTTCCCTTAATTAGCTTAGATTCACCTCCTTTTCTTTCTTTCTCTTTTCTCTGTGTTGTTTTTGTGTATTTTATTTTATTTTAGAGATGGGGGTTTCACAATGTAGCCCTGGCTGAACTGGAATTTGCTTTGTAGGTGAGGCTGGATCCAAACTCGATCCTCCTGCCTCTTTCTCCTTAGTGCTGGGATTAAACACACCCACCAATACGGGAGGCAAAAACAGAGACTGAACAAAAGTCCTATCTACGATGGATCAAAGAGATAAAATACGTCTAGAGGGGAGAAGAAAATGCTTACAGTGTGTAAGAGAGACGATGATGCATGAAAACTCAAGCTCTCCCTTCTCACTTATCAATTCTTTCTTTCTTTCTTTGTTTTTTTTTTTAAGAGACGGGTTTCTCTGTGTAGCCCTGGCTGTCCTGGAACTCACTCTGCAGACCAGGCTGGCCTCGAACTACCATCTGTCTCTGTCTCCCAAGTGCGGGTATTAAAGGTGTGTGCTACCACTACCCGGCATCAATTCTTTACCTAGAGGTTAAAAGGGTCCGAAAAGGGTCTACGGATGAGAAAAATGTACTAGAGTGCACAGGGCAGGTTGATCTCAATGAGGAAGGCCTGCCATAGCAAGAATCCATCAAGCCTCTCGCTCTGCCGCCCACAGGCCAGCCCGCGGTCGCCCAGCATAGGCTCCTGGCTTACTCCCCTCCCGCAGCACAGGCCGACCTCGCCTTCAGCCGCTCCAGGGGCCGTTCTCTGTCGCAGTCGCAGTTCCCGCCTCGCCACAGGGCCGCCCGCTGAGCCGACGGAGGCGGGGCATCCATCATGCTGGTTCCAGCCTTTTCTGGCGCCGATCTCCGGGACCCGCCCCCCCGCGCCAGTTGCCAGGGAGCGGTTGCCATAGAGCTGAGCAGTTGTCCGCGTGCGCAGGCGGAAGTCCCGGATTGAGGCGCCGCCATTTTTACTGCTCGGACGCGGAGCGAGAAGCTGAGAGAGTCGGAGACGCTATCCGCTTCCATCCGTCGCGCAGACCCTGCCGGAGCCGCTGCCGCTATGGATGATCGGGAGGATCTGGTGTACCAGGCGAAGCTGGCAGAGCAGGCCGAGCGATACGACGGTGAGTTGGGGGGGTGTCGGGGGGCTGGAAGTCTCGGACCCTCCGCCGCCGCCCACAGAGGCCGGGAACCGGAGACAAAATGGCGGCATCGTCTCCGAGCCTGGCTTGGGACGTGGGTCGTGAAGCAGGAAATGGCCTGCGGGCTCCCGGAGCGGTGGAAGTCTCCGGGCCTAGGAATTTGACCCCTCCGGTGTCCTTAGCTTGCAGACGCTCGCCAGCCAGCAGGCCGGGGTGTAGGGTGGAGGAGTTGGTTGTAAAATGGCGGCTGGAGGGGGAGGGCGAGTCCTCGGGCGGGGGTGGGGGAGGAGATGGCGGGTGCCGTCTCCCGGCGTGCAATCCCCACGGGAGCTTTCGGGACCGCGCGGGGTGTGGAGGGCAATTGGGTGGGGTGATGTGAGAAACAGCACCGGTCGCTCGGGACAGGGCGGGATCTAGGAGCTGTAGCGCGGGCGCCTTTCAGGGAAATATGGCGGGTGGGGGCGGTGGCTTTTCCCCGGAGGCCCAGTGTGGGGCGGCGGCTGTGGAGCCTCACAAAGGAGAAGCCTCTGGAGCGAACGGCTTCTTTGGGCCGACATTGGAGAGTAGTCTTTGGTGAGGGTGGAGTGTTTGGAAATCACTGCAGATCATCCTTGGGTGGAGGCAAGCTGAGATGCTGCGATTGGATTTCTTCCCTTAGGCCGACACACCTTGGAGTTGAGGGTTTTGGGGGCTTTTCAGCCTCGCCTTCTTCCGGGGAGGTGCACAGTCTCACTCATGCTCCGTTTGTTCTTACCCAGGATATCCCAAAGTTCCTGCATTTTTTTTTCTCCCTCAACCTTCACAAGCACGGAGTTCTGATGGATAGAATACAGGAGACCAGGCTAGCCAGGACTTCTTAGTACTGATTGCCCTTTGCAGTGCCAGTGCCTCCATTTACCCGTTTTTGTAAAATTGATGATTTTACTATTCACACTCAAGAGTTCTGAAGCATGGGTAGACCTGTTAGTTCAAATAATGTTTAGTAACACTTGGTTGACAACCCAAGTTTGGAATGCATGTTCTTGCTTGGCTTGGTAATCTTTACCTATTTTGAGCACTCAGTTGAGGCTTGGGGATTTTGAATTAGGAATGTAGAAGATTGTAGTTTTTCTTTTTGTCATTGTTAGATGATTAGGGCTCGAACCCAGGGTTGCATGAAGGAAAGACAAGTGCTCAAATACTGTGTGCTACACCACAGCTCTGTTTTATCCATTTTAAGTGAATGTCTATATGTGCAATTTTCAGTAGTTACTCTTTGTTCATTTGACACCTCCCTCACCTCCAGGTGATGGAACCCTAGTACATGCTAGATGAGTGCTCTTTCAGCTTAGCCACTTCTTAGCTCCTGCTAATTTGAGTTTAGTCTTGTTTGAGAATTTCATTGACATATCTACTGTGTCTATATAGCTTAGGTACAAAATTCTCTTAATTTTGTACCTAGATACTTGAGTTAGGCAATAGGCCATTAAACTAGTATTTAAAACTGAAAAGTCACATACATGGTTCATGTGATTTAATTAATTGCTATGTAGCTCTTGAGTGTTCTGAAACACACTATGTAGACCAGGCTGGTCTTGAACCCCGAGACCCAACTGTCTCCGCCTCTCCCTGTGCTGAGATGAAAGACATGAACACTAAGTCAGGCTGGGTCCTGTGAGTTTAATGTTTTGGGAGTGGTATGGTCGAATGAGACAAGTTTGGAATTAAGTGTTCTTCAATTTTTTTCCAAATTAGTTAAACCGTTTGCTTCTCAAATGTTAGGTCAGACCCTTTTCCTTGAATGCCTTTTTCTCCTGTGGCAGCTTTTGAACCAATCGTAGAGTCTTTGTCAAAGTCACCGTTCCAGCATTTGGAAAGTAGAACAGCAGGCCTCAAAACCTCCAATTTAGGAAAGACACTGAACTAAATTTTGTCTTGCAGATTTAAGTTTGTACTGAATTAGGTTCCTGTTGGGAGCTGGAGGAGGTGGGATGGGAAATAGGAATGCAGCTCCAGGTAAGCCTTGTCTGTAGTATGTTTTGAACCGGGAGAATTGGCTGTACTGGAGGTTTTCCTTCTCACCTCCCCCTTAATCCTGGGTTCTTGGGAGGAAATACGAAATTACATTTGAAGACTGTGGTGATTTAGGCTTTATGTAAATATGATTACCCCCCACCCCAAAAGGAGGTATGGGGGAAGCTTTTTTGATTTGTTTTTAAGTCATTTTAAAAAGGGATTTGCAAGCATGGTTGTAGCATCCAGATAAATGACAAGTTTTAAATCATACTCAGGGTTTGAATGATGAGGATTTTTGACCGAAGCTTAGCCTTATTGGCTATTGAGTATAGGGTTCTAGTAAAGCCTCGTGGTGACTGTGTGTTCCCTTGCAGACACTTAATAAGGGAAGGAAATAGGAAGCACTCCTGTGATTTGGCTTGAGAAAGGAAGAGGAAGAAGGCAGTCAAAGGAAGTGATCATTCCTATTCTATTGACTGGTAATTCAGTCTTACTAGTGTAACAAAAATTGATTATAGTAGTAATCACTAAGTAAATAAAGTGCCAAGGGTAGTGAAATAATGCATTGGAATCCTCTTGAGTTTTGGGTACTGTGTAAATGTTGGCCTTTTAACTGCCTTCTTGCTGCTGTCTTAGTTTTTTCTTGTATTTTGCATGCTGGGTGGAACCTGGTGCCTGAAGTATCTTTTACTTTCCCCATAGGGAATAGAAAACAATTTATGTAGATTACTTAATGGTCTTAGAAAAGGAGGTGAGAAGCTGTTTCAAGAACAAAACTGTTTAGGGGTTTATATAGAAAAAAAATAAAGCTTGAGTCTATGACTGTTCATTTTAATTGTTAATATTCTCTCCCTTTCTCCCTTCATCCTCCTCATTCATTCATTCATTGAGACAGATTGTCTTTAAAGAGCCCCTGGCTGTCCTAAAACTCACTATAGACCAGGCTGGCCTCGAACTCAGAGACCTTCCTTCTGCCTCTTAAGTGTTGGGGAGTATGGCAATATGTCCAGCCTAGTTTAGTAATCTCTTAACAAGTCAGTAGTTGAAGAAATAGATTGTTTTTGTATATTTGTAGCCATATTAATCAAGTTGTAATAGGCAAGCAAATTATAACTTTCATACATTTAAAACACATTAGTATAGAAGAGGAAGAAAGAGCCTTGTGCATCCTAGGCAAGTGATCTACCATGGAACTGTATCCAGCTGTTATATTTTGAGACAGGGTCTCACTAATTTGCCTAGGGTGGTCTTGAACAGGCCTTGAAATTACCATCCTCCAGCTTCAGCCTCCCAAGCAGCTGAGCTTGGCCTGTCCAAAAAAAGGAATATTTTTTTTCCCATTTTCTAGGATCAGAGTGGTCAACATATGTAATATTTGACTTTGAGTTTGAGGCCAGCCTGGTCTGTAGTGAGTTTTGGGACAGACAGCCAGGGGCTCTTTAGAGACAACCTGTCTAAATAAATGTGTGGTGGTTCTGCTTTTGTCTTCCCTAAACTCCATCCTGCTCAGATTGGCTCAGTGGAGCCTAGAATGGTGGCACATTCCTTTAAACTACACTTAGAAGACAAGGCAAGAAGATCTCAAGTTCTAGGCTAGCCTGAGTTATGAAACCCTGTCTGAAAAAGACAAATTAGCCAGGTGGGATGGCACATACCTTCAGTCCCAGCACTCAGGAAGCAGGTGCAGGCAGATGTCTGAGTTCTTGGCTAGCCAGAGTTGCATAGACTCTCTATGTTTAAAAGAAAAGGGAGGGAAAATTGGCTCTATGGGGTGTGGCTTGTTGTTGAGGTCCCTCCTCCCATCACTTGGGACAACACTCTGAATACTGAAATACCAGAAATGCATCTGTTCTGAGTCATTGGCTTGAGAGCTGTTTTAAAACACTAAAGTCTCATTACTAAAACATACTGTGCTAGTTAGGGAAGGATGGGGAACTCACTCACTCACTCACTCACTCACTCACTCACTCAGAGACAGGGTCTCACTATGTTGGCTTGGAACTCAGGAGTCCCTCTTTTTCTGTGTCTCCAAAGTGCTGGGATTAAGTGTGCTCACAGTCATGTCTACCCCTGCCTTTGTTTGCAAGGGATGGTCTTCACAAGGTGGGTGATACATACTGTAACCCTAGTGCTCAAAGGGACAAGACAAGAATCTGGGGTTTAAGGCTAACTGCGTCTGCATGTAGTGAATTTGAGGTTACATGACACTGTCACACCTCCTCCATTCCAAAATAAAGGGACACTGCATTGGATTTTTGTACAACATCGTGCATTTTCTTTTGTGGTACACAATTTGAGGATACTATGAGTTGATAAATCACTGTTATTTGAAGTGATTTTTACTACTGTGAATTTTCTCTAAGGAGGCTCATCTTAAATTTCATTTGTATGATGTATGTGCGTTGTTTTTTGTTCATTTTGTTTCTTTGAAAATGGTCTCACTATGTAGCTCTGACTGTCCTGGAACTCAGTCTGTAGACCAGGCTGGCCTCGAGCTCAACTCAAGATCCACCTGCCTCTGCATCTTGAGTGATGGGATCAAAGGTGTGTGTCACTATGCCTGGCTGTGCATGTGTGTGCTGTGTGCTATGGCACATGTGTGGAGGTCAAAGGACAACCAATGGAAAACTTTCCACTATGTAGGTCCTGGAAAATGAGCAGGTGTCTTGATGCAGGTGTCTTCACCTGAGCTATCTCACAGGGTCTCTTTTCACTTTCCTAACTAAGAACTGCTCTTATTTTCTGGGTGAGGGTTTTGCCTTCTAGTATGTCTTTGTACCACATGAATGAATGCCTGATACCCGTAGAAGTCAGAAGAGGATGTTGAATCCCCTGGAGCTGGACTTACAAAGTAGTTGTGAGCCATGACCATGTGTGTGCTGAGAGTCAAACCTGGGTCTTTTGCAAGAACAAGTGCTCTTAACCATGAGCCGACCTCTTCACCTTTCATTAAAAAATGTTCTGAAGCAGGGCAGTAGGGCTCATGACTAATTCCAGTAGGAGGTTGAGGCAGGGAGGATGTAAATCTTTGCAATGAAGCCAGACATTGTCTTAAAGTAGAAACAGGGCTTGAGTATGTTAACTAAGCGATTGAGTGAGTGCCTGCTGAGCACACACTGTGTTCATTCGATGCCTGGCAGAATAAAAGCATAATAAGCACAGGCTTACCTTCTGTAACAGTATTGACAAATAGTGTCACCTCCCTTTTAACAGTCAGAAAACTTATTTGGAGGTAGTACATTGATACGATGTTGGTACAGACCTATAGACATAGTACATTGATAAGGTGCTGGTACAGATCTATAGACCATTCAGACCCAGCATTCAGCATTTGGGGGACCTTTAGACCAGTGTATTCTCCTCAGCTCTTACAAAAGACACATGTAATTGACTAAGAAAGTACAGAATATGTGTGCAGTATGCTTGTTTCTTTAATAGTTTCAAAACAGTTTTTTTAAAAGGGTTGTTCCCTGTGAAAGTATACCATGTGTATACCTGGTGCCCTTGAAGGTCAAAAGAGGGTGTCCTACCGCCTGAAACTGGAGTAGCAGGTGGTCATTAACTACCATGTAGGTGCTGGGAGCTCAAATCTGGGCTTCTGCAAGAACAGTAATTGCTCTTAATCACTGAGCCATCTCTCCAACCCTGTAGGGTTTGTTTTGTTTTGAATGGGTCTTGATGTCTAGCCTTGAATTGGTGATTGTTTTTTTAAGTGAAGGCAGCAGCACCACACCATATAGCTAGGTAGCGATACATCGCTGACGTCTCTAGATCTCTAGAGTCTGTTGATGCTTGTGATTTATCTGAAGATAAAGTATTTTAGCATTTTTCTATAGAAACCAAAGTTCATCTCAAGGCATAATGAGTAAGGATTTATGTGGTCTGCTCACATTCAAGGTCCATGATTTCTCTCTTTTGATACTGTGGATCAATGAAGACATATCTCCCCCCCTTTACCCTTTGTAAAGGATGTTCAGTGTTGCTCAACCTAGGCCCATACTTGACCTTATCTCAGCATCCCGAGCACTAGGTTACTGGAAGGCTATACCAAGCAAAGTTCCTGTCTTTCTTAAAGCCCTAATTGACTCTGAGCTTGGTGGCACCTGACTTTAATTCCCCGCACTTTTGAAGCAGAGGCGGGGGTGGGGGAGAAGTCTTGTTGAGGCCAGCCTGATCCATAGTGAGTTCCAGGCCAACCAGGGCTTACATAGGCCTCTGGCCTCCTTAGTGTACTCACAGCTCAAATCTAATTCATCATTTAAATTCTTAAAAACTAAACAAAAAACTACCCTTGATATTATCAGTGTCTCTGGGCTGTGGCTAATGTCACACATTAATACAGAGTATTTCTAAAATACCCCCACCCTTTCGTTTATAGAAATGTCCTTAAATAACATGTGGAACATTTTTGGAGGAGGACTGGTGGGCATGTAATTAGTATTTCAGATAGCCCAGATACCCGTATAATAGAATCTATCAATGGGTAGTAAGTAGCAGTACCACTATGTGACTAGTTTGCTACAGTTAAGTGCTGTTAAATCCAAATTGGTGGGTGGTGTTGCCCATATAACCTTTTTATAGATTGAGCTCATTCTGTAACTGAACACTTGACAAGGCCTATTAGAACAGTTCCAGGGGCTTATTTAAGCACACTAAGTAGAAGGAAGTTATGACAAAGGGTTCTTAAATTTATCATGAAATCCAGAAGTTGGCATGAACTTGCTGTTTGATATTACCAGTTTTTGTGTGTGTGTGTGTGTGTGTATGTATGTATGTATGGTTTTTCGAGACAGTTTCTCTCTGTAGCCCTGGCTGTCCTGGAACTCACTCCGTAGGCCAGGCTGGCCTCGAACTCAGAAATCCGCCTGCCTCTGCCTCCAGAGTGCTGGGATTAAAGGCGTGTGCCACCACTGCCCGGCGTTTGTGTATGTTTTAAGTTTTGGAGATAGAATTCAAGTCCTCACGTTTGTACTGCAGGTACTTGATGGATTAAGCTGACTTCCCAGTCCCTATTTTTATGTCTTTTATTTTTAGTGATGACAGGGTCTCTCTGTATTCTTGGCTGGCCTGCGACTTGCTTTGTGGTCCTGGGTGGCTTCAAACTTGTGAGTTATTCTGTCACTTCTGCTCAAGCAGTGAAAAATGACATGTATTCACCATACCCAGCTAATGTCTTTTTAAGACAGGGTCTTACTGTGTACCTCTGGCTGACTTTCAGTTCACAGATCCATCTGTCTTTACTGTGCGCCACTATGCCTGGCCTAATTTTTATTTTGAGACATGGGTCTTGTTTCCAGGCGTATGCTACCATACTCAGGTTAGTTTTCTCACTTAAAAGAAAATTTCCTAAGCTTTGTTCTTCTACCACAAATATTGTAGATCCATGTCCTGGAACTTTGGCTTTCTTCAAATTTTGCATCTGGTAGAAAGTAAGATAGACCAAAGTTAAATTGAAGCTCTCACACTCTAAGTGGGAATGGGAAAAGTCAGGGATATGACAGCTGCTGGTAATAGAGCTAGGCATGCCTAGCTCTATTATGATCTTAGAGCCAACTATGCTGTTTTATTTTGTCTGCTTTGAGCTGGTTCTAAATAACACAGAGACTTAGTTGGCAACAGTACCCTAAGTTCAGAACTTTGCCCATAAACATTTGTGGACTGTCTTATACTTTATAACTATACTGTCAAAAACACCAGGTTTTGGGCCCGGAGAGATGGCTTAGCAGTTATGAGCACTGGCTGCTCTTCTAGAAGACTTGGGTTCAATTCTCAGCAACCACATAGCAGCTCATATCTGTCTCTAACTCCAGTTCCAAGGCTCTGACACCCTCACACAGACATACATGCAGGCAACATACAAATGAACATGGAATATAAATAAAAATTTATATTTTATATAGAAAACATAATTACCATGATGTTTGTATCTTTTCCTCCTCTTTCTTCCCCATCTCCCTCTCTTCCTTCTCTATTGAGGATTGAACCCAGGACCTTCACATATGCTAGGCAAATATTCTGGCTCAGCCATTAAAGGCTAGGCTGACAACCAATCATCAACATATGTTTCCTGGTTATGACTTTGAAATTTAACCTTTTAAAGTTACATTAATTTTTGTGGAGATAGGCATGTCCATCAGAGTGTGGCAGTCAGGGGACTCCTTGTGGTTCTCTTTTACCATGTTGGTTCTAGAGCTCATAGCTCTTACCATGACCTTTGTGTGTGTGTGTGTGTGTGTGTGTGTGTGTGTGTGTGTGTGTGTGT
>NW_021621078.1:7116810-7162345 GCF_004785775.1 Grammomys surdaster | reverse complement strand
TGTGTGTGTGTGTGTGTGTGTGTGTGTGTGTGTGTGTGTGTGTGTGTGTGTAGCCCAGGATGACATTGAACTCAGATATCCTCCTTCCGGTCACCATCATTCCTGACTGGAATTATTACTTTTAGTATGTGTAAAGAGTCAGTCTGAAGCTGAGTGTGGTGGTGAATTCTTTATAGTCCAACACCCAGGAGGCAGACACAGTCAGACTTCTGGGTTTGAGGTCAGCTTGGTTTACATAGTGAATTGGAAGACAGCCAGAATTGCACAGAGAGACCTTGTTCTTAAGTTATTGACAGTGGTCTCTGCTCTGTGTAGGATAATAGAATGGCAGGATAGTGTGTTCCCTGTTGGTTCTCCTAGTTGGTAGTGATATATAAGATGCCAAAACCTCGGTAGTGTTTGCCCATTTGATTCCCTGTACCACATAAAATTGGCATGGTAGCACATACTTGTAATCCCAGCACTCAGAGGCAGGAGGATAATCACTACTACATAATGAGTTAAAGGCAGGCCAGCCTGGGCTGCATGAGACTGACTCAAAAACAAACAAACAAACAAAAACAAAAACCTATCACCACCACTACCACTAAAGAACCCTAAAACAAAAAGATAGTCATTTTCAGCCAGTCATGATGCTGTACACCTGTAATCTAGCATTTGTGATGTTTGGCTGGAAGATTCTGAATTGAAGGCCAGCCTTGGCTACATTGTCAGATTCTGTCATATAAACCCTGACTTAAAAGACAACTAACCGGGCAGTGGTGGCGCATGCCTTTAATCCCAACACTTGGGAGGCAGAGGCAGGTGGATTTCTGAGTTCGAGTCCAGCCTGGTCTACAGAGTGAGTTCCAGGACAGCCAGGGCTACACAGAGAAACCCTGTCTTGAAAAACCAAAAAAAAAAAATAAAATAAAAATAAAAATAAAAAAAGAGAGAGAGACACACACACACACACACCTGTTGACTACCATAATACATCGTGAATGTAATCCTCTGTTTCTTTCTTTTTTTTTTTTTGGTTTTTCGAGACAGGGTTTCTCTGTATAGCCCTGGCTGTCCTGGAACTCACTCTGTAGACCAGGCTGGACTCGAACTCAGAAATCCGCCTGCCTCTGCCTCCCGAGTGCTGGGATTAAAGGCGTGCGCCACCACCGCCCGGCCCTCTGTTTCTTAAGTACCATTCTTAAATGCTATTCTGTCAGGTCTCAACATAGTCCAGCTGATGGCACATGTCTATTAATCAAAATACTTTGACATTAGAGATTGGGGGAATCTCTAGGTTGGAGGGCAGCCTGGTTTAAATAAACAGCAAGTTCTAGGCCTGCTGGGGCTGCAGTGAGACCTGACCTCAAGAAAGAAGAAATGACCCTACAAAGCTGGCACCACTCATTTTCCAGATAACTCTATTCAATGAGGCTGAGCTGGAGACATGGCTCAACAGTTAAGAATGTTGCTCTTGCAGAGGGTCCAGGCTTGGTTCCCAGCATCCATGAAGCAACTCACAGTTGCCTATTACTCCAGTTGTAGGGAGTCTGACATTCTCTTCTGGTCTCCAGACACCTGCATGCCTTGGGTGCATACACACACTCAGGAACACAGACAGTAAATAAGTGTTTGAAAAAACACTTAAAATCTAAAAGATTTAAAAGGTTTTAAGTGAGGACAAAAAAACGTAACATTACTGTATTTAGACAGGTGTGTTTTACTCTATGAAAGTGTAGCTTCCATTTTATACTTGATGTTTGTGCAGTATTGGAAACATCAGTCCTTTCCTCCCCCCTTCTTTCTGTTCAAGAGAAGGTCTCATGGAACACACTCAGGCTACCCTTGAACTTGCTTCTTAACCTAAACGGCCTTGAACTGCTGGTCCTTTCATTGAATGAAGCTCTATTCTTAGTTTTTAATTTTATAATGTGGAAATTGCTTTGGGGGCCTGGGGAGATAGCTCAGTCTGTCAGGTGCTTGTCATGCAATCACAGACACTTGAGTTTAAACCCCAGCATCCAGTTAAAAACTATTGTTGCTTGTCATTCCAGCCTGCTTGTAATTCTCTCTCAGGAGGCAGGGACTGGGAGCTCCCAGTTGTCATAGCCTAATTGTTGAACCATAGGACTTAGTGAGAGAAGTTGTTTTAAAAAAAACAAGGTGCTGCTGGGTGGTAGTACATGCCTTTGGGAGGCAGAGGCAGGCAGATCTCTGAATTTAAGGCTAACCTGGTCTACGGAGTAAATTCCAGGATAGCCAGGGCTACACAGAAAAACTCTTTAGAAAAACAAAAGTAATTAAACAGTTTCCTTACACTCTTTTGTGAATATGTGTATGATGCATACTCAGAATAGTGATGGTGAACATAGGGAAGTCAGAGGACAGCTTCTGGAAGTTTGTTCTTCTATGTGGGTTGTGGAAATCATTGAGCCACATTGAGTCCCTTCTGTGTTCTGAAATGAGATCTTACTGTGTTACTACTTAGGCTTAATGGGGGTGGGGGCAGTGCACTCAAGTTGTCTCAGCCTCTCGAGTAGCTAGAACTTTAGGGATGCAGATGTGTGCTGCACTGTGCCTGGATGAACTTTTGCTTTGTGTATCTACTTAAATCAATATTTTAGCTACTGGTTGGGGACACAGCTACTGTGTAGCCCAGGTTGATTTTTTTTGACCTGGTAATCCTGGTACCTCTGCCTCATTTGGTGCTGATTATGAGCATACTCAGGAGTTGGCTGAACTAAATTAGCTTTATAAAAGCTGACTCAGGAGGTGGAGGCAAAGGGTCAGGAATCAGTGTCATCCTTGGTTGCATAGAAAATTCTAGTCTACCCAGCACCCTGACTCAAAAAATAAATGGGCTGGAGAAGTGCCTCTGCAGTTAAGAGCACTTAATGCTTTTGTGGAGGACCCAGGATTGATATCCATCACTCTTTCGGTGGCTTACAACCATCTATAACTTCAGTTCCAGGGGATCCTGTGCCCTCTTTTGGAGTATGTCCTTGGGTACCAGGCATGCTTGTAATCCTAACACTTTGTAGGTGCAAGAGGCCAGCTTCTACTATAAAGCAGAATTCAAGGCTAACCTGAGTTATCCAACATCTCAAACAGCAGATACGTGGCTAGATGGAAAGCTCCAGGAACTTAATTGGTTCTCATAGCTATATTATTGTATGTGCTCCCATGTATGTATGTGTACCACTTGTGCCTGCCATCTTTGGAGGTCAGAAGTCTGCATCACTTCCCCAGCCCTTCTTTGCAATAGATAACTTTGTTATGTAGCTTTTTGAGATGTGAACAGATGAATAGAGGTTATAGACTCTTCCTCCTTTCTTGGTGGTGATAACCATGCCCTCTCTCACTGTGCCCCTCCCCCCTTTTTTTTTCTAGGCAGGGTTTCTCTGGGTAGCTCTGGCTGTCTTGGAATTCTGTAGACCAGGCTCAGTTCACAGAGATCCGTATGCCTCTGCCTCCTCCTACCCCTCCCCCATCGAGATTAAAGGCATGTGCAACCACTGCCTGGCTGTTTGGCATTTTTTCTTAATGACCCTAACTTCATTTCAGAATGCTGCCAATGTTTTTCTTAGCTTGTTTTGTTTTACATTTTATCCTTTCATATCACAAATTACATAAGTAACTATCTTCCAGTTTTCTTTCCTTCATCTTAAGACCTAGAAGAATTAAATGTTGGTCATTAGTGGTAGTGTTTAGCTATTTTACTTTTGTATGTCTTAGTATACAGATGAGGAAATATTTGGCACCTATTTGAGAGTAGCTGCCAGCAAGTCAAGATTAGCAAATGAAAAAGTTTACTGAAATAGATGCTATGTGCATACAATGTTTTCATAACAGCATTCAGCAATTTGTATTTTTCTGTGTATGCATTAAAAAATTTCAATTTTGACTAGATTACCAAGAGAATTTAGACTTAGGTGTGTGCACTGTGTGTGCTCATAAGTCCAGAACAGGGTGGTATTGGATCTCCTGATGCTGAAATTACTGGCCCTTGTATTGTAGACTGCTTGGGTGGGTGTTGGGAACAGAACTTTGGAAGAGCAGAGCATGCTTCTTAACCACAGACCTGTCTCTCCAGTCTTACTAAGAATAAGAATAGTATTTAAGAATACTTTGTTGCCAGGCAGTGGTGGCTCACACCTTTAATCCAGCACTTGGGAGGCAGAGGCAGGTGGATTTCTGAGTTCAAGGCCAGCCTGATCTACAGAGTTAGTTCTAGGACAGCCAGGGAAGGCTATACAGAGAAACCTTGTCTTGAAAAGAAAAAAAGAATACTTTGTTGTTGTATTTTATGCATATGAGTACACTGTAGCTGTCTAAAGACACACCAGAAGAGAGCATCAGATCCCACTACAGATGGTTGTGAGCCACCATGTGGTTCCTGGGAATTGAACTCAGGACCTCTGGAAGCGCAGCCAGTGCTCTTAACCACTGAACCATCTCTCCAGCCCCAATACTTGTTTTACCCTAAAAAAGTTGTTTTACCCTAAAGAAAACCTTCCTGGGTTCAAGTCCCATTGTTTCTCTTGATTAAATTAGCATCACTTATTAAACTTTGAGATTTGGTCTGCATCTAAATTTATCATTTTATTTTTGGATATGCAGTTGATTGTACCAGGTGACTTTGTACCCTTTTGGTGACTGTAGGCTGGTAGTCTTCCTTTTGAGACGTCTCCTGGAGCCAGCTGCTTTAGCCTCTGGAACTTTCCTTCAGAACCGGCTAGCTATTTGTTTTTATTTTGTATATCCTGCAGACTTTATAGTAATTTTCTCTTCACTATAGCTGGTTGATGCCCGTCATCCTTTCTGTGTCTGCCTTTACATTTCTATTAGTTGATAGTCACTAAATTTTTTCTACCCTTCTAAACATATAAACATATTTTTTAGTGTTTTGTTTGAGACAGGGTCTTGCTATATAGCCTTGGATGGTATCACCTGCTTCTGTCTACCTGGTGCTGGGATTAAAGGCATGTGCTACCATGCCCAGTCCCCCAGTTTTGTTTTTAAGTTTTGTTTTTTATTTTTATTTATTTATTTTTGTAATCTTGGTTCACCTGGAACCAAGCTGTCCTCAAGCTCAGATCAACCTGCCTCTGCTTCCCTAGTACTGGTATTAAAGGTATTTGCCACCACCGCCCAGTTATTTTTCAGTTGTTTTTGTTTTTTTCAGACATGGTCTATATGTGTAACAGTCATGGCTGTCGTGGAACTCACTCTGTAGACCAGGCTGGCCTCAAACTCAGAAATCCACCTGCCTCTGCCTCCCAAGTGCTGGGATTAAAGGCGTGCGCCACCACTGCCTGGCTAAACCTAACTTCTAATTGTTGCTTTTAGCAAGCAGATTGTCAATGCTCAGAACACTTGCTGTGGTGTACCTGTCTCCTTCCACTTTGGCCTGAGTTTACCAGTCGCTTCATTAATTATGTCCCTGGCTTTATTTTTTGAAGACAGTTTCACTTTGGCCTTCAACTTGGCTATATAGCTATCCAAGGATGACTGAATTCCTGGCCCATATGTATATATTTGGCCTTTTCGTTGTTTTTTTATTGTTTTGTTTTTAAAGATTGATTTATATTTTTGTGTATGCCTGCTAGACTTTATTTGCACCACATATGTGCTGGTGCCCATGGAGGCCAAAAGAGTGTTGGATCCCCTGGAACTGGAGCTACAGGTGGTGGTGACCCATTCAGAGAGAGAGGCAGAGACAGACAGACAGACAGACAGACAGAGAGAGAGAGAGAGAGAGAGAGAGAGAGAGAGAGAGAGAGAGAGACAGACAGACAGAGACAGACACTGTGTGTGTGTAACCAAAGTAAGAGCCAAAAGTAGACTACAGAGTTGTATCTCTAACCCTTTGTTTTATTTCTAGACTGGATTTGGATTTCCCTCTATCCTAGGAAAGCCTTTCTGGTTCTGGGATTTCAGAGATACACTACTGTGCCAGGCTTCTGTAATGCTCATAAGAGATTTGAAAAGATACTCATGAGTGTAGCCTTTTTTGTTTAGCATGGGCTTTAACTCAGAGATCCCCTACTTTCTGTCTTCTGAGTGCTGGGATCAAAGTCATGTGTACCACCACCCCACGCATACATGTGTAAGTTCTTTTTAGGAGTGATGACAGGACAGACTTTTTTGAGACAGGGTTTTTCTGTATAGCCCTGGCTATACTGGAACTCACTCTGTAGACCAGGCTGGCCTCAAACTCAGAAAACCACCTGCCTCTGCCTCCCAAATGCTGGGATTAAAGGCGTGTGCCACCACTGCCCAGCGACAGGTCTTGAGCCCATTTATACAGCAAAATTATTAATGATAAAACTGAAAAATTGTCACCAGGCAGTGGGCACATGCCTTTAATTGCAGCCCTTGGGAGAAAGAGTCAAACAATATGAGTTTGAGGACAGCCAGGGGGCTTCATAGACAAACCATGTCTTGGGGGAAAAAACCAATAAAAACTGAAAATTGTCGAGTTTGGCAGAGATTTAAAGTTTAAAAAGCAGTTATAAGTTAGTTTAGCTGGGCAGTGGTGGCGCATGCCTTTAATCCCAGCACTTGGGAGGCAGAGGCAGGTGAATTTCTGAGTTCGAGGCCAGCCTGGTCTACAGAGTGAGTTCCAGGACAGTCAGGGCTACACAGAGAAACCCTGGGGGGTGTGGGGGAAGTCAGTTTAACCCTCTAACACTTTTGAGTGCAGCCTTATCAGTAGTCTAGTGTTCTAAATGTATATTATCTGAATATCTCTGAAACAGGTTTTTCTGTAGCCCTGGGTGTCCTATAACCCATTATGTAGACCAGGCTAGCCTTGAACTCATAAAAGACGTCTACTTCTGCCTTCCAAAGTGCTGGAATTTATGGTGTATGCCATTACACCCAGCTCATTCTATATATAATTGTTAATTCAAAATTGTTAAAATTTGGTTGAGGAGATGAGTCCATAGGTAAGAGTGATGCATCATAAGCAGTGAGGACCTGTGTTCAGATCCCCATCACTACATGGCACTTTGGATGTGGCCAAGCACTTTGGGTTTGGAGCAGTGGCTCTCAACCTTCCTAATGCTGCTACCCTTTAATACAGTTTCTTATGTTGTGATGACTCCCAACCATGAAGTTATTTTCCTTGCTACTTTATAATTTTGCTAGTTATGAATTGTAGTATAAATATCCATTTTCCAGTGGTCTTAGGCAACCCCTGTGGAAGGGTTGTTTGACATACCCTCCTAACCCCAAAGGAGTCTCTGGATCCACAGGTGAGAACTGCTGCTCTAGAGGATTGCTGAGGTGTGTTGACTTTAAGAGTCTAGTTAATTCTTGACTTCAGTGTGAGACCCAACTAAAGAGAACAAAGCAAAGATAGAGCAGGGCATCTGGCATCTTCCTTGGCCTCATGTGAATGTTCACTTACACCACATACATTTACACAGTTTTTAAAGTGCTCAGATTTAACCAGGCATGGTGATTCATCCTTGGAACCCTAGCACATGAGAGGCCAAGGCAGGAGGATTGCTGTAAATATGAGGCAGCCTGAGCTTGCAGAGAGTTTTAAGTCAACCTGGGCAATAGCAGTATGAAACTCTATCTACCCCCCTGCCCCCCCCCCCCCAAAAAAATGGTCCTGGTTGGTTTTGGAGCAAGTTTCTTGTTGAGTGGATTGGCTTCCCACTTGAGGTGTAGTGGATGATGGCCTGGAACTTCTGATCATCTTGCCAGCTTTGAAGTGGTGAGATGGCTCAGGCTGCATCTTTTTTTTTTTTCTTTAAGATTTATTCATTTATTTTATGTATATGAGCACACTGTAGCTGTCTTTAGACACATCAGAAGAGGGCATCATATTCCATTACAAATGGCTTGAGCCACCATATCGTTGGGGAGTGAATTCAGGGCCTGGTAGAGCAGACAGTGCTCTTAACCAATGATCCATCTGTCCAGTGCTCAAGTTGCATTTCTTGTTAAACTTTATTACTGTTTTCTGAGTATGGATGTTTTGCCTGCATGTATATCTGTGCTGTGCACCACATCTGTGCCTGCTGTGAGCTACCACATGTGTACTGGGAATTGATCTCTAGTCCTCTGGAACAGTGCTTTTAATTTCTGAGCCATCTCTCCAGACCTTGGATTTCTTTTCTATGTTTTATGGTATACACTTTTTGCCTCAGTAAGAGTATTTGTCAGTGTGATGTTGGAGGTACAGGATGTTTCAGGTGAAAGAAACGTTGCCTTATCTCTTTTCCTAGATATCAACAGCATGACCTCTTCACTTAGAAGACTGGTTTAAAATTCAAGCTGGCTGTGGTGGTGCATACATATCTATTCCTAGCATTTGGGAGGTGGAGAAAGGAAGGATGAGAAGTTGGAAGCCTGCCTAGGGGTACATAAGACCTTAGTGCAAACAACAGCATAAAACTCCATAAAGCTTAATATTGTTACTAAATTACTGATGAGTTTACTATATTCAGTAATAGTTCTGATTTTGCCTGCCTTAACATTGTATTGGTTTTTTGCAGTTGTAAATTTCATTGAATTATTTGAAAGCACCCCAACACCTGAGCATTTGAAGTAACTTCCTATAGAATCCATTTGAAGGCTGCTGCTCATGTGGAATTCTCAGCAAACATTTTCTTCCAATTACTCCTCTTAAAGGTTCACACTGTGTGTATGAATGCCTTATTTTGCACTAACATTTACATGCCTCCTCATTCATACAATCAAAACAGTTGAACTGGAGTGTGTGTGGCAGAAATCAAGCTCTGACCTGCAGAGACTCGACTTGATCCTCCATCCCCAGTATGCCAGGCAAAATGGGATTTTTTTTTTTTCAAATTTATATTAGGAAAAGGAACATGTAGTGTCCAGTGACCTCAGACAGCAGTTTATAAAGAGGAAGAATTAGGGTAAGATATAAGTACAACCTGGTGTGGTCTGGTTGAGCTTTGTCTTGGTTGTGGTTTGCAAGGTAGTCTGGAGCAATCTTCTCTCTCTCATCATTAAGGGGCTCAGACTGGTTTATACAAAGTGATTATTACCTTCGTTTCACACTGCTCTCATTTGGTTTGGAGGTTTAAGGGGGTGTTCAGAGGTTTTGTTCTTCGTGGTTTTCAAGGTGATTGCAGATTAAGGAGAGTTAACTTAATCCTTGCCTTCTTCCAAGTGAAGGAGACAAACTGATGGGCAAAAGTCAGGCTTTTATTCTGGCTTTAGTTTCTTTGTATGTGCCTATAAGCATGAATAGTGTGTGGCTATGTGTGTGCATGGAGATGTCAGAAGACAATGCAATGGAGTCAGTTCTCTGCTTCAAGGAATCAGGCTGCCAGGCATTTGTGGCAAGTGCTTTTACCCAATGAGCTACCTTGCCAGCCATCATCCCTATTGTAGTTACTATCTAATAGGTTCAAATGAGTACCTGAGCTTTTTTTTGAAAAGCATCTAAGTTCCTGTTTCAAGTAGATATGTTATTGCTTATCATTAATCATAGAAATTACCAAAAGAGCCCACCCCATAACCAGTTAAAATTCTTTTTAAAGTCATATTAATGTTCTGTCTTTGCTTTGAATTTTTGTTTTGTATTGATGTGCTTTATTTTTGATTTTGAGACAGGGCTTCTCTGCATAGCCAGCCCTGGATGTCCTGGAATTTACTATATATAGACCAGGCTATCCTTGAACTTGGAGATCTGCCTGAGTGTGTTGGGATTAAAGACCATACCACCATACCTAGTACCTAGTTTGTCTTTGCCTTTATAATGATACCTAATTTTATAGCCTTTTAAAATGTGGTTTAATTGGCTTTTAAAAATCTTTTAGCCGGGCAGTGGTGGCGCATGCCTTTAATCCCAGTACTTGGGAGGCAGAGGCAGGTGGATTTCTGAGTTTGAGGCCACCCTGCTCTACAGAGTGAGTTCCAGGACAGCCAGGGCTATACAGAGAAACCCTGTCTTGAAAAAAAACCAAAAAAAAAGGAAAAAATCTTTTAAAGAAAAAAAAATATATATATACACACACACCCCAAAAATAAAGTTATTTTCTTTCTAAAAAAAAATCTTTTAAAGAATGTGTATGTATGCATGTGTGCATATTCACTGGTGTACAGTGTACAGAGGTCAGAAGATAACTTGGCAGTCTGTTCTCTTTCTACTATGTGGCTTCATGGATTGAACTCCGGTTGCTAGGCTTGGCAGCAAGCATATTAACCTGCTAAACCATCTAGAGTAAATGGTGCACTATTTTGTTTACATCTTACTGATAATTTCTAGCAAAGAACTGCTGCCTGTGATGGTGATTTTTTTTACTCTATCTCTGCATCTCTGTCTCTTGTAACCTTGGATGGCTTGCACTGAGGGTTTGTGTTTTGGTTTTATTGTTCTGACTTTAGCCAGATTGTCCTTGGCTTCAGTTTCCTGTCATCCTGAGTACTCTGGCCTTAGAAATATTGATGACAAGCCAGCATGACCTTCAATTTTATTAGGAATTACTGAATTAGACCCTGGGGCAACTTGCCAGTTTCATAATAGACCCTCGTATCATTTAGGTATTTCACATTTCCTTTGTAAGGTTAATCCAGTTAGGTCTATTTGGTAGAATTAAGTTTACTGGGCTAGCTGTTAAGGTAATACACCAGAGGCCTTGAGATGGAGTATTTGATCTCTTTACAAAAAATTTTACCTGGTCATAGTGGTTACATTCCTTTAATCCCATCAGAGGCAGAAAGGCATATTTCTGTGAGTTTTAGGACAGCCAGGGCTGGGTATATCCAGACCCTGTCTCAAAAGTGTGTGTGTTTTATATCAATGTTTTGAGTGCCTGGTGCCCTTGGAAGCCAGAAGAGGTTGCCAGATCTCCTGGGACTCAAGTTAAGAGCAGTTGTAATCCTTAATGTAGGTGCTAGGAATTGAACTTGGGTCCTCTCTGCAAGAGCAGTAAGTGTTTTTAATGCTGAGCCATTTCTTTGGCCCTCATGTTTGTTTGTTTGTTTGTTTCTTTCTTTTTTGTTGTTTTTTTTTGTTTGTTTTTCGAGACAGGGTTTCTCTGTGTAGCCCTGGCTGTCCTGGAACTCACTCTGTAGACCAGGCTAGCCTCGAACTCTCAAACTCAGAAATCGGCCTGCCTCTGCCTCCCAAGTGCTGGGATTAAAGGCATGCGCCACCTCTGCCCGGTCTCATGTTTCTTTCTTAAGGTTGAGATCTCAGATCAGGGTCTTTGGAAAGATAAATTTTATTAACTAAAGTGCGTTATGTGTATAGATATGTGTTCTGAGTGCATGGATCTCCTCAGAGCTCTAGTTAGAAGTTGTAGATGGTTATAATTTGTCTAGCATAGGTGCTGGAAATGGTTCTGTTCTCTTCAAGGACAGCAGTATTCAATCTTAACTGCTTAGCCATCTCTTTTGCTTCTCACCCCAAGGTCTCAAGGTGTATGCTATACCAATTGCAACTCTAGTTCCTTAACATCTTTTTAATTTTCTGTTATTTTAGGGGGTTTGGTTTTGGTTGGTTTGTTTTTTGTTTTGTTTTTTAAAGACAGGCTCACATTTGCCCAGGCTATCTTTAGAGGAGGATGAGCTTGAACTCTTGATTTCTCATGTCTCTGCGTTAGTAAAGTCATGTGCCACTGTGCCCAAGATTCACATCTTGAATTAATAGAAATGGTCTCAGCTGGGTGGTGTTGATGGACACTTTGGGGAGGCAGAGAGAGTCCTCTGAGTTCAAGGACAGCCAGGGGTATACAGGGAAACCCTGTCTGAAAAGCAACAACAAAACCCCAAAAATAAAACAATAAAAGTAACCCTGGCTGACCTGGAATAGTCTAGACTATTACCAGTGAATGAAAAGGACCCAAAACACAACAGATCTAGTGTATTTGATTTAACATATCTTTGATTTCTACATATTATGTTTCAGAATTTTTATGCAATAATGATTTTCAGCAAGTCACACATTATCCTCTAGCTATCAAAAGTCCCATAGACGGGACTGGACAGATGGCTCAGTGGTCAAGAGCACTGGCTGCTCTTCCAGAGGAGTTGTTTCCCTGCAGCCACATGGCAGCGCACAGTCATCTGTAAGGCTAATTTATGCTGTAACATGTAGACATATGCAGCCAAGACACCTAATCACCCACCTCCAAAAGGAAGGAAGGAAGGAAGGAAGGAAGGAAGGAAGGAAGGAAGGAAGGAAGGAAGAAAAAAAAAGAAAACTAGCTAGCTCTCAGGGTCAAGTGGGGAGAGTGGGATATCCTTTAATCTCAGCAGTCAGGTGTAGGAGAATTTGTAGAAATTTGGTGCCAGCCTGAGCTATATAATAAGAACCCTACTTTACTCCCCAGCCTGTTAAAAATAGTTTCAGAAAATGTGTTCAGGTTGTACAAAATGACTCATCTGGTAAAGGTCCTTGTCATGAAGCCTGACAAAGGGTTTTTTTGTTGTTGTTGTTTTTTGTTGTTGTTGTTTTTGTTTTTTGATTTCCCCAGAACTCACATGGTAGAGGGAGAAGAGACTCACAAGCCTGTTACTCCAAGTAGTGATCCATGTTGAGTGAAAAATTTTATGTTAATAGGTTAGTGAGAGTCCTTGAGTGGCCCGGCTGGTCCAAAGTTGGATCAGGCAGCTTTTGTGCATAGCTTTGAAGAACACTGGTTAGGGTTTTGCTTCCATTGATGATATTAAGAGAATAAGCATGACTTACCTGGAGGGCTTCATAAAGCACTTGTAGACATTCAGAAGGAGATTAGGCCCTGGATTCATGCTGATGCTTGCTGTCCTTGAGTCTGTTGCATAAAGGAATAGAAAATTTTAAAGATGAAAGGACTGAATTTGTTGGGATTTTAAGAATAAATGACTCATACTGGTCATTTAGGAATTCATTAAAAATTAGGTGGCCCACCAAGTATCTGAATACATTTCCTCCTTCCAAAGAAGCAGTCAAAACAACTAAGAAGCAACTAGAAAGAAGATGGAGCAGAAGTGTAACATCATTAGCTCTTATGGGAATGCAGACCAAAACCACAGAGGAGCTGAGGGCATAGCTTAATGATCGAGTGCTTATCTAGCATGTAACTGGCCTGTTCATCATTTCAGCTACTGTAAAGAGTTAGATTTTGAAACATAAAACTCAGGTTGCTAATTTGGAAAATACACTTTAATTTGTATGAGACAGTTTCTAACTAGCATTCCCAATGCAGGGGTTAAAATTGCAGCATGAACTATTTCAATTGGTTTTATATAGCTTAATTCACTGTGTGATAACTGTTGGCTAGTGTATACTTACTCTCAGGATATTACTGTGTGCCTCTGATGCTTGTTAAAGTGTAGATTCTTGCCTCTTAACACCAGGGATTCTGAATCACATCTAAAGATCTAGTTGATAACAGACCTTTGTAAAACCACCTTTTCTCCTTTATCATAGGTGCTCAGTATTTATTATGTTTTAACTTTCCGTTGTTCATAAACTGCTAGTTTTTTTTTTTTTTTTGCTATACTTGGATTATCTCAGATTATTGGGCCCCTTTTCTTTGCTTGCCATCTAGTGGTAACAAATAATAGTTGCCAAAATCTATACCAGCAGAGGAACTCAGAGTGGGTCATCTCACCCCATCTCCTCAATGCAGACTGTCCTCAAACTTCCAGAAATCCTCTGTTTCAGTGCTTAGTGCTAGGATCATAGGCAAGAGCCACTGTTGCATAGCTTATTTTATATTAGACTAAGTTTCCTGACATCTAACTCACCGGATGGTTTAGCCTTCTGAGATTGCAGGCATGCCTGTGCACTCTCCCCTCCCCATGCTTGGAAAGGATTTGTGCTCCAGGTTAAGCCCAGGGCGTTTGTGTACTAGCTGGGTCAGACAGGATCTTCCTATGTAGCTTTGGCTGGTCCCATACTTTTGTAGCTCATAGTGGATTTTGAATTTAAGGCAGTCTTCCTACATCAGCCTCTCACCTCTGCATTTCCAGCCTCCCTAATTATCTTTTGTTTTCTATTAGCTTTGCAGAGGGAAAAGATAAACATGAAAGGGATGGGTCAACAAAACTTATCTATAGTCTCCTTTTACCATTTCCTGCATAGAAATGGTGGAATCAATGAAGAAAGTAGCAGGGATGGACGTGGAGCTGACAGTTGAAGAACGAAACCTTTTATCTGTTGCATATAAAAATGTGATTGGAGCTAGAAGAGCATCCTGGAGAATAATCAGCAGCATTGAACAGAAGGAAGAAAACAAGGGAGGAGAGGACAAATTAAAGATGATTCGGGAGTACCGGCAAATGGTGAGATTGTTGACCGTTTTGATATGATGCTGTGTTTTTATTATTATTTTTTTTAATATGTATGGGCATTTTGTCTTATCTCTGTATCTATCATGTGTGTGCCTGGTACCCTTGAAGGCCAGAAGAAAGTGTCAGATCTCTAGTACTGGAGTTAGGGGTGGTTGGTTGTGGGCTGCCATGGGTGTGCTGACAGTTGAACTTAAGTCCTGGAAGAGCAGCTAACAGGGTCTCTTTTTGTAGCCCTGGCAGGCTTGGAACTCATGATGTTGGCCTGTTCAGCCTTTAGTGCTGGGATTAAAGGCACTGTACCTAGCGCACCTAGCTTGATAGCATGGCTTTTGTTTGTTTGTTTGTTTGTTTTGTTTTGTTTTGTTTTTTTTTCGAGACAGGGTTTCTCTGTGTAGCCCTGGCTGTCCTGGAACTCACTCTGTAGAGCAGGGTGGCCTCGAACTCAGAAATCCACCTGCCTCTGCCTCCCAAGTGCTGGGATTAAAGGCGTGCGCCACCACCGCCTGGCCTGCATCTCTGTTTAAAACTGATTTATATAGAGAACAGGTTTATTTTGCTCAATTACAGAGGTTTCTGTCCTGGATTGAAGTAGATCTTGACTCTCTGGTTGGGCATTTTGGATGGCAGTGATGAGGTACATGTCTGATAGTAAAACTTTTTATCTTGAGCTAGGAAGCATAGACATTTATTCAAGCCAAAGTAGTGTCGAGAAATAGTAACATTTGTGACAGAAGTAACGGTGGTTTTTACCTGAGTGTCCTAAATTGTTACCTTTTATGTTTATAGTTAATACCTGGTAGAGAAAGGAAACTTGTTTCTTTTGAGTATCTGGCTAAATCTCAGGTCTATAGCTTTAAGTAATTTTAGGTCACCACTTAATATAAACTACATAAGTGTATATGTAAATGTATTTCGTATTTTTAGCTTTTTATTTAATCTTGACTAGAAATTACAGTCTAGAGAGTATTTTGGGATAAAAGCAAAGAACTATTTATTTTAGAAGTTGCACAGGGGGAGATATCCCACAGGGAGCTGCAGTACTCAGGATTAGGCTTGGTTGGGGTGTACACTATGCCACTGTGCTGTGTTCAGCATAGGTGTTAAGTTTTGAACAAAACACATATAAAGAACAAATGGAACTGTTGCCTTTTCTTTGGCTGTTGTAAAGCACTTCATTGATTACTTGCAGTGAACACATAGGACAACTTCAGTTTTTACATTTACTTGTGTATGTGCACGCCGGTGGTCGCCATGCTGCACGTGCAGAGAACAACTGTGGGAGTTGGTCTTTTTAGACTATGTGGGTCCCAGAGCTTGAACTGAGGCTGTCATGTCAGCCGAGGCCATAAACACACCCTACCTACTGAGCCATTTTCCCAATTGAATAAATATTTGTGTGCCTCTGTGTACTAAATAATTGGGTATAAATACTGATGAAACTGAATTGGTGCCTTTGTGGAGACTCATTCTGCTTTTTGTTTTTTAATAATAACGGTTATTGGGGTTTTCAACATTCTCAAAAGAAAGAATTTTTGAAGTTATTTCAGATGGGCTGTAAGTGTATGTATTTTCAAAAATGGGGTCCTACTAGTACAGGGTAGAACTCTTGCCCAGCATGATTAAGGCGGGCTTAACCTTAGCAGAATTAGAAGTTAATTAAATAACCTCGGGAAGGTAGCTGTTATATTATCCCAATTTATAGATGATGAAAATGGAGATACAGCTTAAGAATCATGCCAGAGGTCTTACGGAGATAAGTTGGGAATTTCATTACCCTCAGATACTTTAGAACAATGAATATAGATTGACAGACAATTTGGTGTTCCTCAGGCATGAGAAAATTAAGATAAATTATGGTTAAGATTGTGGGATGTAGATAGGAGACAGGGGAAGTAACTGGTCAATTGGGAGAGGAAGTCAGTAGTCTGAAGTCTTGATAAGCCTCTCAGTAGGAAAAAGAAACTAAGGAGGAGGTGGCCAAGGATAGATTGCCTAGAATAGGGTAGAAAGTTAGGGCTGTTGAAACATGACAGGTGATGTGTCAGGTACCTGGAGAGATTGCCTGTAGTTATTTTGTGGATGAGGGAGAAGGGCATGGAGCTACAGTGATGTCAAAGGTCAAAGGCATGAGGTTTCAGAAGAGCTTGGGAGTAATTGTAGCTAGTAAGGACCTAAGAGAGTGTAACAGTGACTTGGTCTTTGTTGAGAAGCCACGAGATAGGTGGAGGCAGTCTTGCTGAGTTAAGGATAAGATTATAGAAGAAGAACGGGAGAATTCTTTTAAAGTGTTTGTGAATTCATTGAAAATGGAGAGCAAGATGAAGATGTTTGTGAGAAGTTAGCCAGATCACCTCTGCTGACTAATGCTGGAAGAAATGTAAGCCAGAAACCAGGAGCCTCTGACACTCCAGTGCAATTTGTACAAGGCTCATTTCTTTAAAATTATATTTATTTATTGCATCTTATTATTATGTCAGGTAGGAGCTTATGGTTCAGCTTTACAGGCCAGCATGTTACAGAAAGACTATATAAGGCACAAAAATGTCTTCAGAAAAAGTCTGAGGTATGGGAACGTGATCTACCCTAGAAATTGGAGAAGGTCATGAGTTTTCCCTGTGTTCCTTCACAGATCTGTTGGCATTCCATATTCCCTTCTTGAGAAATAGCAGTATCGGATATTCCCATGGCTATGTCATAGATTCATTATATACTTAGATAACCTTAAGTCAAACCCCAACATGTGTTCAGGGATGCCATGTGCTTTAGACAGTCTAAACCATATAATAAGACTTTTGAGTTGCCAAAGTTAATTTGTTGATGTTTTCCCTCTCTAGGTTGAAACTGAGCTCAAGTTAATCTGTTGTGACATTCTGGATGTACTGGACAAACACCTCATTCCAGCAGCTAACACTGGCGAGTCCAAGGTTTTCTATTATAAAATGTAGGTTCTCTACTAGAAGGGAAAATGTAAGATTTAAAGTTGGCCTTAGAACCATAACTTTTTAAATATAGATTTTCAACTTTTATTTAAAAAATAGCTGAGAATTTGGAGGGTTAATTATCAGAAGTTTTAATTAGTTGAAAACACAATGCTAATGAAGAATTGATTGTTGTATTTGAGATTGTCTGACTGTTGGCAAAGTATTTATACAAAACACCTAGCTTTTCATTGTTGAGCTCACCCTCCCTTCCCCCACCCACTTTCCATCCTTGGCTGGCCTGGAACTCACTAATGGCAGACCATGCTATCCTAGAACTAAGAAACCTGCCTGCCTGTTTCTTGAGTGGGATTAAGGTGTGGTCCACCATGCCTAGTTTATTTTGAGAAGAGGTCTGTGTAGCTCTGATTGCCTGGAACTCTATAGATTGGGATCGACTCAGATTTGGAGTGATCCTGTCAACTTGCAAAGTGCTAGGATTATTGTTACCACAACCTGCCTGGGTTTTTTATTTTGTGGCTTCCTTTTTAGCTAAAGTTTCTAATTTCACAGTATAATCTTAACTTTCTGTAGAGAAAGAAAGCTGAGAATACTCAGGAATAGTGTGTGCTCAGGGTTCCTGGGCTCCTGGGCTCCTGGCACTGAAGTGATGGCAGCACATGTGTGAGTGTGTGCCTTTCTTCAGAGACAGTTGTGTACTAGTCAGGTGATTTTTTTTTTTCCTTCAGTTATTTTCTGAGGTAGTTTGCTAATAATTTAAAATAGCCTTCTGATGGGGACTGAATTTTGTAAAGTTTTTAAAAAATATGTCATTTGTAAAGTTTCTAAAAAGAAATCTGTATCTTAAGTATTAACTGTTTTTGTCACATATTACATGGTAGACAAAATTTCCATGTATAAGAACTTTCTCTAATTTTTGTGACTATTGTATTGTAGGAAAGGGGACTACCACAGGTATCTGGCTGAGTTTGCCACAGGAAACGACAGGAAGGAGGCAGCAGAGAATAGCCTCGTGGCTTACAAAGCTGCTAGTGACATTGCCATGACAGAACTTCCTCCAACGCACCCCATTCGTTTAGGTCTTGCTCTCAACTTTTCCGTATTCTACTATGAAATTCTTAATTCCCCCGACCGTGCCTGCAGGTAAGTAGTAGACAAAAGTTCCCTGTGTGGAACGCAAGGGTTCTGTTTTCTTGTAGGTTGTCACAGGATTCTTTTGACTTAAATTTTATTAGTGTTTATTCAGTCTTTTGGGGTTGCTTTCTTTCTTTGAGGCAGGGTTTTGGTACTAGGTAGGTAGCTAGCCTAGCCTAGCCTAGCCTTGAATGGATTATAGATGTTTACCACCTCAACTTCCTGGGAATGCTTTTAGTACTTAATGAACAACTTTTTTTTTTTTTTTTAAGATTTATTTTATTTATATGCGTACACTGTAGATATCTTCAGTCACACCAGAACAGGGCATTGGATTCCGTTACAGATGGTTGTGAGCCACCATATGATAGCTGGGAATTGAACTCAAGAACTTTGGAAGAGCAGTCAGTGCTCTTAACCTCTGAGCCATCTCTCTAGCCCCGAACAACTTTCTTTTAAAAGATATTTTCTGTTTAATATGAACATTTTTGTTTTCAGTTTCATTAGTGTATGTGAAACTATTGTCATTCTTTAAGTTTTTTCACATTTGTGTATATGTGTGTGTGTGTGTGTGTGTGTGTGTGTGTGTGTACAGTGTATGTGTACATGTGCCCGTGGCATGGCAGGTGAAGATCAGAGGACAGCTTGAGGGAATTGATTCTCTTTCTGCTATGATGGGCCCCTAGAAATCAAATCATGGTGTTATTAGCTGTGAGCCATTATGGGTGCTGGGAACTGAATGTAGATCATCCTCTGGAAGGACAGCTCATGTATTTAACCACTGAGCTATCTCTCCAACCTCCTTTTCTCCCATTTTTATTTCAGCTTGTTTCTGGTTTCTCAATCATCAATCTAAAATCAATCTGATTTTAGAACCATCAGCATTAGCTATTTCAAAACATTTTCATCACTCCACCCGGTCTAAGGTTAAGCTGTGACTCTTACCCAGTCTCTCCTGTTTCACCGTCTCTGAATTTGCTTGTTCTTGGCATCTTACATAAGTAAAGCTGTTTTAATTTCTTGATGACAGTATCTGTAGCTCTTCTATCCGTTCCAGGGGTGGTGGCTTATGCCTGTAATCAGAGTCCTCAGGAGACTGAGGCAGAAGGATGAGTGCCCTTGCTTTGGTTATAGTGTGAAATCGCCTGTTTCCTTTTACCTTTTATAAAGTATGTTGGTATATGAACTGGTTCCCCTGTTTTCGTGCAGAAAAATTGAATCCAAGGTCTATGTGTTTTAATTTTTTTTTTTTTTTTTTTGGTTTTTCGATTAATTTTTTTTTTGTGCGTATATGTTTGTGTTTATGTCTGTATTTAGGTACATGCCAGGTTGAGGTGGTAGGTAGAAGTGGAAAAGTGGACATTGACTGATTTTCTCACTTTGTACCTCCTTTGTACCTCTTTTCTTTTCTTTTTTTTTTTTTTTTATGTATGGGTCAGGGAAGTAGCTAGCTCAGCAGGTAAAAATGCTTGGTATGAGACTTGCCAGCCTGAGTAACCTCCAGGACCCGCATGCCCACCCACAATGCAAAATAAAAAGTGTTTGTGTGTGTGTGTGTGTGTGTGGAGGGGGGGGACAGTGTTAAGGTAGTTCTTGTACCTGTTAATCTGAGTGACCCAGTTTCCATAAATTTTTACTGAGGAAGCTGTAGCTGTTAATCTGTTACTGTTGACTGAATCTTTCACTATTGTTTCTCCATACATAGCATCTAGCTTGATGCCTCTTTTGCCTTTGCTAAGTGTAAATTCTGTTTCTTCTTAAAATGTAGCAAATGGGACTAAGGATATATATATATGTCATTGGTAAATTAGCTCACATAGCCCAATCTCTATTAAAATGTATTGACTTATACTATTGTACATCCAAGATCTTCTCTTTCATTAAATCTTAAAGAACTCAGGAAATCATCTTTAACACAGAGTATTTTTATGGCAGTTTTGGGTGGAGTATATAGACCTTTACAGTCTAGCCTGTTTGTAATAGTTTGTATAAATCATAGTAATTAGTGCTTTGGGGCTTAGTGTCAAGAATATGTGCTTTCAGAGGGCCTGAGTTTTATTCCCAGCACATTAAGCAGCTCCCAACTGCTCATAACTCCAGCTCCAGGGGATCTGGTGCCTCAGCCCTCATCAGACATCCGCACTTTTATACACATTAACACACATATATAATAAAAAATAGTGCCTTAGTTGGATGAGTTTGTACAGGGCTGTAAAAATCATCCCATGTGAGAGGCTGAGGCAGTTTATATAATTGCTTTGAGATACGCTCTTCCTGTGCCACCCTAGCTGGCATGAATAGATCTTGCTCCCTTCCCAAGTGCAGAAGTTAATTATGTGCTAGCACTCTTGGCTAGGGTTGTGATTCCAAGGCCAGCCTTGGTTTATATATAGGAAGGTGTTTAAAGAACAACTGTAGCATTTCTTGAGATGGCTGAGTAGGTGGGTAGGGGTGCCTCATAGCCAGAGTTTGGTTCTTAGGATCTATGTGATGGAGATAGAGGAGCAACTATGACAGGTGCAGCTATACAAAATTCTAGAAATACATTTGTTAAAGTTTTCTTTTGTTTTATATTCAACGCAAGCTGAAAAAAAATACAGACTTTTACATATTTTTATTCAAAGTTATCTTTTAGCAATTGTCTGTTACCTTTGTATCAATGAGACTGGTGGGATAACTGAGAGATGTGCCCATTGTTGCCATCCTTATTGTTAATTGGTTAATAAATAGTGCGTTCATTTCAGGTTGGCAAAAGCAGCTTTTGATGACGCAATTGCAGAACTGGACACGCTGAGTGAAGAAAGCTATAAGGACTCCACGCTCATCATGCAGCTGCTCCGTGATAACCTGACGCTGTGGACCTCAGACATGCAGGGCGATGGTGAGCAGCCCCAGATGGCTTCTCTTTGGTTGCCTCTTGTAAATTCTGCTGTTTCTTAATCTTGGTCTATAATTCAGACTCACAGCCTGTCTGCAGTTTATTCCTTCTATAGGAAATGGTATTTGAGTGCCATTTTGGCCTTGATAGTGAAAATAAAAGGCCTATTTGACAATTTCATACATGATGAAGAAATCTTATGCTAATATTAAAAAATGTAAAAGCTTTGCCTTTAATGACATTTTGGTAGTACTCATACTGCTTTAGTCACTATAGGGGCAAAATGACAGGAAATGACATTTCCTTTTTATTTTACAAACTTTTATATACATATATATATCTTATGTGTTTTGGCTGCATATATGTCTGTGTACTGCATGAATGTCCTCTGAGGCCAGAGGCACCAATGGGTCTCCTAGAACTGGAGTTACAGATGCCTCCATAGGATTGAACTTGGGTTCTTGGAAGAACAGTCAGTATTCTTAAGCATGGAGCCATCTCTCCAGGCCCCATTATTTCCTTTTATAGTCCCAAAATTTACTTGGGAGGGAGTGACAGAAGTGGTTTATAAAACACTATATGGCATTAGTAGATACTAATGAAACATCTCTTTTCTCTGTGTGTGGGGGTCTCTCTTCAAACTCTAGGCCTGTGCATACCAGGTGCATACTTCATTTCTCTGGCTGTACTCTGGTGCCTATGTAGAAATCTTTTTTTCTCTAAAAAGCAACTGTTTTCCTCTAGGGTTTTATGAGGAATAAAATGATCTGTCCTTAGGTCCATGCTCATGAGTTCTGGTATTGTCTGGTCTTGGATTTTCATTTACAGAGTTAACTATTTTTTGTAGAAGTAATTGCTGTTTGGGAGATGTATGGGTAAATTTTAACTTTGGATTAAAATTTAGATTAAAAGTTGAAGTTTGTCACATTTGTTGCTTTTAAGGTAGAGTTGTGTGTGTGTGTGTCTCTGTGTGTGTGTGTGTAGGGTAGACTTCAGACCCTTGTGCCTGCTAAGCACATGTTCTAACATTTAGCTTAACATTTAGCTAGCTTTACTTCTCTAAAGATCAGTTTTCTTTAGGGTCAATCTTTTATGAGGTAGTTTTATACAGTTAGTGTTGAGGGGATTGGAAACAAACTTTAAGATTTATTTATTTATTTATTTATTTTAATATTTATTTATTTTATTATGAGTACACTGTAGCTGTCTTCGGACACACCAGAAGAGGGCATCCAATCTCACTATGGATGGTTGTGAGCCACCATGTGGTTGCTGGGATTTGAACTCAGGACCTCTGGAAGAGCAGTCAGTGCTCTTAACCGCTGAGCCATCTCTCCAGCCCCAAGATTTATTTTTAAACAGTTGTTATTTTATGTATATATATGTATGGGTGTCTTACCTGCATATATGTTTGTGCATGTACCTGGTACCTTCAGAGGAAAGAAGAGGTGAAATTCCCTAGAACTGGAGATAAAGATGTGTGTGCTACCATGTGTGTGCTAGGATTTGAACCCAGGTCCTCTGGAAGAACAACTAGTGTTCTTCTTAGCCATCTCATTCATTCATTCATAACAAGTGTTTTGCTAGCATGCATGCACAAACATCTCATGCATGCTTAGTGTTCAACAAAATCAGAAGAGGATATCAGATCTCCTGGAAAGTGGGGTCACCACTATATGGATAAAGGAATATGGAAGACTCAATGTCTTCTGCAAGGACAGTAAGCACTCCCTAACTGCTGAACCATCTCCAACTCCAAAGTTTGTGGGTTTTTTCTCCTTCCTTCCTCCCCTCCTTTCCTCCTTTCCTCCTTCCCTCCCTCCCTCCCTCTCTCCTTCCTTCCTTCCTTCCTTTCTTTCCTTTCTTTCCTTTCTTTCCTTTCTTTCCTTTCTTTTTTTGTTTTTCGAGACAGGGTTTCTCTGTATAGCCCGGGCTGTCCTGGAACTCACTCTGTAGACCAGGCTGGCCTTGAACTCAGAAATCTGCCTGCCTCTGCCTCCCAAGTGCTGGGATTAAAGGCGTACGCCACCACTGCCTGGCTGGGTTTTTTCTTATAGATTTATTTATTTTATGTATGTGAGAACACTGTAGCTGTCTTCAGACACACCAGAGGAGGGCATCTGATCCCATTACAGATGGTTGTGAGCCACCGTGTGGTTGGCTAGAAATTGAACTCAAGACCCTTGGAAGAGCAGCCAGTGTTCTTAACTGCTGAGCCATTTCTCTAGCCCAAGTTTGTGTGTTTCATTATTTGTTTTTCGAGACAGGGTTTCTCTCTGTAGTTCTGGGTATCCTGGAATTTGCTCTGTAAACAAGAGTGGACTCAAATTCACAGAAATCCTCCTGGGGAGTGCTGGGATTAATGATGTGTGCACCACAACTGCCCAGCCCCTGGAGTTTGTATTAATTGCAATCATGTTAAGCGTGTTATTCAGACAGAAGCCTATGCTTACTTGTACCTACCATTTTTGGATAGATTGACAGGCTTTATATTGTCCTTGGAAATGTGCATGGGTAATGAATGGTATCCATTTGCTTTTTCTGGTAAAATTGAGTTTAATTTTTTACTTTATTTTTTTTTTTATTTTTTATTTTTTTTTAAATATTTATTTATTTATTGTATTGATGAGTACACTGTAGCTGTCTTCAGACACACCAGAAGAGGGCATCCAATCTCATTACGGATGGTTGTGAGCCACCATGTGGTTGCTGGGATTTGAACTCAGGACCTCTGGAAGAGCAGTCAGTGCTCTTAACCGCTGAGCCATCTCTCCAGCCCTTTACTTTATTTTTGATGCGTACGTGGGAACTTGTTTGGTCAGCTTCTAGAAGCTCACTAGGTCACCATGTATTTATATATTATATGACGAGTGTTGTAATGAGATATGTGATCTGAACTTCTTACTTTGTCAGCCTTGAGAGAGCCTTGGCATACTTTTCCACACAACACTTACACAGCCTCTGTCAGCTGTAAGGAGAACTGATGACTGTGACCTAAAGTTCTTGCTAGCTTTAAGTTTTGTTGTATTTTAACAGTAAGTTTGCAGAATGACTCTACTCTGCTGCATTTTGCACAGTGCTCCATAGCTTTCAGGGGTCTAGTAGCTCTATCTTAGAAGGAATAACGGGAAGACACAAGAGCTTGGTGATCAGTATTGATCACTCACTGTACCTTTCAAATCTCTGGGGACATTAAATTTTAAAAGTATTACTGGATTATAATGCCATTTTAGGCTGGGCTTGGTAACACATACCTTTAATCCCAGCACTCAAGAGGCAGAGGCAGCGGCAGCGGCAGCGACCTCTGAGTTTGAGGCTAGCTTGGTCTATAGAGCATCTGAGGGCAGCCAGGGCTACACAGAGAAATCCTGTCCAAAAAAACAACAACAGAGCATTTTTTAACTAGTTATGCATGGATGTGGGTAGATGTTTACCTATATCTGAAACTCTTATCTCAAGCCCCTCCATTAAAAGAATAAAATATAATTTATACACATTTAACCTTAATTACATTTCGTTTGTTTGTTTGTGTGTGTGTACACTCATGCTTGAGTCTGAAGACAATTTTGTGTGTCTTTCCACCTTTTTTTTGATGGTCAGGGCTCCTAGTTTCTTTTGTGTAGACCAGGCTGGCCTTGAACTCAGATCCACCTGCCTTTGCCTCCTCCTGACTGCTGGGATTGAAGGTGTGCACCAGTCACACTTAGCTCTTGTGCTTTCCACCTTTACTTGTGTTCTAAGTTATAAAAGTCTTAAAAATTCTACAGCAGAGGCAGTTTGTGGTACATACAGAAGCCAGAGGACAGACAACCTAAGATGCTGTTTTTCCTTAGGTGCCACCCACTTTGGCGCACACACACACACACACACACTCCAACCTGACCATATTGCTGTCATGGTATTGACAACTTTCCAGCATTTAGCTTAAGAGATTTTTACATGAAAAATAGTGTTATTAAATGTTTGAATTGGGAGTTCTCGTATGTTTTGCTTACCTACTTGTGTATTTTTCCTGTAGATCATGCTAATGACTGGTCTTCATTGGAACATAGTTTTTTTGTTTCATTTTTGCGTGTGTGCATGCATGCATGAGAATACTACATGCCTGTTTAGTGCCTGCAGGGGTCAGAAGAGGGTGTCAGATCATTTGGAATTTGTGTTACAGATGGCTGTGAGCCATCACATGGGTGCTGAGAACTGAGCCTGTGTCATCTGCAAGAACAGCCAGTGCTTTTAACAGATGAGCCACCTTACTAGCTCAGGAAGATGATTCTTTAAAAAAAAAAAAAAGTTGTAATTCATTGTGTGTGTCTGTGGAGGACAGAGAGTCTCTGATTCTCCGATCATGCTGTTTCCCATAGTTATGTTTTTCCCCCCCTTCGGATTTGTTTTTTCAAGACAGGATTTCTCTGTGTAGCCCTGGCTGTCCTGGAACTCACGCTCTAGACTAAGCTAGCGTTGAACTCAGAGATTTGTCTATTTTTGTCTCTGCTGGGATAAAAGGAATCACCATCACCACCCAGCTGCTGTTTCCCATGGTATTCAGTCTAATTCTCTAAGTCTTGAAAGGACTGGTTTCATAGAGAGGAAATGTGGATGCTCTGCCTTCTCCTACTCCTGAAATAAATGTCAGTGTGCCTCCAAAAAGTTTCTTGGGATTAAAGGAAAAAATTGGACAGGTTATTTATTTATTCAAGTAGAAAGACCAGAGCGTACTCCTGATATTCCCTTTGTCCTGTTGTGGTTTATTTTCCTGTAATGTGCTCTCACCTGATCTCCCTCCCTTTCTCCTTGACTGTAGATTCCTAAAGGAAAACCCAACTCTTCCTTTCCTTAAAACTACGTTGTAAGTCATTGTTGTGTTGCAGGGAGCTCTGCTGTTTGGTTCTCACTAATAATGCTTGCCCTTGAGCACCTGTCCCTACAGACTCACCTGGTTGGTTACCTCCTCAGGTGCTATGTCTTGAGACAGCCATGGCCTGCTACCTGCCTTGGCTAGTTGGATGTGGCTTATATGATGTGTGACTTTGATGTCTTGTGTCTGAGTGCCTGGGACTCTTGCCATGTTTGCCAGTTGCTTGTGTGTGCTCCTTTGGTCTGTTAGCACACTTGCCCAGAGTGTGCTTTTTACAAATGAGACGGAAGATGCAAGCTCCTGAGTGGATGCATTGCTCTGGAGGGATGACCTCCCTCTATTCTTTCCTAGGAGATGGTTACGTTTGTCTTTGCATGTCTATTCCATCTTACAAGTTAAACCCTCCATGTGCTCTAAGCAACTTTCATTTTTGAGACAACATCTTAATATGTAGTTCATACTGGCCTTGAACCCTTGTGCTGTGATAAAGGCTTGGCCTTATGTAACTTACCAGTGTCAAACTTTCTCACCACAAGAAACTTGAGAGTACTTTACTTGATGCTTACTACTGTTGTAATGCTTAGACTCAGTATAAATGCTATACTTGTAAGCATTATAAGTGGGAAGCTTGTCATCTAAGCTGTTCTCTTGTTTGTTAAATGGTTTAATAGCATTTTAAAAATTGGTTCAGTAGCACTTAACTGAGTGTGTTTGTGTGTTCTTATTTTCATGTATTGTTGGGGATTGAACATAGAGCCTTACGCATGCTAGGTACATGCTGTATTACCACCCCCACCCTCTGGTTAATTGAAGTTTTTAAAATTCAGAGTTAATTCTCCAAAATTATAACATACAAAAGGATACAATTTTTACCTGTTTGATCATTTGTTTTTTAGCAAAAGCTTCGCATGTTTCCCTAACTATGGCTGACTTGATTCATGCTTGTAAGTAGGTAGATGACCCTCCAGTGACTAGGCTTGGCTTTTTCTTGCATGTTAGCAGTGCAGTTGAAACTAGGCAGGTTAATTGTTATGTTCAGAGAGTAAAGAGAAATAGCATGAAAGTTGGCCCAAATGCCCTTCTGAAATAACCTCAGTGACCATGTGTTTCACTCTGAAGAAAAGAATCTGCTGTTTGGCCTATCTGGCCACCATAAAAAGAAATATTCATATACAGTAGCACATCTTCCCCAAACACCATAGAAATCCTGTGGAACTTCATTCCCTGGAAGGATAGCTGATGTTGAGCTTGTGGGCAAATACCCACCCCAAAGGTCAAAAGCAAAATACTGTTGGTTCTTGAAGAGGTGAGGTTATTGAGAAAGAGTGTTTGACCCAAGAAACACAGGAAGGCTCGAGGGTCATTTTAAGAGTATTATTTGAATGTACTCTTGAAGAGCTTGGTCAACAGAGATATTTGATTTCTGAGCCTTTAAAATTTTTAATTTTATCATCCTGTAACACTTGATCATTTCAGGACTGTCTGTGGTTGGTAGCTCTTGGTTTAAGCGCCTCAGCTGTGAGGGTTAGAAGACCTTTGCCTGCTTGTGTTTGCTAACAGTTGTGGCGAAACTAGGGACTCTTAGCTTGGAATGGTATCTTTGTGACCATTAGAGCATGTGACAGTAACTGTGCCTTGTTCCTTACAGGTGAAGAGCAGAATAAAGAAGCGCTGCAGGATGTGGAAGATGAGAATCAGTGAGACGTAATAAAAGCCAACAAGAGAAACCATCTCTGACTCCCCCACCCCACCCTCCCCTTGGAAGTTCCCCATTGTCACTGAGAACCACCAAATTTGACTTTCACATTTGGTCTCAGAATTTAGGTTCCTGCCCTGTTGTTTTTCTTTCTTTTTCTTTTTTTCTCCCCTCCCCTTTTTTAAAACAAACAAACAAACAAACAAACAGTTTTCAGAAGTTCTTAAGGCAAGAGTGAATTTCTGTGGATTTTACTGGTCCCAGCTTTAGGTTCTTACGACACTAACAGGACTGCATAGAGGCTTTTTCAGCATTACTGTATTGTCTCCGGCCACATGTGGCAAGATCATCATTAGAAATGGAAATGACATTTGAAAGCCATTAGACTTCTAGGTGATGCATCTAAGAAAGATTAATCACACAATAGAGGCATATGCGCTGTCATTTTTCCTTTTTTTAATTGTTAAATTGAATTTTATACCAATGTTTAAACTTAATTGGGTGTTAGCTTGAGGTGTTTTGGGGGAGTTTGTTGTAATGGTTTTGCTGTAAAATGTGTTTGGAACTTTGCTGAAGTGTTGCTGAAAAGCATGGTGCTGGTAACAGTTCAACAATCCGTGGCTGCTCATTCTTGCCGACTCCTTCCCCCTCTGAAGCAGGTTAGCATTGAAGGTGGTATGGAAGCCTGCATGCGTGTTCAACTCTGTTCCTCCTCCTCCTCCTCGGCCTCCCTCCTCCCCTCTTCCTTCGCTCGCTCAACCTCTTTTGTTCAGTATGTGTAACTTGAAGCTAATTTGTACTACTGGATATCTGACTGGAGCCACAGATACAGATCTGTATTGTTCTTACTGAAACACAGCATGGAATTAACATTAAACTTAAATAAAACAAACCTAAATTAAAAATGCCAAATATATTATGCCTCCATCCTTTATACTTCTAAAATAAAATCTCTAGTCCAAACATGTTTGACAGTATTGTTTGTCTGAATGTGAAAATATCCATTTTATCCCATAAATCATTTGTTTCCCAATGATGTGTATGGGGGCGGGGGATTGCTTGTAATCTGGTGTTGAACAACTAAGTCAGTAGATTGTCCTGTCTTTCAAACCAGGTAGCAACACAATATTTATGTTTAAATTTATCATTAAAGCACAACAATCATTTAACACAGGTGTAACTATGGGTCATTTTCTAATGTGTAATTTTGACTTCTGCAACCAGATAAGGCTCAGCGAGTCCAAATAATCCTTGGTCTAAAGTAGAATTACTCTTCTCACTGTAAAGTCAGCGGCAAGAACAGTATCACCTATTAACAGAAACAGCTATATACCATGTGCATAATTTCCTCAGAGGCAGGTCTTGTGGTAGTGTGTGTGGGTACTTTTGTCTCCTTCAACAGGTAAACGCCTGAGTTCCTAAGAACAACTCACAAGGCACATCCAAGTCTTGCTGTTATTGAAGGTGCTGCAGTAAATACAGTCGAGTGCTGGGCTGTTTGTGTCGGTAGGGTAGCATGATGCAGTTGTAAATATCCTATGTCAGCAATGCTGGGGTTGGAAATTTTTCAACTAGAAAACTGTTTACAGTTGACTTTTTCTAAAAATGCCACACTATTCCTGAGGACCATGATTGTTACACAAGGTCCAGTCACACAGGCTAGCTAACTCAAAGGCTATCCTGCTTCAGCTTTCCAAATTACTAGGCTCACAGGCACACAGATGGCCTGATTTCTAGTTTTATCTTCAGCACACGCCACCATATAAAATAATGATTTCTGTGACTTCCTTTTCCATCAAATTGATAACAAACAGTTGTCTTTGTTGTCATAAAGGGGTTTCAGATGATTGATTGTCTTATATCTAGCATAAAGTTTCTAGATACTTGTTTTAAGGCCAAAATCAAAGTCATAAGACAGCGTTTTTAAAGCCACTCGGGGGATGCAGGTGTTCACAGTGTTACTGCACCAAACACTAATGTCTACCTGATTGCTGGACTTGATCCAGGTAGTGGAGTTAGACTTGGCTGGAAAACTGGTCCTGTGAGAGTAAGAGCACATACTACAGTGAACTGAGGTCAGTTCCCTGGACCCAGTTGGGTTGTTCACCATTTCCTGTAACTCCAATTCCAGCAGAATTGACACCTGGCCTCCACAAGCACCAGCAAATGAGAATATATATCCAGGAAAAAATTGTGTGTGTGTGTGTTTTAAATAGTTAACGCTTAACCCAAAACCAAAAATTCTGGTATAGGTAGGTGGGGCTCTGAGTTTAAGGTCAGCCAGGTCAACAGAATGAGTTACACAGAAACCCTGTCTCAAAAGAGCAAAAACAATGAGTTAAAAACAACAAAACCCTTGGGACATTAGCCTTGAGAGCCTGATGCTGAGTTCATCCTTAGCATGAAATAATACCTAATTCTGATGTGAGTTTGGGTCTCATATTACTCAGGCTGGCCTGGGAGTTCAGCCCAGGATGGCTTTCGACTTCTGCATCCATTTTCCAGGTGCTGGGAGGACTGGTGTGTACTTGAGGATAAAACCTGGAGCTTGTTTACTGGGCAACAACTGTACCAACAGCTTTTACCCCAAACCTGGCTATACAGATGTCACTGTCAAGTTGGCTTGTCCAGAATGTGGACTTAGGTGTCGCCAGCAAACCTAAGTCATAAACGACTCTTTTGTTTTTGTTTTCCAGAGACAGGATTTCTCTGTAGCCCTGGCTGTCCACTGCTGGCCTCAAAGTGCTGGGAATTAAAGGTTGCACTTTGACACCTTGCCAAGTTTTTTAGAAAAGTTTTAAGGAGCCAGGCGGTGGTGGCGCACGCCTTTAATCCCAGCACTTGGGAGGCAGAGGCAGGTGGATTTCTGAGTTCGAGGCCAGCCTGGTCTACAGAGTGAGTTCCAGGACAGCCAGGGCTACACAGAGAAACCCTGTCTCGTAAAAACCAAAAAAAAAAAAAAAAAAAAAAAAAAAAAAAAAGAAAAGTTTTAAGGAGTTGTGTGCTTTTCCTGCAGGTTATGTATGTGCATTAGATATGTAAGCATTCCTCACTGAAGAATCTTATCCCTGGGAGCTGAAGTTACAGGCAGTTGTGAGCTGCCATGTAGTTAAACAGAAGTCAGGTCTTGTGTAAGAGCAAGTTCTCTGAGCTGCAACACATTCCCTCCTCCCTCCCAGCCCCTCATGAGCATTTCCAAGCAAACTTGATAAGGAAAAAACAACCTGCCTAGAACTTGAAGTTAAAGTAAGGGTCAGGAGTTGAAGGCCAGCTTTTACTCAATGACGTTATGGAGAAATCTGCTAAAGTCAAGAGGAGGCTTTTCAGGTTTTTAGAGATGCATGCAGGAAAGGCTGTGAAGGTGATTAACCCTTCAAGGATAGTTACTCCATTGCCCGGGCTACAAAGGCTGATTGTTCTCAAAAGTGTGAGCTCCTAATGAAGTAGCATCCCCTGAACATTTGGGTTCAGTAAAAAATATAATTACATTTGAAATATTTTATGTGCACTGGTGTTTTGTCAGTACTCAGCCCTCATCCCTTTTCCACCCCACTTGGCCACACTGGTTTCCTTGAGGTTCCCCAAGCCTGCCCCTGTTCCAAGAGGCCACATCTGTTCCCTCTACCTGGAACATGTCCTTCAAGTATTCCATCCCCAGTGCCCTTTCTGGCTTCCTCCTAAGCCCATCTGTGGAGATCACAGGATCATCCCAAGGTACCTAACATCAGCACTAATCCTAGCCTTGTGGACAGCACTGATCCTGGAGATCCAGGCTTGAGCCCCGTGTGATGTGTACAAGCATTTTAACTCATTTTAAAATTTTATTGTGTGTATAAGTGAGGAAGAGGGAGGTTGATGTACTTACTGAGCGTGCAAACTGGTTCAGTTGTGTGGAGGCCAGGTTAACTGTTCTCAACTTATATCTTGGTGCAGGGATGGTCTTGTTTCTCGGGTGTTTATTCTAGGTTAGTTGGCAGGAAGGCTCTGAGCAATTCCCCAATCCCTACTTCCCATATGGCCCCTAGATTCCTGGGATTATTAATGTCACATCACATCCTGATTTTGGTGGTGATGGTGGTGGGGTTTGAAATGGTTTGCATAGCCTTGGCTGTCCTACAACTTAACTCTAGGACCAGGCTGGCCTCAAACTCAGAGATCTGCCTGCCTAAAGGGCTTGGCCACCACCACCTGCATGTCCTGAGTTTTTTGTTTGTTGAGACAGGATTTCTTTGTGTAGCTCTAGCTGTCCTGGAACTGTGTATGTAGACCAGGCTGGCCTCAAACTCAGAGATCCATCTCAGCCTCCCAAGTGCTGGGATTATAAAGGTGTGGATCACACCAGAAAAAGTCTTGCCTTTTTAAATTTGGCTTCCAGGGATCACACTCAAGATCCCGAGGCTTGTGTGGCAGGTGTATCTGATCAGCCTCACATATTCACACTTCTGAACCTGTTTCCCCATATGTAACCTGGGAGCCTGTTCAAGTGGTGAGGAGTAAATGAGGCAGAAGGACCACCAGAAGTTGGATGATAGACTGGTTTACAAGAGCATTTCAAAAAAACAAAAACACCACATGTAAGCCCCAGTTGCCTTTCGCTTGTTCCCTCCAGATCTTCCAAGGAGTCTCCCAAGCTAGTACCTCAGTGCGACGTTTTCATTTACTTTGAATTATATATCATTATAAATATTAACAAAGAAGACTTAAAAAGGACACCTTCGGGAAGGTCAGACAAGATTACAAAAATTGTGTCGCGGCGCTGCAGTTTGAAGATGTATTCTGCAGCCGTCACGTGGCAGCAAAACTGTAAGCAGTGCACGAGTCCGTGTCGACGACAGCCAGAGTCCATGCATCGGGAGGTACATTTGGCTGGAGAAAGACGAAGGGCACGACATGCTTGGCCCGAGCTTGGCGGGCGGGCAGGCGGGCGGACGGGCCACGGAAGTGCAGCTCCTCGTTTTTACCACTAGAGGTCAGGAGGTCACCGCCTCAGGGTTGGAAGACGGGCCCGTTCGGGGATTGGCTAACGGTGGCGGTGGGCGGGGCGGAGACCAGGACGTGAGGTGGATGAAGGACATCAAGAGATAGATGCCCTGGTTACTGACAGTACTTTGGAATGACCTTTGTTTTTGGTATCAAATTTCTTCTTTGCAACGCTGATGGGCCAGAAGGAAGATACTCGTTTGGGATGAAAGGCTGAACTGATTCTTCAACTTCTCAAAGAGGTTTTTTCCTTTAGCAGAGATGCAATGTACTGGGGATTTACTAACGTTCCAGGATCCTGGGAAAGTTCCATCACTTTTTAGTGGGCTCACCTTACACGTGAGGTGGCTAGAAGCCCTGCTTCCCACCCTGCCTGTCTCTGGGGTTGGCAAGGATCATCATTGAGGCCCAAGCCCACTTACTGCCTAGGGCAACAGAGGGATCCAGGTTTCTTGTCCACCTGAGCCCTGTTCTTTTGCTGAGCCTCAGTCACCTCGTGTCTAATAAATGTTCCTGTATCTTCAGGAGGTTTCCAGGCTCCTCTCTGAACGAAGCACCCCAAAAGGCAAAATCCGAGTTACTCAAAGCTCACCCAGGTGCACTAACACTGCTCCCGCTTCTAGCTGTATGGGGAAAACACCAGGCCTGTCTCCCAAGTCCCTTGACCTTAGGCTGGGGATGGGACAGCTGAGTTCTAGGGCTTGGCTGTGGCCTTTTGGCAAATCCTAAATGGCACAGATGATTTCAAAGGCAGCTAGAGGCTGAGGTGGCCGACAATTTCAAGACTTCTCAGACCTCATCAAGCTCCAGTAACTCAGTGGGGAAGGACCTGGGAGTCCTTATCCTTAAGACAGTCACAGGGCTTGGAGTTTTGCTTCAGCCCTTCGCACCTTGGTGCCCCTAGAAGTTTATCAACTACTCTGGGACCATTTCATCTATAAAATGGGTTGACTATGCCTCCCACCACACAGGATGGTGAGTCAATAAGAAAGTGCCGGCCAATTCAGTAACATGAGCAATGCCTTTGCAAAAGGGAAGCCCAATCTCTACTAGCAATAGGTGGCTCAGTGCTGAGGAGGGCTAGAGACCCATTTTCCCTGCCTAGGGAAGGCTGGTGAGCATTTGGATTGGAATCATGCCCTGGGGCTGAGTCCTTATTTCAGCTGTAGGAGGGTTCCAGGCTTAGGGCAGGACCACTATGTCTTATCATCAGTGATGGGTTGAACAAAATGGGGCTCTGAGATACGGTGGAGCTCCTTGGTTCCCTGCTTCTCCTGGATTCCTGAAGCCCCAGTTGGCAGGAGGCAGTTGGAGCTTCAAGAATGACAAGTGTCCCACCCTTCCCTAGAAAGTGAGGCCAGAGGTCTCCGCTCCTGAAGCAGAACCCCCATCCCCCAGCCTTCCCCCAAACAAGGCTCTCTGTTTTCCACTGCTAGTCCTGAAGGCCATCTTGATAGGGCCAGGATACCACGGGTAGTGGTGAGAGACCTAACACCAGTCTGAGCTGAAGGGATGAGGGAGGGAGAGTTGGGTGGGCAGGAGGGATGCTTGCCTCTTTCCATGTTAACAGGATCCCTTTCTCTTTCTCCTGAAGCCAACTGGAGATTTATGCTGAGAGCAGGGGGGGGGGCAGTGTGCATCGAGGCCCCTTGGGAGCAAGATCAAACGGGAGAGCTTGGGTTTGAACATTCTGTTTCCCTAGTGCTTGTACACATCCCCAAGCCCAGCTCCTGCCTAAAAACCCAACTGCTGCCCCAGCGCAACCCTAGGCCCTCATGGCTCCCTATCCCCTGGTACCCTCTTTCAGGCCTCCTTTGGTCTGTATTTGGTTTTCTCCTAGCTTTCAAGCCACAGCCAGTTTTTCAAGACTATGCTGAACCCTGACTCCCTTAGGATGACTCCCTTACCCTCCACCCTTCAGCAGTCAGCAGTACCCACAGCCCCTGCAGACAACTGGCTGGTCCTGGTGTACCTCACCCCTTTGTAGCAATATGTGCACACAGATGCCCTGCGAGACTGGAAAACCCCGCCCCAGAGGCTCATGGACTCTTGTCAATGCTAGGCACAAGCAAGTTGGAAGCTCTGGCTGGCTACATTGTCCTGGAGTCCTGGGCTCTATCTGCCCATAGTCCTCCCTCTGTGGCCTCCAGGCAGCCGAAGTACCCCCATTTCTGTGCTTGCAGCAGGCTCCACCCCTCACTTCCAATAGGTCCTCACTGTAGATAGCCCTTCCCCTGGACAGAGCTGAGACTGAGGATTCCTCCCAGCTCTGGCCCTCCTGGGTGCCAGGGGAGCTGAAACAGGTTTCATGTTGTATTTTCCTGTCCCTCTGAGGGAGGCTGGGTGCTCTTGGCCTCCTAGCCTCCTAGCAGGGGCTGCAGTGGCTATGTCCGAGCAGACAACCTGGATTTTGCCCATTGTGAGGGCCACAGCCCTTGGTGGCAGCTGAGAAAGCCCAGGGTTGGACCTGTGTGGGCTGGGTGGCAAGGGTGGGTGGCAGCAGATGGGACAGTCAGTCGCTGAGTACAGCCCCTGGGAGCTCATTGGTGAGTGTGTGCCAACGCTCAATCCTCTTGTCCTTGTTCTTCAGGCAGTCAAACCAGTGCTTCAGGCGCTCGCCCTTGGCATTGATGCCCAGAACCACTCCACCTGAGGAAGAGACCAGAGGGGCAGCTAGGGATTCAGTGATGCCAGTGTCTGGGCCTTCCTTCCTACCCATTTGTGTGTGGACAGCCCCTAGCTTCTGGCCACACCCTGCCCACTTGACCCAGTGTTTGATGTCATGTTCTTTCTGTACCAGGGACCAGAATAGTATGGAGCAGGATTCCATGGCACATAGTAGGGAGTGAAAAGGGGAGGAAGGGCTACCGTGAACCACTGTGTACCAATGTCATGCCCACCAGAAACTTGTGGTTATATGGGCTCTGAGTGCTGGCCATCATCATTCTATGTCACCACAGATGCTGTACGGTCTTCCCAGGCTTCCTCCCCTCCCTGGGCCTGTCTTCTGTCACCTGGGTATAGTTTGGAGAGTGTCTAAGATCCCATTCAGGGTAAGTGGTTCTTGGACAGGCACACAGCTAAGTGGCCTTCCCCTTATATTCCTTACCGATGAAATCATTGGATTTTCCAATGTCGTAATCCCAGACAGTAACCTCCAGGGTCTTTTTGGCCAGGTCTCCATGTTTGATCTCGTAACAGAACTCCTGCTGGCCAGAAGAGGGTGTTAGAGCCAAGGCCACTTGGCTGAGAGGTCTGTGATGTGCTAAAGCATTGAAGTGGTCAGTGTTGGGGTCACTCTGAACAAGCTGCCCACTTCTGCCTGAAGGGAGGCTAAGCAGGCCCCTCTCCCCACCACATACCCTTTGTCCCTCAAGCTGCTTCCAGATGCTGCAGAGACCCTGGCTGCAATTCATTGTCTAGCAAAGAGTCTTTGTCACCCTCTGGGGCTGGCCTTGCTTCCCAAGCACCTGCTGTCACCTCTGCCTGTGAATCCTTGGCTCTGAATCAGGCCCCAGGCGCTCTGCTCTTCTTTCCAACTTACTCTGTCCCACCCTCTGCTCTGAGGACCTGGGCACCCACTGTCCTGTTCTGCTAGTGGCTCTAGTGGGTGTGTCTTCACTTTAGATGTTGTGACATGACCTTCTCTTCTGAAAGTTCATGCTTAAGATCTGTGCAATTGAGTTACAAATGGAAATTGCGAAAACATCCCATAGTATTTTAGTAAACTTATGGTATTGGGTTCGCAGCATTTAAAGCTGTCTCGACACACTTGCTGGGGTGTCTTCAGTCTTCACAGTCTACCCAGAGTGTCTCCATTCCATTTACATCTCCCTTCCCAACCCTGTCATCTAGAAGGAGCTGTGACTCAGGAGCTGTTCAACATTCTCCCTTTTCACCCCTACCTCCATCAACATCAACCTTCTAGAAGGTTCCTTAGTTCCATGAGCTTCCCCATTGCGGAGCAGTCTAGTAGAGCCTTACCCACCATGGCTGAGGGCTCTTCTGGCAGCTGCTCCTCACTCTCTCTTACCACTTCTCAGTTCCCACAGTATCCCTCTGAAGACCAGGTCCCTCCAGACCCCACCCAGCCCAGGGTAGTCCCACAGCTCTCAAAGCCTAGCAGCCCTTGGCCATACCTCATTGAATTCTGGGTTTAGTGTTTTCTTCTTCACTGCAGTCTTATGCTTGGATTTCTTGTCTACATCTGGTTTCAGGTATCTGGAATGATAACTGGGGACAATAAGAGCCTGGGAGAGCTGTGAGCTGCAGATGGTACTAGTAGAATGTTACAGGGCTCTACCCTGGAGATGCATCCCTGGTCACCTTTGTCCTAACCCAGAGACCCTAGCCTGCCCACCTGTGGGCAACATTGAAGCACCTGCAGAGTTACCCAGGCACACCTGTGTCCCCAGAAAAGGATGTTTCTATTCTCTGGAAATATGTTCTTTACAAAGCTTGTACCCCATGTAGGAAAGCCAGTTTTGTAAACCGGAGTTTGTCCCTTGTTCAGGAATTGTCATTGTTTTTTGGGGGGTGGGGTGGGGCATTGGGGTTATTGCAGTGCTGGACACTGAACTGAAGATCTCAGGCATGCAAGACAAATGCTCTACAAACTGATTTTAGCCCTAGTTCCAAGAGCTAAAAGAGCTGACACACACACACACACACACACACACCACAAAATCCATTTTTCTCAAGTGTAAAATTCAGTTTTTCAGTATATCCCCTGAGCTGGGCAAGCTTCCCTCCTTTGTTAGAGCCCTGAGGAAGGTTCTCTTTTGATAGTTATCAGGGTTGATTCCTCCAGAGGCTTGGCAAAGCTCATGCCCTTAACTTCCTTGAACTTTTTTTTGTTTGTTTGTTTTTTTGTTTTTTTCGAGACAGGTTCTCTGTGTAGCCCTGGCTGTCCTGGAACTCACTCTGTAGACCAGGCTGGCCTCGAACTCAGAAATCCACCTGCCTCTGCCTCCCAAGTGCTGGGATTAAAGGTGTGCGCCACCACCACCCGGCCAACCTCCTTGAACTTTAATCACCTAGGCCCAGAGAGCTGGAGTGATTTGCCCAAAGGTCACACAGCTGGCAAGAGTGATGCTTGGGCTGGTGGCTCACGCCTTTAATCCCAGCACTCAGGAGGCAGAGGCAGGCTGATCTCTGAATTGAAGGCCAGCCTGGTCTACTGAGTGAGATCCAGGATAGCCAAGGCTACACAGAGAAAGCCTGTCTCAACAAACGAGGTGGTGCTTGAAAGCCAGACTCAATCTCCTTTCTCCACAACAGGAAGTCATTCACAGACTGAATTCTCTTTTGTAGAGCCTCTCACCCTGTCCCTGCCCAGACAACTGTATGGCAAATGCCTTATTTCTGTACACTGGGTGACGGCGCTGGGACTCTCAACACAGTAAATGTAGAGGGTTAAAATGCCCAAAGGCATACTGACCAGAGCCAAACTTCTTGCCAGTTTTTGCCAAATGTTGTCCTTGGAAAAGCTGAGTGCTATTGTTAAATCCTTACTGTAGGCCCAGCAGCTTGCCTTCACACTCCCACCCACTCGTGTTCATGAGTTCGATGCCCTCGGAGCACACATGGTAGAGGGAGAGAAAGGACTCCTACAAGTTATCCTCTGACCTCAAGCACACACTTCTCAGTCTCCTAGGATGGTGAGGATGACCCTGACTCCTCATCCTCCTGCCACTACTTTCTAAGTGCTAGGATTATAGACACGACCATTACATCCAGCTTCAAGCTGAGGGTCTGTGATATGAATGATACTGGTTTGTTAAAACAAACATTAGGAAGTATGTGTTAGCAACCGGTGATGACAAGGGGAGTGGCATGAAGATGTATATGACACTTGTGGGGTTGTTTTGTACTTATGAGATGGTCTTGCTATACGGCTTGGCTTCCCTGGTTCTCAGTGTGTAGTCCAGACTGGCCTTGAACTCCCTATCCATCTGCCTCCACCTCCTAAGTGCTGAGATGCCATGTGCGCAATGCTGAGTCTGGCTTACACAATACCAGGTAATGGCCAATTCACACAGTCATCTAACATTGAAACAGCCTGTGTGGTCTTCAACTGCTAAACTGATTAACAATTAATTCATGTTTTCTGTACATACCAAAAGCTATGCAGCTATATCAAAGATGGCATCCCCAGTGTATATACTGTGTGGGTGAATCTTAGTCAAATCACTCATTGCAGGAGAGAATCTCAACCAAGCAGCATCCGTGTGATGCTTGATGTGAAATCTGGAAAAGGCAATGCTACTGGGATAGACAACAGGCCAGAGGATGCCTGGAGTTAAGGGAATTCTGGGTAAGAGCAAAACAGCTGGCTTTTTTGTATCCACTGGTCCTTTGGATTCAACCAGGTGAGGGCTGAATTTGGGGGTGCATGCCTGTAATTCCAGATCTTGGAAGGCTGAGGCAGGAAGATCACAAGGCTATGGCTTGCCTGGGGTCCGTAGTGAGATCCTGCCTCAGCCCCTGCCCCCGCAAAGGAGGAGGAGACTTCACTTGTACTGAATCTCTGCGGCCTTTCTCCATCTTTACTCAGAGGACAGATAGCATGTTGACATATTTCCAGTGGCAGAGAGGAACCCTGAGCCTTGAAAGCATCCTGCTAGGGCCCCAGCCAGTTTGCTTGTGCAAGTCAGCACCAAGGGAGACCCTGGGTTCTGGGTCACCCCTCACATGACCTTGGAGTTGGAGTTCACCCAGCAGATTGGCACTGAACATGATTTCAAATGTTCATACCACGCTGGTTCCACATCTCATTTCTGTCTGAAAGGCAGTGTGACAGGTAGAGGTGACACACTGGTGACATACCACTGACTCTCCAATGCTGCTGCTCCATGCCTCCCTGTCTCCACTCAGGGGTGCTCTCCATGGCCCTCGGTGCCTGTGGATGATGGCACATCTATAGATGCTGCTATAGATGCCCACGTCCTTACATAAAATGGGCTGGCATCTGCGCAGAACCCTCCACAGCCAGCTACAGGCTTCAACGTAGCCTCTAGATCCTGTTTGATAGCTCAGCCACTGCGAATGCTGCACACATGGCCGTCACTCTGTAGCTTAGGGACTAATGGCAAGGAAAAGTCTGCACATGCTCAGAAGAAAGCTCTTTTTTTTTTCTTTTAGATTTTAATTTTTTTATTTCATGTGTATGTATGAACACTTGTAAGTGTCTAGTCTATGTACACCCTGAATACACCTGGTCCCCTCTGAGACCAGGAGGTGGCACCAGAGCCCCTGGGAACTGAAGTTACAGGTAGTTGTGAGTCAAGCTGGATTCTTCCCAAGGCTCTTCTCAGGAGAGCATCCCTGTGAACGCAGAAGGCGTTTACACTATTGTGAAGCAGGTCAAGCACTAAAGGTAAGCTCTGGGCACTTGCTTCCTTCTTCTCCAAAAGGCCACCCCCTTCTGCCTGCCTCCTGGATCTCTGAGAGCCGCCTAGCTTGGTCCAGGTTTCCTCACATGGGGCCCAGGCTACTAGTCCAACCTTAGCTAGTGTGTATTCATAGCTTTGCTGTCGGTGGTAGGGAGGGGAGACACAGGGGTTGGGCACACAGGAAGACTTGGCAAAGGTTTCTTGCCAGCTCCCCTAGTCTCCTGGCTCCATGTACTGGGCCTGCCTCCTTCTAGAACTTGCTTGTGAGCTACTAGTGACCTTGCATAGCTGGACCCAGGGTTGACCTCCAGCACTGGATGTCCATGTGTGACAGTTCACACCATCAGTTGCAGCAATTACATTTGAGGTAGAGGAAATAGGATCTGAAAATCATGTAACTTGAATTTGACTACACAGTAAATTCAAGGGCATCTTGGAATACATGTGACCTTGTTCTCTATGTCCAAAAGGAAGATAACTATTCTCTCTCCCAGTGGGTGACTCTTCGGCAGGCTTCAGTTTCCCCATTTATGAAATGAGATGGCTGTACTGAATCCCAGAATCTCAAAAGGAACCCAGAAGAAAACACTTTGGTGGACAAAGCCTGTTACTCTGAGGAAACCCCCTTAGTGCCTGCCATGCTGGGCTCTGGCTCCAGCCACACAGGACTCAGGTTCTCCCAGGGGAATCAAGCACAGGCCTGGCCACACACTCACGTTTTCACATAGGGGTCCGAGTAGCCGTTGGCATCCATGGCAGCCAGGTGTGCACAGCGCACGATGCCCACCAGCAGGCCCTGCTTCTGTGAGCTGTACTTGAGGGAGATGAGGATTCGGCCACGCTCCTCCAGGGACTTGTCCTCTGCTTTGTCCACCTGCAAGAGAGGGTGGTCACTCTGCTGTTCCTGTCTGCTTCCATCTTCTTGGCTAAGCAGACAGTGAAGCTGTCCCCAGTCTCCTCTCTTAGTGTCCACCTGCTGATGTGAGCAGCTAGGCTTGGATGTAAAAGATCCATGAAACCCAGAGGGCTGGGGGTGCAGCTCAGTGGTTAGCACTTGGCAAGTGAGGTCCTTGGGTCCATATCTAGCTTGGAAAGGAAGGAAGGAAGGGAGGGAGGAAGGAAAGGACAGAGGGAGGGAGGGAGGGAAAGAAGGAGGGAGTGAGAAAGGAAAGAAGGAAGGGAGGGAGAAAGGAAGGTAGGTAGGTCAGGAGGGAGTAAGGGAAGACAGAGAGGTAATTTCTGTGTGCTTAAATAGAATTTTTCTGGAACACAGCCCCCCCCCCCACTATTTCCATTTCTCCTGCAGCTGCTATGGCTTACTGTACGAGAAGTGAGAGGCAGTGACAGATATGGCCTGGTCTGTAGAGCCAGACGTATTTGTCACCCAGGTAGGACGTCACCCAGCCTGCTGTACCCCTCTTCACACTCAAATGAACCTTCTCTATAGACTTTAGCTCTGAGCTGGTGACCTCTTCCATGTCTTTGCTTAGCTCTGCCCACTCCTAGAACATCTGTGGGGGCCTCCCCTCAAGAGCCTAAATGACGGAGCTTTGCTGCCTTTCAAGCCTCGAGGCAGCTGGAGCTTGGTGGGAAGATGCCCAGCCCCTCCCAAGCAAGCCCTCCTTGGGCTTCCACATTCCATCTCTCCGAGTCCTGACAGCTGGAATCTTCTCCATTTCCTGGACTCCAGTAAAGTCATCCAGACATTCCCAGTTAGAAGCTCATATCCCCTGAGGGTACCTCCTCAGGGCTCTGCTAGACCCCTCTTTGACAGCCTCAGCCTTTGCTTGCAGCTATCCTCTGCTTGGAACTGACTAGAGTCCCCATGTGGCCATGTCCAAATCTTCCTGGAGATGAGAGTCCTGTGAGGTGAGGAAGATATGCCTGTGACCCACAGGCCTTTCTCCACGGTTCATGCCCAGAGCAGACATGAGCAATCGATCCCTGCATCCACCCTAAATTCTAAACCCAATATTCAGGCAGTCATGACCAATGGTGCAGGTGTAGGATTCTAGGCTCTGCATGTCGTATATATGAGCAGAGATTTTCTTTTTCTTTTTCTTTGTTTTTGGTTTTTTCGAGACAGGGTTTCTCTGTATAGCCCTGGGTGTCCTGGAACTCACTCTGTAGACCAGGCTGGCTTCAAACTCAGAAATCCTCCTGCCTCTGCCTCCCAAGTGCTGGGATTAAAGGCGTGCGCCACCACCGCCCGGCCTCTGGAATACTCAACACATACTCATGCATGCATGCACATTTACATACATGCACACACATGTATACATAGTACACATGTGCACAGATATTCTATAAGCACTCATGCAGCCACGTGCACAGAGTTTTGTTTATATCTGAGGTCAGAACTTGGATACAGGAGCTGGTAGTGCCCTCCTGAGAGGTGTAGGCCATTTGGAAAATTTGGGTCACCTCTGTCAAGTGACATTGAAGGTTCTACCCATCACACATGCACCTGAGTGGAGAGAATGTGACATGAGAATAGTCTGAGAAAGCCATGCACAAAGGCACTGTCTCAGCTGCTGGGTGGATTCTAAGGGCTGGACCTGGGTCCAGCTTTTGGAGCAGCCATGTCCCAGGCTCCAGATCCTGCTGGGCCTGGCACACAGAGGTTAAATGCTGGGTTTCCTCTCTTTGGCTCAGGCTTTGGGGAGACAGTCATGTCCTGGACATTGGGTGATAAAGGGCTTAGCCTGTCTTTAGCCTTGAGCATTGGGGCTCCTTAGACCCTCTGCCCTATAAACCAGAGGAGGGAGAGATGAGACGAGAAGGCAGGCAGGAGAGTGATTGGAAAGGAACAGGCACCAAGGCTCTGGAAGGGCTCAGCTGCTGAAGACAACTGGGGGCCAAATTTGTCCTGACACCATGCAGAACAATGACAATGTCTAGGAGAGAATTATGGGCTGTCTCCTCTGGGCATCTCATGGCTCTCCTGGCCTAACATGCTCCAATTGAGTTGTCCTTAGTGAAGGGTCCCCAGACCTGGAACTGCCCTGGCAGCAGGCCTTTGTCTCCATCCAGCCCATTCTATCTGGTTCTTGGCTCCAGTCCGAGTCTCTCTCTGCTTCTGGCCATTCTGAGCCCATCAGGCAGGGAGCCTGTTAAAATAACACCATGCCCTGCCTTGTGCCACAGGGCTGTACTCTTAGCTACTGAGGAAGCTGAGACAGGAGGGTCAAGAGTTCACTGCCAGTCAGGTGGTGGAGGTAGCCATGCACCTTTATCCCAGAAGCAGGCAGATCTCTGAGTTCAAGGTCAGCCTGGTGTACAGAACAAGTTCAATGACAGCCAGGGCTACACAGAGAAACCCTGACTTAAATATAAACAAACAAACAAATAAACCAAAACAGAGTTTACTGCCAATCTGAGCTATCGAGGAAGTTCAAGGCCAGTCTGGGGAATTTAGCAAGCTTCTGTTTGGGGGTGGGTAGGTGGGATGGCTCAGACAAGTCTCTGTGTATAAGTGTGGGTCCCCAGAACCACTGGAAAGGTGGGCTTGGTGGCTCAAATCTGTAATCCTAGCACTGGGGGAGATGGACACAGGACAGTCCCAGATCACTGGCCAGTAAGGGTAGTTAGTGAGCGCTGGGTTCAGTGGGAACCCTGTCTCAAAGCATGAAGTAAAGAGCAGTTAAAGAAGACACTCCATGCTGACGACAGGTCTACACATTCACATCTGCCCACTGCACTCACACATTGATCACACACACACACACACACTCATACACATGTACACACTCATACACACTACATTACACACAGGCCTACACGTTCACACATCTACCCACTACACAGACACTCACATAGCTCACATACACACACATGCACAGGTACACACTCATACACATACATACACATGTACACACTCCTACATTACACACAGGCCTACACATTCACACATCTACCCACTTCACACACTCACAGACTACACACACACACACACACGCATACATGCACACACGTGTACACACTCATACAGAGTTTGTTATATACAGGCACACACTCACATACGCTACACACACATATACACACATGTGCACATACCCATACACATGTTACATACAAGCCTACACATTCGTACATCTGCCTACTGTACACATTCACATAGACTACACACATGCACACACATGTACACACACACACTCATACACACTACATTACATACACATGAATATTTTTAAAAATTGTAAAAGTACAATTTTAAAAGGGGTGGGATGTTGCTCAGTGGAAGAGTGCTTCTTATTCACACAGGTCTTAGATTTAGTCCCCAGTGCCACAAGAATTGTCACCTTGTCACTTGTGGAAGGTGCAATGATTCCCTCCACTTCTGTGACGTCCCCTCCTAGACTTCTGCCCCCTCCACTGTGCTCTCTGCTCCATGAATTAGCCCCACTCCTGTGTCATCAACAGGCAGCAAGTTCCTTCCAACTCCCTGCAACTGTGCCTGGAACATAGTATTGGCACGCAGTAGGTGCTCAGCAAACTCCGGCACGGCTGGGGTGCCGGAGCCTTCCTCCACTCACCGGCAGCTGCTTCTCCAGGCAGATGCTGAACGTCTTGGTGTGGTTGGGTTTCAGCTTCTTCAGGGGCACTCGAGTCTCTCCAATGAACTCATTGTGGCGGAATTTGTCCTCATCACACACGGAGATCCTGGGGGCGATTGGCTTCCACAGTCAGTGGGAATTCACAAGTGGTAGGGCGTCCCCGGGTGGGGGTAGGCACAGGGGCCCTCACCCACCTCAGGGTCTTTCGGATCATGTCCTCATCTGTGATCCCGTAATAGGTGAGGGTCTCGTTCCATGAGGGGTTCAGAGTGTTCCGTAGAGTTTTTGTTCTGAGCTTATTTGCCTGGAAAAAGACAGAGTGATCTTATCTTGGTCCTGAATAAGTGTGGCCTCAAAGCTGGCAGGCCTGGTCCTTCCGTTCATAGAGGCACTATCTGACACAGCGGAGGGACCTGAGGCAGAAGGTGAAACTGACACTGTTAATTAGCTGACTCAAAAACAGCGAGCTTACTGGAGGCATGCGAATGGCCCCTGTGGTCGCGAAGGTCATTAGCAGCAAAAGAGGAACCAGGAGAGACCAGCTCAGCTGGGGAAGCGCGCAGCCTCTACTTGGAAAGGAGAGGGAATGACTGTCCCCAGAATGGATGCAGTCCTGCTGGCATCTTGACTTCTGGTCCAGTTAGTGCAACCTGCCTAACTGATGACCGGCAGACCAGGAAGGCAACGGGTGTGGTTAAATAAATGGCCAAGCAGTGAGAATTTGTTGAGGTAACCACAGAAAGCTAATGTGAGGAGCATTCTGCCAACAGACTCTGGTGACAACAGCAGAACAGAGGTGGTGGCTATGGGGTGGTCCCGCAGGACAGAGGTGGTGGCTATGGGGTGGTCC
>NW_021621078.1:7101614-7116800 GCF_004785775.1 Grammomys surdaster | reverse complement strand
CTATGGGGTGGTCCCGCAGGACAGAGGTGGTGGCTATGGGGTGGTCCTGTAGGGAATGGGAGGTTGCTATGTGACTAAATCCAATGGTAAAGTTGAAATGTCCAACTTAAAAGGCATTAGCCTGAATAAAGACTGGAGCCCCAGCCCTCTTCCCCACCGTTACAAGAGAGTTCCATATCAAGACTGTCTGTGTTCCCAAGGCCAGTGGCAACTGGACCACTTTCCTGGGTCACCTATGTCCCTCTCCTCTTTACTCAGGGTCTTCATTCTGCCTGGAACCCATGCTTTCCTAGTGAAAGCCTTATGGGTGAAATATTGCCTCTGTGCTGGGTCACCCAGCAGGGGAGCAGGAAAGGGGTTCTGTGGTCAAATAAACCAGGCTAACGCCTCCCACTCAGTCCCCATTATGAAGCCACAGTAGGGCGCATCAACACACTGAAGGCTTTGACAGGTCCTGCAGGCAGGCACTATGTACCCCTGCATCCTGGGCTGGCCTCAGGCTAAAACAGCTTCATATAAATATAAACTGGACATTCTCTGGAGCTCACTTAGCAGATAGGTAATGGACTCATGAGGTTCCAGGGAGGCCACAAGTGCCAAGCCAGTGCCATGCCTGGGACAGAACCTCTCACCTTGCTGGCTCCAGGCAGCAGGTGAAGTTTGACGTAGGGATCAGCCAGTCCATTGTGGTCCATCGGCTTCAGGCCCTGAGTAGAGACCAGATAGGGTGTGGATTGAGAGAGAGAAAACAAGATGCCTGCTGGGTGGGGCCTCCTCTCTGATGGTTCCAATCTCCCTGAAGATAGGACCCAACAGTGCTGGGGTAGGCTTTGCTCCCCCACACTCTGGCCCCTGGGTCCTTTTGCTTCCTACTTTCTTGACAAACGGAACCCAGAAGACCTTGCTCTAAACCTGGGGAGGCCTGTCTCTCTCACCACTTTCCAGACATCACTCCTTGTTGGGTCTTCCCTCTCTGACCCCAAGTCTCCATGACTGGCTGTACACTCATCCCTACATTCCTGTGGATGCTGGGAAGGCACTTCATTCCAAGTTCTGGAGGTCAACTGCGATTGCCATTTCCTTCTGCTTTTGCTGGCTGGTGTCCCTAGAAGTCACGGGCTGCCTGCCATGGAGTGTCTTTCCACAAGATGGCACCCCTCGCTAACTTTGACTTCAGTTTCTTTTGCCAGCCCAGGAATGGACAGCTCAGGGCGGGGGACTTACAAGGGCCTCAGCTAACCTGGGAATTATGCTTACTCCTTTCTGGTTCTGAAGGCCTATGGGGATGGGGTGGGGGAGGGGGATAGGGAGGCAACAGAGGTGTACATGGCCTACAATCTAGATGCACACATCAGGAATGGCTCCGTTCCTGGCCAGGTGCCTGTGGTAGTTTGAATATGCTTGGCCCAGAGAGTGGCACTATATGGAGATGTGACCTTGTTGGAGTGGGTGTGGCCTTGTTGGAGTAGGTGTGGCCTTGTTGGAGAAACTATATCACTGTGGGTGTGGCTTTAAGACCAGTTTTCCCCTAGCTGCCTTCAGAACAAGAGAAGGAACTCTGAGCCCCATATCTGCCTGGATGCTGCCATGCTCCTACCTTGATGATAATGGACTGGACCTCTGAACCTGTAAGCCAACTCCAATTAAATGTTGTCCTTTATAAGAGTTGCCTTGATCATGATGTCTGCTCACAGCAGTAAAACCCTAAGACCGTGCTCCAGATCTTTCTTCCAGCTCTATTGGCTTGAAGGAGCGTTCAGGTGGGCACCCCCCCATCACTTCTCTTCTGTGTGGCCCCAGGCCTGTGAACTTGCTAGTTAGTGGAGCAGACACTTAGCTGTTTCAGCTTTATCACAGGCAAAGAGTTAATCATTCCCACAGTCTGAGTGGAACAGAGCAAAGAGGAATGCAGATACAGGGCAAATGGGTGGGACGCCCTTCCCCTTTCCACCCCCTCAGAAGCTATCAGAGAAGTAGCTGGGGTACGGATGGAGAGCTAAGGTCAGCTCAGAGCTGCTGGGGCTCGACCTGGAGGCAGTGTGGGCCTTGGTAATGGTGGCCTTTCACAACCCGGAACAGCTCCTCACACCCAGGGAGTACAGGGGAGCTGCCCTGGGGGATCTGGGGCCCAGACTGAGTAGGGGACAACTGAGGGTTCCTGTTTTATTTCTACCTCCTGTACATCTGTTTATCATCTTTATAACATTTTCACTGGTTTCTCTTTGCCCTTGTAGATCTTTGAGGCAGGAGATTGACCAGAGACAGTGCAAGTCCAACTTCTGAGGCCTGGGGCATCCATAAGGACTGAGTGGGACAGGGGCAGCTGTCATGCTAAGATGGCAATGAGGCATGCACTGCTCATTGGCTTCCTGGTCTATGGTGTGACCCCTGACGTTACCTTCACGCCCATCTACCTAGCAGGTCCCTGGGCACCAGAGCACCACACACTGAAGCAAGGGAAGATGTGCTCAGCCTGAGGCTGAGTTCATTCAGTAACTCTGGCTCAGGCAGCCTCCCTGTCTGGGGTCTGTCCTGCAGGAGATTATGTGGACACCCCCCAGGACTGACTGAATCCAGGAGAGGGGTAGGAGGCTGTGTTCGGTCACAGGTAGGAAAGGGTTTGTCTCAGGCAGATCCCATCAGCTTATTGTGTTTCCAAGGGATAAAAGCAGGTGCCACTGTCTCAGAGATGGGCAGGGAGGTGCTGAATGGGGCCATACTACTAGAGTTGAGGGGACAGATAGGACCTGACCTATAGAGGATGGACTGCCCCCAAGCCAAGTTCTTGTTGTTCCTGCGCTGCCCAGAGGCTACTGTTTGCTAGGTATTAGGGGCTGGAATTTTTGGATTGTCAAAGCTGGGGCTCTTAGTGCTCAGCCTAGAGAGACACCATATGGTGAGATGGCCTGATGCACAGGGACAGAAACTGCATGACTTTGTCCCTACAAGGTCCCTGGAGACAGTGGGGAGGGGCAGCTTGGGCCAGTGAAGAGAAGCAAGGGGAGAGAGGCAGCGTTCTGAGAGCAAGGCATTTCAGTTTGGCAGCTGACAGGCTCTGGGATGGACACTGGTGATGTTACACAGTCACTGAAGTGGGGCCCAACATTCCGTTGCTAAGTTTCAAGTGTGTGATATTTTATCACAGTTAAGAAGTAACTCTGGTCTCCCAGTGTTGTGGGTCTGTTGGGGTTTTCCTGGGCATTGCTTGGAGAGGTGGGCCCTAAGTTTACCTGTGGGTAGATGTGTCCCCTGGCAGTACCCTGCAAGGCAGTGTTAGACAAAGTGCTGAGTGCCAAATGTATTATTCCTACCTGGCTCATCGGCCACACCAGGTGTGAGGTAAGTCCTGTTACAGATAACAAACTGAGATACATCCTCTCCTGAGGGATGAGAGTGACCAAGTGACCTGATTAGTTTTATGTCAACTTGATGCAAGGTGGGGTCATTTGAGAAGAGAAAATGTCCCCCCTAGATTGGCCTATGGACAAGACCTTGAAGCATTTTCATGATGTTTGCTGTGGGAAGACCCAGCTCACTATGGGTAATGCTACCCCTGGGATGATGGTCCTGGGCATGTATTAGAAGAAAGTAAGCCACGAAGAACAAGCCAGTAAGCAGCACTCCTTACTGGCCTCTACATAGGCTTCTGTCTCCGGATACTTGCCTCGACTTCCCTGGAGGATGAACTACAAGCTGGAAGATAAAATAAGCCCTTTCTTTCCCAAGTAGCTTTTGGTCAGTGTTTTATTCTAGCAACAGAAGATTAAGACACCAAGTCAGAATGCACCCTGGGATGTCCATATCTATGGATTCCCATGGGGCTCTGAGTGTGAACCTTGCTTCAGCTTACACTCTGGGGCTTCCCTCTGGGCCTTAGTATTTCCCAGGCTTGTCCTCCTTTTTGTAGACCCTTACAGAGAAGAACAGGATCGCCATCGTTCATAGGCCTCTGGTCCTCACCTCTGTGTACACCGGTACCTATGTAGATCTGTGCACACAGGCACAGACACACACAGATTCACACACAGATACACACACAGACACACAGACACACAGACACAGACACAGACACAGACACATACACATACACACACAGACACACAGACACACAGACACACAGACACACAGACACACAGACACACACACACACACACTCCTGGAGCAGGGAGAAGGTAGCAGGAACCTTAGACTCTAAGATGGGGGCAGGGGAAGCTAGTTTCTACCAGAGTAATCTAACAACTGGTCCCCAAGCACAGACAAGCTCTGCCAAGCCAGGAGGAAGGGTAGGATGGGCTCTGCCTGGCCCTGCAGCCTGCTTCTCCCTTGCCAGGCTGGGCTCACCTGGTGCTCAGCTCTGTTCCGTGGGCTATCACAGCCTAAAAAGGTATCAGAGGAGTGAGCAGGGATGCAGGATGGAGTGGCTGGGCCTTCAAGTACCCAACCTGGGCCCTGAGCCCAATGTAGAGGATTCTCACAATTGCCCATGGCAGTTCACATGAGTGACTCAGGTTGGGTAGAGGTATGGCATGAGGTGTCCCTCTAGGCACAGAACTAAGGGCAGCCCCTCAGTGACCGAGTGGATCAGAGAGAACGGCAGAAAGATACTAGAGGTTGGGTTTGCTGGGTGAGGTCTAGACCAGGCAGCACTTGGAAGCTATCCCATGTGTGCTGGGCTGGCCCAGGCCCTTCTACAGCCCCACCAGGCTCTCTGATGGCCACACAGGCCCTTACCTTTCTGGAAAACATCAGCTTTGGCACCTTTCTCCCAGAGGGAGCAGTGTGAAGGGAACAGTACAGCTGAGACCATGGAACAGGCACAGGCTCAATGCAGAGTCACAGAGGAACACAGGGAATAGGGTCTGGCCAGCCTGTCTGGGTCTATACACGTCCATGACTCTCCACAGCAAGGCTCAGAGGGCCTCTGGGGCTCAGACCCAATGGCCACCATCCTGCCTAGAGCCTAGCTTCTTCAGTGGCACCTGTGGGCTTCCTGCATAGGAATTTCTTAGGGACTCTAGGGAGCCTAGGGGCTGGAACTTTGGAGTGGGGAGACCCAGGGACAGTGGGATCCAACCTCCTTCGCTCCCTCCACTGCGAGACAGCCCCTCTACCTCCCCCTTCCTCAGCAACTCCTCCCAGGCTCTAAAAACTGCCTGGTTTTCTGTAATCCCACCCTATCCCATTATGAAACTAAATGCTTTACTGGACAGGGCTAATTTTGGAAGTGGGCAGCTGCACTCCATATAGCAGGGACACCAGGGAAGTCTGGACAGAAAGGATAGGTGGGACCCTGCCTGCTTCCTGAACCCCGAGCTGTGGCCGGCGCAGGGCCTACCTTGGCCTTGCTGATGGTGCAATGCAGTGCGTTGTTCTCCTGGTCATAGAGCAGGCTGAAGTCCAGCGTACCCAGGGCGGCTGTGGGAGAACGAGGGGAGCGTCACATGCTTGCCGCATGGGAGCATCTATACACTCCCCTGTGTGGCTTCCATAGCCACGTTATTATTCCTTCACATGTGTTTGTTTGTACATGTGTATGCACACACATGGGCCAGGGCATGCATTGTGGAGGCCACAGAACAATCTGCAGGAGTCAGCTTTCTCCTTCCATACGTGGGTTTAGGTGGGACTTGGCTGCTGAATCATCTCACTGGCCCAACCAGTCACACTATTTTCTCCTCCCTCCCTCCCCCCATTCTCTTTCCTGGAACTCACTCTGTAGACCGGGCTGGCCTCAAACTCACAGAGATCAGCCTGCCTCAGCCTCTGAGTGTTACCATTAAAGGCGGTGCCGCCACTACCTCCTGGTGCATCACATTGTTTTCAAGATTAACAGATTTATTCGGTGGTGTCTGCTTTTAATTCCAGCACTCAAGAGGCAGAGTAAAGTGGAGCCCTGAGAGTTTGAGGCCAGCCTGGTCTACAAACCGAGTGCCAGGTTAGCCAGACCTACAAAGTGAGTTCCTGTCTCAGAAATAAATACATAAAGAGATGAATAAATAAAATTTATTTGGAAGAGCCATAGGGCAAATATGTCTATCCTAGTCCTCAGAAGATGTGAACATGACAGCTGGAGAGATGGCTCAGTGGTTATGAGCACTGGCTGCTCTTCCAGAGGTCCCAGATTCTATTCTGAGCACCCACATGGTGGCTCACAATTATCCGTAACTCCAGTTCTGGGAATCTGACAGTCTCTTCTGGCTTCTATGGGCACCTGTACCACATGCAGACAAAACACCCATACATATGAAATAAATAAGTAAATAAATAATTTAAAAAGAGAATATGTAAGCACGAATCTACGGATGAGCTGGCTTCTTGGCATGTCCCCAATGGTGCACGGTGACAGTCTCTGCCCCCATGGACACTAGCTGTTCCCAGCTTCTGTCTTCAGGCTGCTGCACAAACTAAAATGTAAAATCACTTTTGCTTCTAAATGCCAGGAATTAGCTAGAACAAGCAAAATACGGTTACAGCAAGGCTTAGTGAAGCCACCCAGGGATGACACCAAAGCCATTTTAAATTACACAGATGACTTTCATATGGAGATTAAGGAAGTGGACAGATCCACAGTGCTGAGGGCCAGTGGCGGTTGACTGAGGGTGGAGGCACAAGTCCAAAGTCACCATCACCAGCCCAATCTACAGATCTCGGAAATAAAGCAAAGATGTTGACAGGAGTGTGGTTCAGGAGCAGATGGATGGCCTAGCCTGTGCTGGGCCTTTGGTTACACACACAGCACTGCAAAACAAAACAAACACTTCAAGTTCTACTAAAGACAGAGTAAAAGTCTACGTGTGTTAACAGTATAACCCTTCTTCCCAGGTAACAGGTGAAAGTTTAAGCGCATGAGAAGAACCACAGAGTAAATATGTTCACCACAGGCCTTGGGTGTGCTATCCAGTAATTTTTGGAATGGGGATCTAGCTTAGTAGTAGAGGCCCCAGGTTCAATTCCCAGAAAGAAAGGTTACCAATAAAGAATGTTACTGTCTCCAGCTTAGTGGCTGCTTCTGTGACAGCTTAGCAGCTGCAATGTGGCAGCCTCTTTATCTGTCTCTCCCACTGAAACACTCAACCCTGGGAGGGACGGATCCTGTCACTACTAATGAGGAGGCTCACAGATTCTGGTTGGATTACCTAAGTCCCATACTTGGTAACCTGATCATAACCAGGTAGGTGGCCCAGAAAGGGGCTTTCAAACCTTCCTTTACACTGTCTTGTCCTGTCCCATGGCGGGGCTATTGTGTACCAGACAGCTTGGGTAGCCTTGTCTCAGTTCCCCCTGCTCCCCACAGGCAATGACACACAATGGTATGAGAAGGGAGAGGACAGGCTCTGAGAGGCTGCAGGACCTGACCAGCCTGAGTGGCTGACTGTTGATTGAGCCCCCAAGTGACAAGTGACACCACAGCTCCCTAGTCTCCTGGGCCCTCGGAGATCGTAACTGGGCAATGACAAACCAGCTGGGTCCTCATGCTACTGCCTCCAAGTCTTCAAAGGCATCAATAAGTCCCAAGGGCCAGGCAGAGGATGCAGCAATAATTGGGTTCAGCTGCCACCTTAGGAACAGTCACTTGCTACAGCTGTGGCCTGCTATGTCCCAAGGGTTCCTAGGAAGAGAGCCAGGGTGTGAGCAAGAGAGACTTCTGAAGTCCCCAGACAGCAAGAGACACATTCTTTAATATCTTAAAATCCCTGCTCTGCTCCCAACTGCTGGTCAGGTCCCACATTTGTCTGGTAAGCCAAGAGAGCTTCAAGAGGGTCTCTGGGCCTCAGTGTGAATTGGGCTATCAGGGGAGGTGTCTTGGAGGAAGCGATGCCTCACAAGAGACAGCAGGAAACAACAGATAGTAGTTGGTTAATGGTATGAGAGACTCAGAGGGACGTCATAACCATGGGCGTCTGTGATGGAGGACAATGGCTGAAGGGGTGCTGGGATGAGTGACGGGCTGGGCTGGGCCTCTGTCCTCATCAGGGTTCTGCTCTGACAAGTTGTGCCTGTCTTTACTAACAAAGGCAGGGCCACATCATAACAGCCTTCTATGTCTGGAGGGAGTGGGTACATCAAGGCTGTGCTCTTTGTTCTGAGAGACATGTGAAAATGTGTCAGGCTCCCCATCCCAATGGGGGGTGTTTTTGTCTCTTTCTGCAGGGCAGTCGTGGGTGTGGAGAATGACATCTGCTGTTGCACTCCACAGGTTCAAATCCCAGCTCAGGAAGTTCTTGTTGTATGATTTCACCTCAATTTTCCCATCTGCAACCTAGAGATAACTATAACTACATAGAACTCTTCAGTGAACTACAGGGACGGCAGACACACTTTGATGATGGTTCTTGGGCACTGAGTTTGCCCTTCTAAGGACTTCCGAGAAGGGACTGCCTTAAGCTTGATTACCCTCTCCCTGCCTTTGGAAACAGGATATATAAGCAGAGTCATAACCATGACTACCATGATTCTGCTGTGTGTCACAGTCACAGCCAGACAGAAGATGTGCGAGGTGATTGCTCCATTGGGGGTTCCTCAGGAAGCACAAACAACTCTTTCTTCCATAAACCAGGTAATAATGCTTGTCAGATCCATGTTCAGACTAAGTCAGACTAAGACGGGTCTGCAGTGAGCTCCAAGTATCTTCCCCTAGTGAAAAATGCATGCATTAGTGATGACCACACTGGATTCTTTGCTGCAGCATCCTCTCTGCCTTCCAACAGGTGTGCAAGTGAGGTTGCTGTGTGAGAAGGCTACAGATGAGGATGCTGAGGATGAGAATGCTGAGGGTGAGGATGCTGAGGGTGAGGATGCTGAGGGTGAGGACGCTGAGGGTGAGGATGCTGTGGATGAGGATGCTGTGGATGAGGATGCTGAGGGTGAGGAAGCTGTGAGAGGATGCTGTGGATGAGGATGCTGAGGGTGAGGATGCTGAGGGTGAGGATGCTGAGGGTGAGGATGCTGTGGATGAAGAAGCTGTGGGAAAGAATACTGAGGGTACTGCAGGTGAGGTTGCTGTGGGTGAGAAGGCTACAGACGAGGATGCTGAGGATGAGGATGCCGAGGGTGAGGATGCTGCAGGTAAGGATACTGTGAAGTTGCTATAGGAGAGGATGCTGAGGGTAAGGATGCTGTGGATGAGGATGCTGAGGGAGAGGATGCCGAGGGTGAGGATGCTGAGGACGCTGCAGGCGAGGATGCTGCAGAGCATGAGGATACTGCAAAGCATCATCACCTTAGTATCATCCACCCAGCTGGGCTTCTGCAGAGATGATGGCTTTGCATTGTAATCAGTTTGCATGATGTCCAGTTCAGGCTACCTGCTCCCTGAAGACCTCACCCTATGAGGGCAGGATGCTGCCTCAGGTGCCCCGGGGACCAGCAAGCAGCAGATGGCCGGTACTCATGGTAGACCCATTCAAATGGCTTTGCAGTACAGTCTCTTCCCAGTAGGAGGGATTTCACATGTAACAGCACACACTCCATGATGTCTGCTTGTGTCCCAAGCCCAGAGGATGAGACAGGGAACAGGAGGGCTGACTCTTCAAACACTAACATCTGTTACCACCACTGGGGAAGGAACAGTGTGCCCAGCATGTGGCCAGAAAGGACTGATGAATGGCTAGTACCACCGAAGTCCTAGAAGAAATTCTATCTTGTCACTAAAAGCTTGGTCACCATTTGGAGAGACTGCGTGTGTGTGGGAGCTGTCGTAAGAAACACGTGACCCAAAGTTTGCCCTTTCCATTTGTAGAAATGAGGCTCAGAGAGGGGAGGTAGCCAAGTGAGGGGGTGGCCTCGCAGAGCTGGAATTTGTCTTAAAGCCTAGTGGCTACCTGAAAGTTTTTCTTCCCCATTTTGGGTAGTTCAAGTCCTGAAGATGCAGCTAGAAAGAAAGAAAGAAAGAGAGAGAGAGAGAGAGAGAGAGAGAGAGAGAGAGAGAGAGAGAGAGAGAGAGAGAGAGGAAGGAAGAAAGAAGAGGAGGGAAAAGAAAAGGAGGAGGAAGAAGATGATGAGGAGGAGGAAGAGGAAGATGAGGAGGAGGAAGCGGGGGCTGGGTACATGGCTCAGCTGTAGAGCCCTTACCTCATATGACCAGGCCCCTGGGTCTGAGCCTCAGCACTGGGGCAGGCCAGGGATGGGAAGACACCACTAATCTGAGGGCCTGAGCAGAGTGGTGGTGGCAATGGCGGGGCCCAAAGGACAAGAGAGCGTGCCTCTCTGTAAGCCCCAGGGTCTCAAGGGCCTTGCCCTTAGAGCCACTCAGATCACGGGCCCTGATGAAAGTTTACATCTTTGGAAAAATAATGAAGGTTGGTCACTAATGGGCTTCTGAGAGTTGTCACCGACTTGCTGATAATTATAGCACTTTAATGGGGCTGAATCAGAGAGAATCAAGCACAAGCCCCTGTTGATTCCTCCAAGGCTGAGCGTTCCCCAACAGGGCCAGTACAGACAGGCAGCTGGCAGTGACCTTGGTCTGCACTTGAACTCACTTGACCCATCCGCCCTGGGAATCAGAAATCTATCCTTTTTGTTTTGTATTTGGAAGAAAAATGTCAGCCTCTAAAATAGTTTCAACCGGGCTGATGAGATGGCTCAATGGGTAAAGGTGCTTGCTTTGCAAGTCTGGTGACCTGAGTTCAATCCCCGGGACGCACGTAAAAGTGGAAGAAGAGAGCTGACTCCACAGTGTTGTCTTCTGACCTCCACGTGGGCGCTGTGGCACACGTGCACCCCTTCACATATACACAATAAAAAATACAATAAAATGTGTTTTCTTAAATTGGCAAGAATGTATAGAAAGCTATCACGCTCGACTTGAAAGCACTTCATAAGAGGAGAAACTGAGGCACTGAACTAGGTAGGCACTGTGGGGGAGGATGCTGAGGAATGAGGGATAACTCTCTACTTTTTGGAGTCTAGAGGCAGAGCTGAGACTTTTAGCTCCTTCATTCCTCCGCTTCAAGTTGTTCAAAAGTCCATTGTGACCTCCTCGGTTTGGCATTTACACCTTTCTACATACATGGTCACTTTGACCTCATCAGCCCTCCCCTTTGCCTCAGACACTTGGTCCTACTGTGCCCCCACTGGTCTGTGCTTCTGACATTTACACCCCTTCGCTGCCCCCAACCCCCCTTCACTCTCCTAGCCTTCTTTCCCCTTCTCCTGCCTCAGAGCTGAGGCCTCTGTGGATGTCTGCCTCTCCATCCCTCATGCTGGTCCTCTTGCTGGGTTCCTGTGAGTGTCCTAAGACCAGAGACAGTGGCCCAGCCCATGCTCGGACCTCTGTGACCCTGTACCATGCCCTGACACACAGTTGGCATTATACAGTTGGCTGTGAAAGAATATGATGGAGGCCCAAAGACATTCTGGGTGAAGGAAGAGTCACGTACATCAGTAACTAGGATCTGCCGTGCCTCGGAGAACCTTCTAGGAAGATCCGACAATGGTTCCCCACTTTACCCAGACCTCCGTGGGCTCCCGTCCTGACCTAGCTGAATGAGTCATTTGGGAACATGGACACGTGATACACTTCTAGCCAATGAGACAAAAGGACAAGTCTCCTGGGAACTTCTAAGAGAGATTTTCTGGATCCTAGACATGAGAATAGAAAGTTTTTTTTTTTTAAAAAATCAAATCTAAGACCTTATATATATGTGATGCCTGGACCCACAGCAGCCACCTTGGATCATGAGGGTCCCACTTAGCTGATGGACATCACTGTGACTGTTTTGCATCTGATGTTCCTTGTCCATATGCCCTTGGGAATAGAGAACCTGCCCTGGTTTTCAGCCCAAGAGGGAAAGAGCTGGCTGAGAGGAAGGACTGACAGAAGCCTCATCACCAGGGATGCTGGACGGCTGCTCCAGTTTACCATGGTGTCTGCAGCAGGACCTTTGCGGCTCTGCTGGCGTGAGCTTCTTTGAATTGATTTCATGGTACTTGCAGTCCAAAGCCTCTTAGTCATTGCAGCTTTGGGGTCTGCGTTCCCTCTGCACATGGGGAGCAGGGAGCTTGGGCCTAGGGTGGTGCTGTGTCTTCTTCACTGGCCTCCTAAGCTCAGCGGGGAATGAAGTGTGTGTGTGTGTGTGTGTGTGTGTGTGTGTGCCCATACTTGTATACTTTGAGGTAGCCAGCAAGGGAGGGGCTTTAGAGAGGAGAACAAAGCTAAGCAAACAGGCTGTTTTTGCGCCTCTGCTTGGACAACAGAGCAGCCGCCCTCATTTCTTTTTGTCCTAACAGATAATCCAATAATTAGAGCAGCAAATAGCATAACCCTGGCTAAAGCCATAATGAACCATCTGGCTTGAATCACTTAGGCTTATTCTAACAGATCTGGTTGTCAGAGCTCAGAGGGTGCACAGCCTCAGGTACCAGGTACAGGGTGGTCCAGCTCTGGGTCTCCTCACCTGTGAGAGCCACAATCCTGGTGCTGTCAGCCATAACGAGATGCTCAGTTTCATACCCACTCCCTCAGCTCTGCGAGCTCCAGGCCTCTTCTCCACACTTTGTATCACAGCCATCTGGGTGTGGCCAGCCCCCAGTTTCAGTTGAGAAAGCTGTATCTAGGACTCAACTCATGTGAGCCTGTCCCTAGCGAGGACACCTGTGGCCTGAGCCCAGGGACTCAGCATGGCTCGCTTTGCCCCACTCCCAGCTGCTGAAAGAGTGTTCTGAAAACACCAGCGTTGACAGACAGGAGGTGGGGGCTTCTGGCCTGTTTTATTCTTTCTGGTGGGTTTCAGGATAGCCAAAATGACTATGTTTCTTCCCTCTTGGCCTTATGTCATCCCTTGAGCTGCTATGACACCTGGAGAGTGGCCTGTGGCTCAGGCACAATCTATGTCCATTTGCTCACTCCCTCTGCTGCAGACAGAATGCTGGAAATGGGAGTTGCTTCCTAGCTTTTCTTCCCAGGATGGCTTTGAATCCCCCAAGGGGGCTAACTGTGGTCCTACTTAGAGCCTTCCTAGCGGGCAGCCAACCTGGATCTTGCACAAAATACCAGGAACTGGGCAGAAAGTAAATCCAGAGAGAGCAGCTCTGCAGACTTTAATAAATTCAGCCCACCTAGTTTCCCTCAGCCTGCAGGACAGCAGAGGGCAAGGCCTGCTCCCCAGTCTTTATGCTTTGGGTTAGGGCCTCGGTATGCCCTGAGTTATCGGGTCCAGACCTAGAACACACACAAAAGGCAGTGTTCCTGGCCCAGGCTTGATCCACCTCTTTTGATGGGCTCCCTGAAGTGAACCGCGGAGTCTGTTCCCAGGGTGACACCGTGAACTCCCATCCTCAGCGTGCAGAGGCACAGGTTATGCTGGGGACCAACCAGTCCCTAGCCCAGAGGCCCCGGGGAACGCCCAGACAAGGCATAACTACCCAAATGTTGCACGGAGGAGGGGCTGCTTTTGCCCTGGGTAAGCTGGTATGGGATCCCCCAATCCCATGGTCCCATGGCACCCATGAATAGGTTTTGAGGATGGCTCTGTTCTTTTCTAAGTGAAACCAGGGTGACAGCTGGGCTGGGGCCCTTCCATGTAGTCTCCCTCAGCCGCAGCCCTAGCCCCCAGCAAATTCATGTGACTTCTTCCCTCCTTGGCTTTCTGGATGGTCCTTGGTTGGCCGGGTCAGACACCCTCAGGGACCATACAAGACACCAGGAGAGGTCCTGGCCTGGCTCGGGAGACCCTGGTGTCTGTTGTCTCCCTGGGGTTGAGTCCGAGAGGAGGGGGCGCGGCTGGGTACCCTCCTGACCAGAGAAGCCGGCGTAACAGGTGGGCGAAGGTCTGCGGCCAGAGCCAGCGGGGTCCGCGGATGCGGGAGGAGGAACCGCCAAGGTTTTTCCAAAGGACAAGCGGCCCCGCGGTCCTGGTCCTGGGCCCGTGCCCCAGCAGAGCCGCGGCGCGGTGCGGGCCGCCGGGCCCGCCCAGGCTACCGCAGGCTCCCCAGCTCTCCGGGTGGCCACCCCGGGACAGCCCGCACAGGGCTCTGGGGCCGGGAGATACCGCGCGGCCCGCAGCAACTGGTGTCTCTCCGGGGCGCAGCTCCGCCCTTCCCGGGAACAAAAGCCGCCGCCCGCGCTGGAGCTCCCGGCACGCGGGCCGAGAAGGGGTGCGGGGCGCGCCCGGGGAGCGGAGGCCTGGAAACGGGGCGCCCCCAGAGGACGCCCCCAAACTTCCCAGCTCTCGCGTACGGGTGTACCGGGCGGCGGCGGCGCTTGCCCTGCGGGGACCCGGGTGCGGGGAGGGGGCGCGCGGCCGGCGACTGGGAAACTTACTGCAGTCGTCTGACTCGTAGCCGTCGGCGTCCGGCTCGTCCTCGGGGGGCTTGGCGGGTGGCCTCGCGGGGCTGGGGCCGGGGCTCGGGCCTGGGCTGGCACCGTAGGCTCCGAAGAGCTGGTCCACATCTTCGTCGTCGTCGCGGGCGCCGTCGGAGGGGCTGCGGGGGCCGGCGCTGGCTGCGGGCGAGCGCACGGGGGCGTCCGGGGGCGCGGGGGAGCGGGGCGCGGCGGTTGGGGGGAGGCCCCGCGGGAAGCGGGGGAAGTAATCGGAGATCTGCTTGATAGGCCGGATGGGCCCGGGACACACGTCGATGGCCATATGCTCCTGGATGCTGATGGTCGCCTTCTCCCCGCGCCGCCGGAGGGTCATGCAGGCAGCGCCGCGGCGCGCGGCCCGGCCCGGCCCGGTGTGACCCTGGCCCGGGGGCAAGTCAGTGGGTCCCGCGGGGCGCCAAGGGTGCTGCGGGCATCGCCGGCGTGGCCCCCGGACGGCCCTGACGCGGCTGCTGCCTGCTCGGCGGCGGCCGGTGCAAGTGAGTGCGGGGCCGGCAGCAGGGGGCGGGCCCAGCCCGCGTCACCCGGCAGCAACCAAGCGGTGAGTGTGCGGGCTGCGCGCGCGGGCGGGCGGGCTGGCGGGCACGGAGAGAGCGAGGGAGCGAGCGAGCCAGGAGAGCAACCACTTCCTCGCGCTCACACGGCGCGCTCACACACGCGGGAGACGCGCAGGGCCACTCGCAGCCTTCCCTCACCTAGGCTTGCAGGCTGGGCCCTGCGTGTCCACTCATCCCGCGCGGTGTGCCAGCCCATGAAGGGCTGCATTCACTCTCGCGGGACAAGCGCAGGTGTGTGGGGCACTGCAAACACACACACACACACACACACACACACACACACACACACACACACACACACACACACAC
>NW_021621078.1:7092891-7101604 GCF_004785775.1 Grammomys surdaster | reverse complement strand
CACACACACACACACACACACACACACACACACACACACACACACACGTAGAGACACTCAGTGGAAAAGATCACCTATTCCCGGGCTACCGGCTATAGACACATGCAGTGGTAGATGCTGGGGCACGGTGCGCCTCCCCAGCATGCACATACACACCAGAAACACATGCTCTTAAGGATGTCCAGGGCACAGTCTTCCGTGCTGGGCTTAACTAACAGAACCCACAGCCATAGAAGCCATTTGGGGATGTGGGTATGAACTCCTTGAAAACCCCCTCCTTTGTAGAAACAGGTGGGCAGGCCACAGGATTATCCTCCCAGGGAACAGGCTGTTTACATCCTAGCAGGACAAGTGTACCCTGGGCTGTCCCAGGACACTGCTGGGACAGTCTGCTCACTTCGTCTCAGGTCACATGCAAACAGGAGTGTCTATGACCTGGACCAGGTTCCTCACTCAGGCTCTGAGTGGCTTGAAAGACCCAGAAGGACAGGCTGCATGAGGACTTGGACCGGGGCATGATCGGGATGGACAGAGGGAAGCAGGCCGGGGCAGAGATCTCCTGAGTTGATGACTGAGTTTGGGTGTACAGCCAAGGTGCTGCCTGGCCGGCACTTGTGCCTCCTGTGGTGGCCAAGCAACTAAACAAATCTCTGCTGCCTTTCTGGGAACAGCTGTGCTGGGAACAGGCTGCCGCTTGTTCAGGTGCGGCTCTAGTAAGCCCTGGCCTGGCACGGGTGGAATCCTGTTTACTCCGGTTTCCACTGACTCGTGGGAGAGGCTTATTTATCACTTTTGGCTGTGTCCCTCTTTTGTCAAGGTTCTCAACCAGTGGAACGTGACCCCTTGGCGGACCCTTTTCACAGGGGTCAGTTTCGACCATGGTGAAACACAGATATTTATGTGGCAATTTATAACAGTAGGAAACTTACACTTATGAAGTAGCAATGAAAATAATTTTATGGTTGGGGGGGTCACCACAACATGAGGAACTGTATTGAAGGGTCGCAGCATTAGGAAGGTTGAAAACCCCTGTTCTCTACTGAGTCTAACATGAGAGTGTCAACCACTAGCCATATCAAGGTGAGGACTGGAGCTCGGAGAGGGCCTTCCCTATCGCTCTTAGTTGCAACATTCAGGTGGGGTCATTTGCACCCCTGAGTCTCAGTTTCCTCATCTGTGAAATGGGACTGATTTCCCAGCAGTGTGGTGAGGCCCTACATTAGCTTTGAAGATGACAAGATGACAGGCATGAGGGACTTCACAGGGATGGATTTCTTTTCTTCCTTTCTGTAAGAGACTATACTCACTGGTAAAAAATGGAGAAGTATGTGGTTTCTTTCCTCTCTTTTTGGTTTTCCTGTTTTCTTTGTGGAACTGTGAATTGAACCTGGACTGTCACACACACATTAGGCATGCTCTAACCACTTAGCTCGACACCCCAGCTCTTTGTAATTTTTATTCTGAGAAAAAATTTTGCTGAGTTGCCAGGAGGCCTTGAACTCATTCTGAGGTTGATCTTGAATTTGTATCTAGTCCTCTTTATATTTCTTATTTTGAGACAAGGTATCACTAATTTGCTCATGCTGGCCTTGGACTTACCCTAACCCAGGCTGACCTTCAACCTCTGACCTCTCTGCTTCTACCTCTTGAGGACTGGATTACACCTGCTACCATGGGCCTGGCTTTCACGCCTGAGCGATCATGCCTATTTTTGGAAACCATGTCCTCCTCTGCCAATCATACCCCAGCCATCATTTCGCCCATTCTTTTACTGCCCAGCATGGAGCTGGAGATTCTTGTTCCCATTTTGCAGCTCAGGAAATTGAGGCTCAGGCACAGAGAACAGATCACGGTGACTGTTGATTGCTGAGAACTGCAATGAAGACCTAACAGAGGGCTGGTTATGGTGGTAAATTCTAGCACTCAGGAAATGATAGCAGAGGGATTGCCACATGTCTGAGGATAGCCTGGCCTACACAGTGAGTTCTAGACCAACCAGAGCTATACAGCAAGATCCCTTTTCAAACAATAACTCTCCACAACCCGTGTTTCCGTTCTCTCTTCTCTTGCCTCTCCTTCCTCACCCTTGCAGAGCTGAAGTGACTCAGAGTGGAACTGGCTGCCCAGGTAAAGCCTTCTCCTCTGGGATCCCCATGAGGCTTCTTGGATGGGAACAGCCAGATGGAGTGGGGGTGGGGGGCTGAGGGGCCAAACTTCAGGGATTGCAGGGGAATGAGCTGGCCTGGCAGTCTGGGTGCTGGGGGAGCCCACTCAGTCTGAGTCTAAGGAGAGAGAGAGGTACCTGGTCTCAGCAGGCTGTCATTATAGGACTGAAGGGGCTTAGACCTTACACACACACACACACACACACACACACACACACACACACTGTGACTTAACCTATGCCAGAGTGTCTGCATCATTAAATCATCATGCTGTGACATGGATATCAAAAGCAGCAGACAGTCTCCACACATCCTTTGGGGTTGAGGGTGGGGACAAGAAGAGGTGGCACCATCTTGCAAATAGGGAAACTGAGGCTTCAAGTGATCAAGGGTATAGCAACTGGGACTGGATTCAGGAGCCCGGTTATACTAACTCCTGTGTTCTTCAAAGTCTGACTCATGGGCTCATGGGGAGAGTGAGGTAGAGGAGAGGCTGACCAGAAGTGGCTTTCTGGAAGAGCAGCTCATAGTTCTTGGCCCTGTAGGAGCTAGCTCTTAGGAAAAAGGTCCTAGCTTACAAAGCATTGAGCCAGGGACCTCTGAGATACCCACTGAAGAGCTGGTGTGTGGGCCAGGCACTGGCGGCTGGCAGAATGAAGGCCCATTCTGAGTCTGAGTTTGCACATTCGTGAGATCTGTTGACACGGGGTGGGACCCTACAGAGAGGGAGGTGTGGATGTGCTGTCATCCAGAGAAAAGTCCATTTTCTGGAAAGACCAAGGATTAGGACTGAGACTGACTTGGAGTCGAAAGCTCCAGTCTTCCGACCCTTGGCTGTACCTGACTTTGTATTATTAGCTTCAGTCTGAGGTTTAGAAGGAATCTGGATAGAAGATGCCTAGCACACTACCTGGTAGGCAGTTGGCACCTTGCCTTGTATCCCTGGTGCATACACCATCCTATGCTACATGCCTGCCTCAGTTTCCCTATTGGGTGAATGCAGTCAACTGCTCTGTCTGTTTCCAGGACCAGGTGAAGACATATAGACAAGAAACCTATTGAGAAATGAATGTTCTTGCCAATGCTGGGTACCAGCTGGCAGGGGGTGGGGATCTCCACACAGCTGGATATGTCCAAGTTTAATCAATCATGCTGCTGGGGTGGGCAGCTCTGCAGCAGAACTGCCCCTCCCCCACCCCCGGCAAGGTTCAGTGAGTACAGTCTGCTCTCCCTGCAGACTCTCTCAGAGGCCCTCTACAAATAGAATGGACTTCACAAAGGATGGCTGGGCTGTCTGTCCCACCTCGATGGATGTTTATGAATAATGCAGACTCCAGGGCCCCGCCTCATACCCACTGACCCAGAAGAGGTGAGTGCACTTTCAGATGTGTTTAAACAAACACCTCTAGATTATTTTTACACGCAGCAGAGGCTGGGAATTGCTGGGTTAAGAGGTGCTAATGGCTTGATACAATGCTCAGGCTGCAGGTGGCCCCCCATCACCGTTCACACCTGTCACACACACCACCGACAGCACCTCTCAGTGTTTAGCAGCTCTCACCTGAGGAAGTAAGTCCTAATAGGAATTGTGGGGGCATTTCTAGAAAGATTTGGCAAAGGCAGAGTTGGGAGTCTGATTTGGCCTTCTTGGTCCAGAATGAACTGAATACCTTTCCTTTTAGTGGGCAATATGCATTTATTTCTTTCTCTCCTTTCTTTCTTTCTTTCTTTCCTTCCTTCTTTCTTTCTTTCTTTCTTTCTTTCTTTCTTTCTTTCTTCTCTTCCTCCTCTTCCTCCTCCTCTTCCTCCTCCTCTTCTTTTTTGTTTTTCAAGACAGAGTTTCTCTGTGTAGCCTTGGTTGTCCTGGAACACACTTTGTAGATCAGGCTGGCCTTGAACTCAGAGATCTGTCTGCCTCTGCCTCCCGACTGCTGGGATTAAAAGTTGTGAGCCACCACTGCTGGGCTTTTTAATTTTTTTTTAAATTTATTTATTTTATTTATATGAGTACATAATAGTTGTCTTCAGACACACCAGAAGAATGCATTGGATCCCATTACAGATGGTTGTGAGCCACCATGTGGTTGCTGGGAATTGAACTCAGGACCTCTAGAAGAGCAATCAGTGCTCTTAACCGCTGAGCCATCTCTCCAGCCCCCGCTTTTTAATTTTTTATTTATGTTTTTTCTTTTTTGAGGCAGGGTTTCAGATGGTCCCGGATAGCCTCTGTAGCTATGTAGCTGAGCTGACCCTTCTGCCTCTCTAGTGCTGCGATTACAGGTGACATGTATGTTTGAGGAAACAGCCTCTACTCAGCAGTTAGTTGGACATCTTTGATTGGTGTCCCTAGCTAGTATTCATGTATGTGGGGGAGGGAAGGCTGGTTCCTGGCCACTCCCCCACTCCCCACACCCACAGCTTGTTCTTCTTTCTCTGATTATTGAAGGAGCTCTTGCAAGGCTGCACTGACAGAACTTTCTTTGTATTAATGGGAAATTTTAACCCAAAAGAGAGTCTGGCAGAGCAACTCCAAACACTGTTGCTGGTTGGTGGAGAGGCGCCTTCCAGGGGTTCTTGTCCGTTCATTTATTCATGACTCCACATTTCAACAAATGTTTACCCAGCGCGTCCTCTGCAACAGCCCCTTGCTGCAGTCTGCAGGGGGCTGCCAAGGAAGTGAAGCCCCATTTCTCTTTAGATTCTGGACCATGGAGGGTAAATCAGGAGGGTAAGTCAGGTACTCTGGGGACACACTCCTTCTTTATACCTTTGCCTACACTGACCAGAGCCAGTCAGCTTTAGTGTTTGCCATATAGACGGTGTCTGCAGGGCAAATGATGTGCTAAGCGATATTAAAATGCCAGATAATTTATCATGTACATTCTCTTCTCATAAACACACCACCCTCGTCACAGTACATTTACGAGTGCTAGGCCTAGCAGAAGGGACGAGTTAGCATTTACCTAATGAGGTTTTGCAGATGTCAAATGCTCAGGAGCTTTGGTAATGAGCTAAATAGCCCAGAGAGGGGCTTTGTCTTCCCTCTCTCCTACAACACCTGTAGAGTGTGGGGCTTGGAGCCCCTCACCTCCCCCAGCCCCCATTCTCTAGACTTGAGGCCCAGAGAAATGGAGAGCCCGGCTCCATGTTCAATGAGGCAGACCTAGGACTCACAACCAAGTTTTTTGATATTTGGGCCCCACACATTGGAGGTGGAGAAGGACTAGACCCTATCCCTGTATACTAGCCAGAACTGGGCTCTGTCCTACTCTGGCGAGGATCTAGACTCTGTCCATCTGTTCTGGCCAAGACCCTAGGTTCACCTGCTAGAAGAGACAGCTTGAAGTCAGACCATCTTTACAGGAGATCAAATGGCCCACAAGATACAGTGTTATGTCCTTGGGAACCTGCAGATATGACCCATGTGGTTGGGAAGCCTGAGCCTGAGGTTGGGCCAGCTCCCATGAGTCATCACTTCCAGGTTAGAGGGTTCTAGGGTTCAGGGCTTTGGTTTAAGGGATCTTCCCCATGGAATTGAACGTGACAGCATTGTAAGTGGACTGGAATGGCAGGCACATGGGCCTGAGGGTGTGGCTCATTGGCAGGGCTCTTGCCTAGAATGTGTGAAGCACTGGGTGGGGGAGGGGTGGGAGGCAAACCAAACGGATAATTTTGAAACCCAAGGCAAATAACTTCGAATTAATGATGCAATTCAAAAGTGTTAACAATGCAAGCAGGAGCTTTCAATTATAGCTTGCTTCACTTCTTACGTTTAGAGAATGTTTCTCTCATACGAGAGCACCTGGAATCGAAGGGAATGAATGTCTGTATCCACCAGCCACCTTTAAAATAAATCACTCTAGTCCCTTGGAAAACTAAACATAAGAAAGAGCCTGTGGTAGTGACACATGTCTGTTGTTTCAGAAACTCCAGAGGTTGAGGCTGGAGATTTGCTTGAGCCCAGAAGTTCAAGGCCAGCCTGGACAATACAGAAAGACCTTGTCTTTAGCAACTGCAGCTGTACTGGGTGTGCTGGCTCATGCCAGCACAAAGGATGTGGGGGCAGGAGGACCAGGGAGTTAAGGCCATCTTTGGCTATGTATCAGGCTGGAGGCCAGCCAGAGCTATGAGACCCTGTTTTTTTATTTTTTATTTTTTTATTATGAGCATGGGGAATGCCTTATGATTTTACTGCTGTGAACAGACACCATGACCGTGGCAACTCTTATAAAGGCAAACATTTAATTGGGACCGGCTTACAGTTGACAGATGTAGTCTGTTATCATCATGGCAAGAAGCATGGTGGTATGCAGGCAGACATGGTGCTGGAAAGGTAGCTGAGAGTTCTATTACTGGATCCAAAGGCAGCAGGAAGAGATACATTGGGCCTGGCTTGAGTTTCTGAAACCTCAAAGGCTATCCCCCCTGTGACACACTTCCTCCAAAAGGCCACACCCACATCACCAAGGCCACGCCTCCAATACTGCCACTCCCTGTGAGTCTATGGGGCCATTTCATCCAAGCCACCACAGGGAGTTATTGTTAAGTGGTACAGAGCTTTGATGTGCTGAAGAAAAAAGTTTCAGAAATAACAGTGACAGTCGCACAACCTTTGAACCTGGTTAGCACTACTGAAATACACACGTTAAAATGGAGGGTGGTGGCAAGGGTTCACTATTAGAGGGAGTGCCTAGCGTTTAGTAGGTCCTGGGTTTGACCCACAGCAACCCACGGAGATGACAAAATGATAAACTCTATATTCTATATATTTTTTTTTTTTTAGATTTATTTATTTATTATGTATACAGTGTTCTGCCTGTTTGTACACCTGCAGGCCAGAAGAGGGCACCAGATTTCATTATAGATGGTTGTGAGCCACCATGTGGCTGCTGGGAATTGAACTCATGACCTCTTGAAGAGCACTCTGTGCTCTTAACCTCTGAGCCAACTCTCCAGCCCTATTCTATATTTTAATACTTAAAAATAATTACAAATGTATTTAAAATCTTGATATAATATTCCTCCTCCATCTGATTACATTCTCCCAAGGCAAGGGCTGTATTGATTTGATTCTAGCCCTCCACATATTTACTTTATATATATTATGTAAAGAAATAATAGCTGATATTGTTTGTGTGGTTCAGAACTTTACATAAGGGCTATCATACTGTACATGTCCTCATTCAACATTTTTGGTATGTGCATATATGTATGTGTATATGAACATGCATGTGGAGGCTGGAGTGCTGGTATTACAAGCATGTTGTACACTTTGGAGAATAATCTATAAGATTTTTGGTTTTGAATGAGTGAATTACTAAGTATATAGCAAGCCAAGGTAAAATGTTCTGCAGGGACCATTTGCTTGTTCTCTCTGAGACAGAATCTCTCTCTGGGATGTAGGGCTTGTCAATTAGGCTAGGCTGCTGGCCAGTGAGTCCCAGGGACCTGCCTGGCTCTACTCCCTATTGCTGGCATTACAACTGCGCCAGCTTTGTTTGTTTGTTTGTTTGTTTGTTTTATTTTTCAAGACAGGGTTTCCCTGTATATCCTTGGCTGTCCTGGAGCTTACTCTATAGAGCAGGCTGGCCTCAAACTGAGAGATCTGCTTTCCTCTTCTGAGATTAAAGGTGTTCACCATTTTGTCCTGGCTGCACCCAGCTTTTTATGTGGATGCTGGGATCAAATTCATTTTTTTTTTCTGATTGAGTTATCTCCCCAGCTGGGCCACATCACTGGCTCCAAATTTACTAGTAAATAAGAAAGTAAGAGGCATAAACAGTGGTTTCCTTTGCATATAGATAAAGGATCTCACACACGCCTACTCTTATATATGGAGAGGTTAGCTCTGAAAGAATTGCTAGGAAACGAAAGAGTCATTCATTTTGGGAGGGAACTGGGCTGTAGGGACATGTTTGCGGGACCCATTTTCACCACATGCATGTGTTATCTGATTAACAAAAATAAGCACGTCCAAATAGTTTCCCAAGGCTTTCACGAGTGCAAGGTTCTAGAAGGTTCTGGAACTGGATGATGCTGATGACTGGGCAGCATTATGTTTTTTTTTTTTTGGGTTTTTTTCGAGACAGGGTTTCTCTGTGTAGTCCTGGCTGTCCTGGAACTCACCCTGTAGACCAGGCTGGCCTCGAACTCAGAAATCCGCCTGTCTCTGCCTCCCAAGGGCTGGGATTAAAGGCGTGCGCCACCACCGCCCGGCCATGGGCAGCATTATGAACATACTGGTCTGCTCACATTAAATGGCTGTGATGGGCAATCACTTACGGAGGAGCCAGCACTGGCCATGCAGCTCTTTCGAGTCGGCCAGCTTTTCAGAAAAGTATTTTTCTTCTTTATCTCTTTCTTTCAGAAACTGGCCAAAACCTATGCATGTTTTCTTTGGCACTTTGGACTTTCTCCCTCCTCCTCTGAAGCTACCCTCACTTTTGCTTTGTGGTTGCTTGGTGATTTCCATGCTAGCTCAAAAGCTTGCCTACCTGTGCGCTCTCTCTCTCTCTCTCTCTCTCTCTCTCTCTCTCTCTCTCTCTCTC
>NW_021621078.1:7083203-7092881 GCF_004785775.1 Grammomys surdaster | reverse complement strand
CTCTCTCTCTCTCTCTCTCTCTCTCTCTCTCTCTCTCTCTCTCTCTCCCAGGTTTCTCTCTGTAGCAATGGCTGTCATGGAACTCACTCTGTAGATCAGGCTGGCCTCGAACTTCACCTGCCTCTGCCTCCTGAGTGCTGGGATAAAAATGTGCACTGTCTTCTTTCAAATTCTTAGCTCCAGTTCCAGGGGTACTGACACTCTCTTCTGAAAAACAGTATTTTATTTTTAAAGATTTATTTATTTATTTATTTATTTATTTTATGTATGTGAGTACACTGTCACTGTCTTCAGACACACCAGAAGAGGACATCAGATTCTGTTACAGATGGTTGTGAGCCACCATGTGGTTGCTGGGAATTGAACTCAGGATCTCTGGAAGAGTAGCCAATGCTCTTAACTGCTGAGCCATCTCTCCAGGCCCCCCTCCTTTTTTTTTAAAAAAACAGTATTTTAACATGTCAATGCCTTGATCTGCAGTCTCTGAGAGTGTCCCTCTGGCAGCTGGGATGGAGGAGGAGGTCAGGGACCAGGATGCTGGCCACTGGTAGGATACCTCATGCTTTTGTTTCCCAGGGTCCTCCCACAGGTCAGAGATTCCAGCTGTCATCTAGGCTCCTCAGGAGTATTCAGGGAAAGGTGGGGCTCCCCTGACTGCTGCTCTCAGGCCTGCTCTCACCTGAGGTCCTGCTTCTCTGTGGACAGATCCAACATGAATTGGCTCTCACTGCCTTTTTCCTTTCAGCCAACCCAGGCCTCCTATTCTGTCCTCTGGCCTCACTGTGCAGTTTTCTCACTTCCCCTGGAAGCTCTACTCGGATGCTGCACCCTGCACATCAGCTGCCACTGATGCCCCATTCCCTCTGTGCAGCACCTGGGTGCTCTTGATGGCCAGCATGCAGCTATGACCTAGGCCTTACGATACTGGCACTTCTGTCTCTTCACCTACTGCCACAGGACTCAACAGCAGTGCTACTTCTGGCTCTATCTGGCTCAGGGCTTGAAGTCCACCTCATCCAGGCCACAGAGGGGTCTGTTGGGGGTTGTTCCCTTGGCCCCTTGGTTCTAGTAGCCACCTCTGACAGAACCAGAGAACACTTAATCATTAGAAAGAATCTAATTCTATTTATTTTTTCCTAACCCCCATCTCGTGCCTCTAAATCCATACACTGAAACCCAGACATGCCTCAGGGTCTTTGTACCATCGAATTCCCCACTCCTGGGACATCTTCCCGTCAAGTCACCTCAAGACGGCCCTTTTTCATTTTGTAGGTCTCAGCCCAAGGCCAGCTCCTAGAGATGCCAGAGACAGCCATAGAAAGCAGCTGTGTTCCCTCCTGTTTATTGCTTGCTGTCTGCAAGCTTCTTGGAGACAGGAACTTAACACTGGCTGTCTCCCAGCTGATGGGCACTGGATCCACAGTGATAGGAGGCAGCTGATCCTGACCACAGGCTTGCAGATGGGCATCTGGGAGGAGAAGCCTGCAGAGGCCCCTAGCCTTGGACCAGCCCTGCTCCTCTCTGCCCACACCAGCTCTCTCCCACTCCAGCCGGTGGCCTTGGAGACAGCAGCATTTAGAGGGAGGAGGAGGCAGAGTGGAGGGTCATCTGTCAGGCGAGACGTGGAGAGCCTGGAAAATCAGGGAGGCTGTCTGAGGCCTCTCAGCAGCATCTGCCTGGCACTCCCCATCATCTGAGAGCCTGACGGGCAGGCTGTTCCTGGACACTGGAGAGAGCCAGGGTAGCCCAGGCCCACAGTGGGAGAGAAGGGAGGGCCTAGCCAGGGCTTCTCGCTTGTTAGCTTCCTTTTTCAACCCAGACATTTATTTCACAGTAAAACATTTAAGAACATATAAATCTCCCAAAGCTGGCAGATTCCATCTGGGACCTTCATCCCCTCTCAGAAGGCAATTATTTTGTTTGAATTATTTTGAATTTTGATACACAGGAGTACACTGACAAAATAAACTCAAAAACCTAACCACCGAAATCAGTATTCTCATCTTTTTAAGAGATATATTTATTTTTTAAACATAAAGCATTATGAGTGTGAAGCTGCGGGCTAGCTCAGTGGCAGAATTCGTGTTTAGCATCCATAGGTCCTGGGTTCCAGCCTCAGCACAGCACGTGTCAATGTCATGACCCCCAGGCAGCAGATGAGACCCCTGTTTCCCTCCTGGACTGGTTTCTCACATTACACTCTGATCTTTATGACACCTCTGCCTGGCATTCCTGATTTTGTTTTTTTTTTTAAATTACATTTATTTTACTTTTAATTATGTGTACATATCTATGGATATGTGAGGTGGGTGCTTTCAGAGGTAAGAAGGGCATCGGATCTCCTGGAGCTGGAGTGAGTGACAAAGAGTCGTGAGCCATCTGAGGTGGGTGCTGGGAAGCAAACTCAGGTCTTCACAAGAGCAGCACATACTCTTTAATGGCTGAGCCATCTTTCCAGCCCTTCTCCTGGTCTTAAAGAAAAATGAAAATAAACAAACAAAACTACCCCAGGAAGATGGCAATGAAGATGAAGAACACTTGTTATTCTTCCAGAAGACCTGGGTTCAGTTCCAAGTACCTACTCCAGGGGGCTCACAACTACCTGTAACTCCTCCAGCTTTAAAGAATCTAATGACCTCTTCTGGCCTCTCCAGCCAGACACCCACCCACACAAGTGTATAGATACACACACACACACACACACACACACACACACACAGAGCAGTGTGGAGAGAGAATTAAAAACTTAAAGTGAATATTTGGTGTAAAAATAAATAAATACAAATATAAATAAAATAAAATATCACAGATAGACATTTCCCTTCTTGTGTTCCAGCCCCACTCCATGAGGCAGGCCCATTAATTGAACTCACATAGACCATGTCAGGCCAAGTTGTGTATTTTTAACATGTAAATTTATTTTTCATAGTTTAAACAACAGGTCTCCTGGACCCATTACTTTGCACACTGTATTTTCTCCTTATCTTTAGATGGTCTTTTAAAAGCCACCCTACTGAGGTAATTTATGCACCATAAGCCAAGCATACAACTGAGCGACTTTGGGTAAACGTTCAAAGCTGTGCATCCATCAGCAGAATCCGGTTTTAGAACATCCTCATCCCTCTCCCAAGGCGGCCAGATGCATTCCATTTTCTCCTGTGCTTCAAGTGCTTTTTGGACAGATCCTGTCCCTCAGGAAGCTCATGGTGGGTGCCACTCTATGCTCTGAGGACATTATGTTACTTCACTTATTCCTTGTGACACTTTGAAACAGTGCATTTTGGAAACAATGACAGAGGCATACAGGAGGGCAAGAAGTGGTCGAAGGTCACCCAGAGACTGCCACACAAGCTGAACCTTAGGCCAGCCCATGGACAACTTAGTCCTGGGACCACAGATTTTCACTGCTGGAGTGGGGGCCCTGCAAATGCTGTGACCCCACTCAGATGATAAATGGGCTTAAATAGTTTTGTGGCTGCTCAAGACCCCAGGGACAGACAATGGCAGAGCTGGGACTTGGACCAAACCTGTGTGACTCACAAGCTTGGCTAACCCCTGGCTGGTCTCCTTTGCTTTCTTTTTACTTTCTGCTTTGTTTGTCCCCACCCCCACCCCCTACAGGGTTTTGCTCTGTATCACTAATTGGCTTGGTATTTGCTACGCAGCCCAGGCTTGTCTCAGCCTTCCAAGTGCTGGAATTATAGGCGTATGCCACTCTGCTTGGCCCTTTTATTTTATTTTTTGAGACATAGTATTATAGCCCAAACTAGCATGGAATTATATATGTGGCCCAGGCTGGCTTTGAACTTACAATCCTTGCAGCAGAGCCTCACATATATGCCGCCATGCTTGGCCTATTTGCCTCTTTTGTGGGAGAGAAAGAAACAGGCAAAGAAAGTATGATGAGATGAGTGTCAAGGGATGGGAAGGGGCATGTCAGGTCTGCATGTGAATTTGTGCAAACACACTTGGGCACATATGTAATATAGGTACATATAGCCATATAGATGCACATCCACACAGATGTGCCCATACAGGCACAGGCATGCACTCGGCTATACACACATTGTTCTATAAACATTCAACTAGTCAGAGCTGGTGTCGAGAGGTTCTTTGTTCTGCAGAGTGGGTGTGTGTGTGTGCTTGCACATGTGCACACGTACCACATGTGCATGCTTAGGCATATGTATGGATACATGCATGTCCTAGCTGGTGTTAATTAGGTGATGGGGTCCCTTGGTGGAGCTCTGATCCAGTCTCTCCATGAAGGGTGCCTTCCATCTGTGGGGCTGGGCCTCAGGGCCCCGGCTTCTGCTTAGATGCTTTGGAAACAGAGTTTGGCATGATTTCGGGACTGGCTGGTTCTACACTCTCAGAAATGGGATACAGCATCTCTTCAGCTGGCCTACATGTTTCCACCTAAAGATCATTCCTGTCAGTGGACTCTGAACACCACAGAGCTGCAGAAGGCTGGAGGGGCCCAGCTAAAATGCAACTCAGGCATGGAACGAGCACACACAGTCTGCCCTGGAATCCACAGGGTGAGCATAGTGATTACTGCATGTGCTAGGATGGGGGAAACTGAGGCACAGAGACATCTGCAGCATCCTGTTCCAGAAAAAGTAGGTTCACAGCCAGGCTGTGTATGGACAGGGACCTTGCCCAGACTGTGGAATGGATTACCTCAAACATGGAACCCAGGAATTCTGGCATCTGGTTCCCAAGGCATGGTTCTACCCAGGAGGGTTGGGCCAAGCTGACAGGGTTTTGATAAGGCCTTCCCACCGAACCCAGATGCAGGGGGAGAAGCAGAGGAAAATGGAGCACATTAGAGACTAAGACAGCTGTTTTCACAAAGTGATCCCTTTTTTTGCTGAAATGAGGCTCGCTTTATATATGATTATGGTTTTATATTCTTCTCCACTCACCTTTTTTAAGACAAGGTCTTACTATAGACCCCAGGCTGGCTTTGAACTCAATGTTTTCCTGCCTAACTTCTCAAATCCTGAGATTATAGGTCTATACCACCACACCTTGTGAGTATTTTTGTATTCTTAATTGGCAAGTTAATTTGTAAGATTGTTTGTTTGTTTATTGTGTGTGCACAGTATACTTGGGAACTTGTGAAAGTCAGAGGACAACTTTTAGGAATCTATTCTCTTCTTCAAACATGTGGGTTCTGAGTTCTGGGAATCAATTGAGGTCATTGGTCTTGGTGGCAAGAGCCTTTACCCACTGTGTCATCTCACCAGCTGTTAGTTGACAAGGTAAAGTATGAGCAATCCAGCCCTGGGAGACTCAGTATGACTGGGACCTCACCCCTACAATCCAGCCCTGGGACTCAGTATGGCTGAGACCTCACCCCTACAATCCAGCCCTGGGAGACTCAGTATGGCTGGGTGGGACTTCATTTGCCTCTGCAATCCAGCCCTGCATTTGCTCACACACTGGAGCTGAGGGAGACTTCCTCGGGGGTTTGAAGTCTTCATGCTACTGGCTCTGACTGGATTGAGTCAACAACAAAAGTGAGCAAAGCTCTTTTTCTTATCTAACAGTCAACTTCAAGGCCGCTCCAGCCCCGGGAAGCTAGCCAGTTGCTGGGAAGTGAAGGAATCAAGGCCTGTAAGCAGTGAGAGCTATCTTCAGAACGAGCTAGCTCTCTAGCTCCGTGCAGCTTGCAGCATGTGGCCTCGATGCAAGCAGAGAGCAGTGGCCTGGTGACGCCTGTTTATTTCATATCCATCAGTGTCCTGGCCTCCCCAGGGGTGCTGGCTTCGGAAGAGGAGTGAGGCCCTCTGCTCCTGCCTCTTGGTGCATCCATTTAAGGGCATTTGTATTTGTGTGTGTGTGTGTATGTGTGTGCATGTGTGTGTGTGCATGTGTGTGTGTGCATGTGTGTGTGTGTGTGTGCATGTGTGTGTGCATGTGTGTGTGTGGTGTATAAAGAGGTCTCCTTCCTTGCAAAGCACCTTGGAAAAGAATGCAAAATGTACAAGATGCATATTAACTGGAAAGATGGTGTTCCTTGCTCATCCTTGAAAGCTTCCTATGAAGGCCTGGGGTGTGGCTCAGGGCCAAATGCATACAAGGTCTTGGGTTCAATTCAGCACAAAAAGAAAGAGTTCTATAAAACAATCTTAAAAGCAGTCAGAGGGGTCAGTGAGATGGCTCAGCAGAGAAATGGTATTGCTGGCAAACCTGACCTCAGTTTGATCTCCAAATCCCATGTGGTAGAAGGAGCCAACAGACTCCTGCAACTTGTTCTCTGACTGTCATCATGGTATATGAACACACACACACACACACACACACACACACACACACAAATATATATATTTTAAAAAGGAATCATAAAACCAAACAAAATCTAGATGGGTGAGGGAAATAATAAATTCCAGTTATTTGAAAGCCTTAGAGATTAGAGAAACCATTTAGGTACATAGCAGCTGGGGAGAGGCAGGGGGGTCAGACTGAGTCCCCCAGAATGAATGGTGTCTTGCATGATGTGAACTGGCCCTTTGAGACAGGCCAGTTCTAAGTGGTCCCCGGGTCCTGCATCAATTCCTATCTTGCTGTAGTGCCCAGCACCTCCAGCTGTGGTGTCCCAGGCCCCAGCAGCTGTTCTGTGCCCTCTGCTTATGGGGGCAGGCACAGATGGAGGGGATGGCGAGGCTGGACAGCCCAACAGCTGCCATTCCTGTGCGCTACCCTGAGTGTGTGTCATGGGTTACTTCATGTCACCCTCACTATTGTTATTTCTGGAAAGCTGAGCTCTGAGAGGTTAAGTTACTTGTCTGACATTGAGTCAGAGCTGGGAAGAGGAACCATGTGTGAGCTGCCCTGACTGGGGCCATGACTTCCGCCCTTGACCGGCAGTCTCATCACTTAGCTGGTACTTGGGACTTTGAGGGGGAACATGTCTCCTTGGGGCCAGCTGTACATGAAGCCTGGGCTCCACTCACACTGTCATTCATGGCTGGGGACCACAATACCAGTGGCAGACTGGAAGCTTGCGTTTCTTTTTCCAGGTTTCGGCTCTAACTCCTCCAATCTCCGCTACAGTCAGTGTTTTCTGAGTCAAGCAGGGTATAAGGAAATCACTCTTCCCCTGGACTTATTTCTCATCCTGTTACTTCCATTAGCTGACACTGTTGGAGCTGGTTCCATCCCTAGCTGTTTGAATTCTCAGCTTGGAAATTCCCACGCCTGGCAGTACCATTTCCCACCCTAAAATGGACCTAGGGAAATGAGAGATGCGGCCAGTGAGATGCAGCCAGCAGATGCATAGCAGGAAAGGGGACTTAGGACACAGAAATGGGTGAGGGAGAAGCTGGGGGGCACTTTATTTTAGGTTTCTTTTTAGTCCAGAGGTAGATGTACAGTGGAGATCCACAGGGCTTCTTCTGATGGCGTAGTGGAGGCAGGGGTGGCAGTGAGCTTTGGGGAGAGCCTGTGGGGGAGATTGTGTCCAAGGAAGGCAAAGCCATTGGCAAGAATGGGGAGAAGGTTCCAGAAGGCTAGAGGACTCTAGAGCAGACACTGGACCAGTAAACTGGGCAAGGCTGAGAAGGCTGACTGACAAGTTTAGAATCTTTAGGAGATGGTGAAGATGAGTGTTATGGTTTGGCTTTTTTTTTTTTTTTTTTTTTGGTTTTTAAATAAAGGGTTAATCTGGTTAGCCCTGGCGTCCTGGAACTCAAACTGGAGACCAGGCTGGCCTCGAACTCAGAAATCCGCCTGCCTCTGCCTCCCAAGTGCTGGGTTTAAAGGCGTGCACCACCACCGCCCGGCATGGTTTGGCTCTTAAGTGTTCCTCCCAAAAGCTAGATGTTGAAGGCTTGGTATCCAGGTAATGGAACTACAGAGAGCAAGCTAGGTTATTGGAGGGATGCTGGAATCCACTCTGTACCTCTAGCTCTGAGCAGGGTGGAGACTGGAGGATCACCGGGATTTACTGGTTTCCAGCCTACTCAAGGAAACAAGAGTCCCAGGTTTACAGAGAGACTCTGCTTCCAAAGACTAGGTGGACAGAGATAGAGGATACCTACTTCTGGCCTTCACATGTGGGCATAGATTCATGTGCATGCTTGTGCCAATAAATTGTAAATCTTTTTGGAAAAGTCTGGCTGACAGGGTTAGAGAGAGGCTTGGTTGGTAATGCGGCATGAAAGCATGAGGATTTGGGTTGAACCCTAGAACACATTTAAACGTTGGGTGTAGTGGCACGTACTTGTAATCCCAGTAATAAAGAGGCAGAGACAGGAGGATCCTGTGGACTGCTAGCTAGCCAGGCAGCTGAGCCAACTGGTGAGTTGCAGGGTTAGAGAGAGACTCTTCAAAAATAAAACGGAGGCAAAGGAGGAAGACACCAGGCATCATCCTCATGGATGCATATCCTTCACGTGTGCATGTGCTCTGGCATGGCATGTGGTAATTGGCATACATGAACACACACACATGCATATGTACACACACACACACACACACACACACACACACACACACAGTCTGGTTGATTTCCCTCCAGAGAGTGGGTCCCAACTCAGCACGCAGATCTGTGGCGATCACAGTGGGGCTTGGCTGAAGGGATTTTCCTCCGTTCTCACCCCCGAGGGGATCAGACATCATTCACCCTTTAGCCTGAGGGTGGGATACTCCAAAGCCCCTACTATGCAGGGCTAGGAGATCCTGTGGTTCTTTACTTAACAGGACACCCAAGGCCACAGGGCGCTCAGCTGTAGAGCACTCGTGGATAGAGGAGCAGCTACAGCACACTTAGGTAGCTGGTTTTGACTGCGTGTCTGCTGAACGAATTTGTGTTCAGATCTGCAATTATGTTTAGGGTTGGCTAGCTCATATGTGAAGTAAACAAATTAATTCTGGCCTGTGAAATCAGCCAGGGCTACTCGTTACCAAGAGCAGTGATGGGAGGGGTAGATGAGGTATAAGGCTGGAGCATGTAAGGCCCCTTACACCTTCCACAGCACTATAGGGAACGCCTCAGCTTTGTCTCAGGTCAGAGAGAAGCCAGACTGGATTGGCTCTTGTAGAGAAGTGGGTGGGCAGTTTCAGAGCAAGCAGGCTAGATCTGTTACTCTTGCTCCAGTCAGGACTGCTTTGGAGACTTGGCCTAGTTCCCCAAATAGCTTCTCACCTAGGCCCAGGAGACCACGTCTTTAATGCCTGTGGAGCTTACTTCAAGACTAGCTCTTTCTTGGGGGTACTTTTGGCTTTTTTGAATTGGGTGAACCTAGGATTAGGGACCCAGAGTTTGTGGGAAGGGGAGGTTGGGGCTCACAATCTGCTGACTTTTTCCTAGATGTGGTAAGCAGTTTGGCCAGAATGTGGGTGTTTTTCTGTTGGTCTACACATCTGTCTATGAATTCACTCTTCCTTCCAATGGGACAGCATTTCTCCTGTCTATTCTCTCAGGTGTCTGTCAGTGCACTGGTTTACACAAAAGATCCACTATGGTTCTCGTCATCCATCTGCTCAATGTTGGTCACTTTTCATCCATCCATCCATCCATCCATCCATCCATCCATCCATCCACCCATCCATCCATCCATCATCAATCCATCATCCATCCATCATCCATCCATCCACCATCCATCCATCCATCCATCCACCCATCCACCACCCATCAATCCATCCATCCACCCACCATCCATCCACCCA
>NW_021621078.1:7068155-7078203 GCF_004785775.1 Grammomys surdaster | reverse complement strand
CATCCATCCATCCATCATCCATCCATCTATCCATCCATGTTCATCCACCTGTCTATCTATCCACCCATACTTTTAAAAAAAGATTTACTTATTTTTATTTTATGAGAATGGGGTTTTGCCTCTCTCTGTGTGTGTGCCCAGAGGTCAGAAGAGGGGGTTTACTCCCTCTTAGAATTTTTCCCATTAATCTATTTATTTGTTCACTTTGCATCCAGATCACAGCCTCCCTCTCTTCACAGTCCTACCCTCACAAACTTCTCTCCCATTACCCCTCTGAGGAAGCCCCCCATCTTGGGTACTACCCTACCCTGAGACATAAAGTCAAAGCAGGACTAGGCACATCCTCTCCCACTGGGGCTGGACCAGGCAGTCTAGCTAGGGGAAGGGGATTCATTGACAGGCAACAAAGTCAAAGACAGCCCTTGCTCCAGTTGTTAGGGGACCCACATGAAGACCAAGCTGCACATCTGCTAAAAATGTGTAGGGGCCTAGGTCCTGCCCCTGCATGCTCTTTGGCAGGTGGTTTAGTCTCTGTGAGCCCCAGGGGCCCAGGTTAGTTGACTCTGTGGGTCTTCTTATGGTGTTCTTGACCCCTTCAGCCCCCTCAGTTCTATCCCCCACTCTTCCACAAGACTCCTGAGCTCTGCCTGATGTTTGGCTGTGGGTTTCTGCATCTGTTTCCATGTGATGCTGGATGAAGCCTCTCAGGAGACAGTTATGCTAGGTTCCTGTCAAGCAGAGCAGAATACCAATCTCCCTTGGTATTTGAGTTACAGATGGTTGTGAGTCACCATGTGGGTGCTGGGAATTGAACCTGGGTTCTTTGGAAGAGCAATCAGTGCTCTTAACCCTTAAGCCATCTCTTCACCCCTACCCCATCCCTACTTCTTGATTGCTAACCAGGGTCTTAAGACCTGGTTTATGCTTTTAAGGAGGACATGAAAGATATGGTCCCTAAGGAGCACAGAACTGTCATATCACATTGTAGAAGTATAGCCCAGGCAGGGGATCTAAGGGGCTGATTTGCCAGGCTTTCACCCTGGGACAAGCCAACTCCTTCCACTTTCAGCCCTTCCCACCCCTGGCTTTAAAAAGCAAACAGAAAAAGGAGTGAGCAGCTGGAGAGGAGCGGGTAGAGGGAGTCTTCATTTGTCAGCTGCTCAGCAGGTACAGTCAGACTTAAAATGTCCCCAAAGAGTGTCTGCTGAGATGCAGGGGGTGAGCACGCTGAATTATTTCCCCAGTAATTGGCAGCAAAGAAGCTGCAGACATCCTGGGGTCTTCATCAAAAGGTTTAGAGTTTTACCTGCTTCCTGAAGATATGGCAGCTCTGGTGTGGGTGCAGGCCCCCAAGGCTCCTGGAACTCCCACCTACCACACCACTAACTGCTACTCTCCTCCTCCCTCCTTAAGGTACTGTGCAAGTAAGTGTGTGTGTGTGTGTGTGTGTGTGTGTGAGAGAGAGAGAGAGAGAGGGAGAGAGAGAGAGAGAGAGAGAGAGAGAGACAGAGAGACAGAGAGAGAGAAAGAGAGAGACAGAGACAGAGACACAGAGAGAGACATAGAGACAGAAAGAGTATGCTTTGCTATCTGCAGAAGACAGCCCAGGGGTAGGGCTGGTATGCAGCTTGGGACCCTGACCATTGGCAGAGCCTTGTGCCAGCTCCAGAGGAGAGAAGAGAAGGAAACTGGAGTTTCTAGGCCTTTCCTTGAAGCTGTGTTCAGTATCCAGTATTGTGTGCTGGGGTGTGTGTGCATGTGTGTATGTCTGCCAGTGGACCTGATGGGTCCTTCTCCCTATGTGGTCTGGGCCATCCCTGTATACGGCACTCTGTCTAGCACTCAGAGGAGCAGTTTGATCCATTGGCTATATTATTTTGCAAACAATTGAATTTTCTTGCATTAATATGTCCTAACATGTATTTGTATTATGTACACATATGTGTATGCTGTATGTGTGTGCATATGCATGTGTGTATGTATGCAACTTTGTGTATGTGGTGTCTCCCAGTGAAGGTCTTTTCCATAGTATTTCTAGCTGGTAGCTGGGGCATCTCTACAATAAGTGGGGCTTCCACCTGGTCACCTGACGTTGGGGGAATGCTGGGGCAGTGTGGGGTAGAGGATCTAGCCTGGGCTCACCTTCCTGCTTGCTTGGAGCCTGAACTTAGGGGTAGAACATTCCCTTTTCCTTCTGCCCACCTTAGTTCATTGGCTGGGATCCCTGCATCAAAAATCAGATTAACAAGAGAAAAGCATAACACATACATTGAATGTACTTTTCACGTGACTTGGGAGCTGACCTAAGGAAATGAGGCTGCCCCTCAGCAGAGTTCAAAGACTCTCCTAGAAGGCTGTGGCTTTTGCTGGGCCTTATTTACAGATGCTGCAAGTTGACTGCATCTGCCAGGAACCACTCTATCATTTGCAGAGGCCAGGGTTCCTTCTTCAAAATCATTAAGCATTTCCAGATGGTAGCAGAGGCTCGGGCTTCCATCTTTTACAGTGGGAAGGAGACTTCTCCCTTGAGAGCGAAGGTGGAGGCTGATGCTGTCATTCCTACACCAAGAGACAGGGAAAATGGAACACAATAGGGGGCCCTGAGGGACACATGAGCAGCAGTGTGTCTGTGCAGCCAGCACCAGGGCCATCAGGATGCCAGCCCTCTGCATAGTAGCCCAGGCTCCTGGTGGCTACCTGTTCCCACTACTATGGGCCACTGGAGGCTGGCACTCGGGGCTAAGAAGGGGACACTCAAGAAGATAGCGCCCTGTGTCAGAGGAAAAGCAGACCCTGGGGCTCTGCTGGAGTTAAGTAAGGTGGTGCATGGAAGGCCTCAGGGATTAAATCCAGGAAAGCCAGCCTGAAATCCCAGCACTGAGGAAGCAGAGGCAGGAGGATTGCAAGCTCCTGGCCAGCTTGGGCTACATAGTGAGACCCTGTATCTAAGTAAATAAAAAAATAAAATAAGTACATAGAATGATATACTATACTGATCTTACTCCTGGCTTTATATGGGAAAGTGAAAGTGAAGGAGATTTAGAGGGACTTAGAGTAGGAAAGAGAAAGTGGCTCCCTTTTGTTCCCAGGAGAAATTTAGAGGCAGTGTGGGGGTGGGTAGGTTTCTCAGCTGGACTCGTACGGGAAGGGGAGGGCTCAGGGCGGCTATAGACTATCCAAGCCAGTGTCCTAGCAGACTCAGCCTGAGGTGACTCCCATCCCCAATGACTGAGGCTGTTAACACTCTTTCCCTGCAACTTGGTTTTCTGTCTTTCCTGGATGTTCAATTCTTTGTTTATGTCAGAAAACAAATTCATCGACCCTCCAGATGACTGCCAGCATCTCTGTCACAGTCTTTGGGGTCTCTTCTCCATGATTCGAGAAGCCCTTTACTCACCATTGTATGCCTGCGAATAGCAGGGAAGAACTCAATGGTGGCACTCTGAGGTCCCCTTCCTAGGGAGGGGCCCTCTTCCACTATGACTAGCACAGAGGGAGCCCCCAGTCAGCCCCCACCTCTGTTGGGAATAGGGAGAGCAGAGGCTCCGGCTTCCATCTTTTATAGCAGGAAGATTTCTCCCTTGGGAACCAAGCTGCCATCCCTACACAAAGAGGCAAGGCAAACGGAACCCGAAGGCACCAGTGATTTCCCAGGGTGGAAGAGTGGGAGAGGCAGTACCTCCCCATGCAGTACCTGGAAAGGTTCACAGGCAAGGACACTCCTGATTGGCCGCTTCGCCACCCCACACTCAGATATTTGGCCCTTGAGCTGTGAACAGCTGAGTGCAGGCACCTGCATGTGGGCAGTCTGTGGGAAACCGAAGGCCCGCTCAGTTGTCTGTTTCTTGAGCTGTTGTAAAGAAAGTGATACCAGCTTGCCCTGAGTTCAAATCAAGAGGGGTGCCTGAACTCAAAACGGAGGCTGTGTGTGAGCCAGGGAAGGGAAGTTCTGTTTCTGTGGAGGAAAGCTTCCTCGGGTGCAGGCATCTCCGAGGAGCTTTGGCTGTTTATCTGGAACCAGCATGGCTACTAGAGGCTTGTCTCGAAGCTCTCAGGAGGTGAGGCATAAATATCCTGCCTCAAAAAGCTGTCACTATATGTCAGCTCTCAGGCAGGAGATTAGGGTAGCAGGACTAGGGTCTCCCTTAGCTGGACTGTGGGGTAGATGACACATCTCTGACCTGGTAAATGCCCCCTCCACACACACACTTTCTCCAGCCTAGGCTCCCTCATGTCCCTATCGAATGTGAAGGGCTCTTTGCTGGCCTTTGAGGAGACATGGACTCTGGAGGACCTCAGGCTGATGGAGGAGCGGAGAAGGAAATGGTGGAGCGCTAGCTGTGGGGGTGGGTGGGGTTAGTGGGTGGGGCTCAGCAGTAGAAGAATTTGCCTAAATATACTTGGATTCAAACCACAGCACTGAATGATCAGTTGATAGTGAAGACAGACAGGGCCCTTTGCCTTGGCAGCATAGCTTTCTGGGAGCTACCAAGTAGAGGTGAGGACAGATCAGCTTGCATGGTGTGAGGCTGGCGATGAGGACTCCGCTGGGTCCTAATGCCTGCTCTTTCTGCACAGCCTATCCAATTCCACTCCCGCCCCCCCCCCACCCACCCTTTTCTCTCCTTGCTGCTTGCTTTTGTTTCTGCCCCCTGTACCCGGGGCACCTGCTTTTGCTTTTTAACTTCCAGTTGCAGTGACTTCAACAGGCTAAAGAAAAGACATCCCAGCCGGGCGGTGGTGGCACACGCCTTTAATCCCAGCACTTGGGAGGCAGAGGCAGGCGGATTTCTGAGTTCGAGGCCAGCCTGGTCTACAGAGTGAGTTCCAGGACAGCCAGGGCTACACAGAGAAACCCTGTCTCGAAAAACCAAAAAAAACAAAACAAAAACAAAAACAAAAAAAAACCAGACATCCCATATTCTTTGGCTAAATTATTCACCAAGTGTATAAAAGTGGGTCAAAGGGAATATTTATGTCAAGTTTTTTTTTTTGAGTGGTTTTTATTTTTTTCATAGATAGGATTAGCCATTCATTAAGGTCATGGGTCATGGGTGTCCCCCATGATGAAAGCAAATAGGTTTCTTCTTTCAGGGTCACCAATGAGGAAGGAGAGGACACAGGTTGCATGTACACATGTCAGTCAGTTGTCCAGAGGAGACACCCCCTGCTCCACCAGGAATGGCTTTCCACCTCTTCCTATTGAGGCTTCACATTTTCTTCTATGTCCCATGTTACAGTGCAATTTGCTGTAAGCTTGAAACCTTGGACTCATGTTTATGTAGTGAGATGTTTTTTAATTAATTAATTTTTATGTGCATTGGTGTTTTACCTGTGTGAGGGTGTTCCATCCCCTGGAACAGGAGTTATAGACAGTTGTGAGCTGTCATGTGGGTGCTGGGAATTGAACCCAGGTCCTTTGGGAGAGTAGACAGTGCTCTTAGCCACTGAACCATCTCTCCAGCCCCCAAGTAGTGAGATGTAACTCGGAAGCAGGATTTGGATAGCCAGTTCCTGCTGAAAAATGGGCCAAAGCACCAGCCAGAATGCTTGTGTCTGAAACCTTCCTGGCTGAGTCTAAAGTGACCACAGGCTGCATGTCACTGTTCTGGTTAGGTAACACTAATCCCCAGGCCAACTCATGGGGGGGGGGGGGGGGGGCCCCCCCCCGAAAGCCTCCAGCTTGCTCATCTTTGAGCCAGATAAGTAGGTGACAGACACCAGAGGCAAACCAGTGAGGAAGAATGTGTGCTGTATATCAGCAGCAGGTAGGCCTGGCTGGTAGGCCTGGCTCGTGAAATTTCAGAGGGAAGCAAAGACTCTCCTAAGGATTGTTTATGTGATTTGCTTTCTGTTTGTGCCCTGGCTCTTCCCACTTGGAATTAGAAAGTATGTAAAGTCTAATTGTTTCCAGGATTTCTGTGGCAGGAAATAAACTAACTACCACCAGCACCACCATTACAAAAGCATCGAAGCAGGGTTGGGGTGGGGCTTGGACGCATGTTCGGAGCCTTGTGGTCCCAGCAGCATATTCCAAATAGCTAAAAGATGGACGTGAGCCAATGCCTATAGAGAGACGAGCGGGCTAGCACCTCGTTGTGGGCCATGCAGTGGAATATCACTCAGCTGACATCCGAGATCTGAAATGACACATGCCACAACAGAAGAACCTTGAAGACACTATCTTGAGTGAAGTCAGCAGAGTGGACATGTATTATTACATGGTAACATTTAAACAAGGCACCTAGTATAGTCAGAAACTAGAGACAGTGGTTGGTGGTTGGCATTGGGGAAGTATGTGGGGCTTTTGCTTTTGGGGTACAGAGCTCCAGTTTTGGGTGATGACAGAGGTTCTACAATGAGTCATACCAGTGGTCATGCAGTATTGTGAGTGGGTGCCACTGACCTGAGTTTCTGAGATGGTTAAAATGGCAAAGTCTGTATAAAATACACACACACACACACACACACACACACACAGAGAGAGAGAGAAAGAGAGAGAGAGAGAGAGAGAGAGAGAGAACAGTGACTATGGAAGAATGAGGCGCTGTGGGGACTTGTGAGGTGAGCTGGGATCTGTGGAGCTATGCCCTCCTGGAGTTCAAGGGTCATCCCTGTGTCCTGGTCATATCTCTGGGCTGTGGGTGAGTGCTCAGATTTGAGGCTTTGAAAGCCTGGAGGAGATGCTTCAAATAGATAGATGCTCCTAGAAGCCCTCTAAGTCAAACCCACCCTGCACTAAACCCCAGCACGAAGGGGAAGAGCATCCACTTCACTAGGTCCAGCCCAGTGAACAAAGATGGATGTTAGTACAGGGCACTCTCGACATACTGGGCCAAGGGCATCAGGCGGTTTCCAGCAGGTGGGTGAGATCTGTGTGTAGGGACTGGGCTTTATTTGTCACATCGCAGTAGGAAATCCTCCAATGGGACAAGGGGCTGACTTTCTCCCCTTCCACCTAGAAGTTTCTATGTGTGTTGCTTACATGGCCAGGCTGTTCCACACCGCTTCCTCCACTCAGAATCCTGATTTGTTCTCACTAATCCTGGGTCCCCACTGCAGCCTCAGCTGCAAATCACAGTCTTGGGCATCTGTTCACGCTGTGTGCATCAGCAGACTCTCCTGAGGTCTCCACTTTCCTCCTCTGTACAATGGGAACAGTGAGAGTTCCCTAGTTCTCCAGATGGATGATGGCTCCCAGTAGCTGTTAGCAGGTGTCCGACTCAACAAATGGTGACCATAATAGTTATCATCTTCCCCTCAAAGCAAAATGCTTCATGTCTCTCTGGCCTTGGCTCTGTGGAATTGAGAGCTGTTTGTTGTCAGCAAACAAAGCTCAGCCTGGGAGGAGGCAGGGTGAGAGGAGGAGGGAGCGAGGGAGGGCTCTGCCTGGAGTCCTTGATGCCAGCCTCCATTGCTCCAAGCACTGTAGCTTCAGCTGGGTGCACCTTGCACTCGGCCAGAACGCAGCAGCAATTCACGTGAGGGGCAGACACAGCTAGCGTAGGCTCCTGGGAACCTGCAGATACGATTTCAGACACTGTGTGTGTTTGCATTAGGGAAGGACACCAGCCCCCATTTTGGCTCAAATGTGCTGAGCATGTCTGAGGGAACTCTACTGTTGATGGTCTTTGTGCACCAGCTAGGGTGGAGGCTGAGGAGCTAGCTGAAGCCAGGTACCCTCCTGGGCCTCTGAGGAAGGTACACTTTCTCTGCTGGCTTGGTCTCATCTCTGCCAGGTCCCCTAGGTACCACGGAGCTAGAGCTGCCAGCCCTAGGAGACTCAGGTAGACCTTTTCAGGGGCTCAGTGGGCTTCAAAGTAAGGTTCCTAACAGGGAGGTCTTCCAGCCCTGGGAGTGTGAAAATCACCTCCTCAGCCCCTCCCCAGCCCCTTGGGGAGCACACCAGTGATTATCTTCATCGAGGCAGCTGTGATTACTTGCAGGGGACCCTACAGGTGGGGGTGTGTTGATTCTTGATGCTCCCTCACAGGAGGGAGTAGGGAGGGCCATTGGAGCCGCACCTGACAGTCTTATCCACTCCCTCTGTGCTTCCCAGTCAGCTGTCTGAGGTTCAGCCCTAGTCCACAGCCTTGTGCTCTCAGGAGGCCCCAGTGGGTATAGAGAGCTGAAGGGTAACTGAGGCGAGACCCCCTTTCTGTAGTTATGCACAAGTGCTTTGGGATCACCTGTGCCTGTAAGTAAGCCCAATAAATTCATGGGCTCCCTCAGATGGATTTTGGGGGATTCATACTTTGTCTTTGGTCCCCTGTGAGGAGTGGGTAGCTAGGGAAAGAGTTCTGCTGACAGCCTCTAACCCAGGGATGGTGTGGAGCGCTCCCGGTTTGAGCAGTCTGTTGGGCAATTCAGAGGCAGCAGAAGATAGAGACCTCAGTAGTTGTGCCCTACTGAGCCCCAATCTCTGACTGCCCCTGGCCCCAGCAGCTGCCTGACAACTGGCTGATGGCCAGACCAGTGCGGTGAGCCTCACTGTTCCAAAGCTCCAAAGGGCAGAGTGGGGACATCTCTTGTGCTGCATCACCATGCATTGTACTCAAATGGCATCTGAATGACTGAATCTTGCTGGGACTGACATGCTGGTAGGAATTCACAGGGTGTCTCACATGTTAAGTGCCCACAGATGTCCTGTGAAGGAAATCTCCCCATTTTACAGATGAGAAAACTGAGGCACAGAGGTCAACCATGAACTCAGGTGGAACTGAGATTGGAAACTAGGTGTTCCAAGTTCATGAGCGTTGTACCTACTTCCTCTTTCCAATACTACCAGGTTGCCTGCTGTTTGAGATGCTTCTGTGCTTCTGGATTTTGATGGACATTATAGATCACCCTCCACTCATCACCATGAAAAGTTCGGTGCCAAATGGTAAGTCGGTCGCTTGGGACCCTGAAGGGATTCTTCATAGAAATGCTTTATTGGTTCTATAGCAGTTTAGAGGACTCTGGATTCAGGAGCAGGCCCTGACCTTGTAGAAGGGTCTGGATTCCATCTCAACTGTCTGCACGGAGCACATTTGTAGTTTGTTTTTGGAGCCACAGGGAGTAGGGTGCTGGGGGACCCAGGCTTGGGTTCTGGCGGGGCATGTGTGCCGCAATGGGGCTGGGAGGGCTTTTAGGGTGGGGCTGAAGGGACAGCCACCTACAGGCTGCAGCCTAGTTGCAGGGGCTCACAGATCTAGGATGGGTTCTGTTCCTACAAGCCCATCCTAAGTTGAAGTATCCTAAGGTGAAACATTTTCATACAAGTGTATGTTGTTTTTATTTTTAACTTGCACATGTAGGTGTGTGTATGTGAATACAGGTGCTGGCGGAGGCTGAGCCCTCCCTAGGCTGGAGTTACAGGTGGATATGAGCCTCTTGACATAGGGACTCAGGTCCTCTGCCAGTGGTGTCTTAGCTGCTAACCCTCTTGTATGTTGAACATACTCACCTTCCCTTCTTCATCTCCCCTTTCTTTCTTTCTTTCTTTTTTTTTTTGAGACAAATTTTCTCTGTGTAGCCCTGGCTGTTCTGGAACTCTAGACCAGGCTGGCCTCGAACTCAGAAATCCACCTGCCTCTGCCTCCCAAGTGCTGAGATTAAAGGAGTGCGCCACCACTGCCCGGCCCATCTCCCCTTTCTTGCCCCCTTTCCCATTAGTCTCTTCTGTTCCCTTGGATCAGTGGTTCTCAACCTTCCTGATGCTGTGACCCTTTAATACAGTTCCTCATGTTGAGGTGACCTTCAACTCTAAAATTCTTTTCTTTTTTTTTTCTTTTTCGAGACAGGGTTTCTCTATGTAGTCCTGGCTGTCCTGGAACTCACTCTGTAGACCAGGCTGGCCTCGAACTCAGAAGTCTGCCTGCCTCTGCCTCCCAAGTGCTGGGATTAAAGGCGTGCGCCACCACCGCCCGGCAGGTAAAATTATTTTCATTGCTACTTCATAACTGCAATTTTGGTACTGACATGAACTGTAATGTGAATATCTGATATGTGACCCACCCCTTAGGTGTCATATCTTAGGTGTCATGTCTTAGGTGTCATGTCTTAG
>NW_021621078.1:7053586-7068145 GCF_004785775.1 Grammomys surdaster | reverse complement strand
TTAGGTGTCATGTCTTAGGTGTCATGTCTTAGGTGTCATATCTTAGGGGTCATATCTTAGGTGACCCCTGTAATGACCTCCAAAGGGGTTTCGACCCACAGGCTGAGAACCACTGGCTTAGACAATCCCACTTCTTGCATTACCATATACACATGTGGCTTTTATATGACTTTATAAAATCTAAGAACCACAATGAGAGAATATATATGGCGTCTGTGGTGGTTTGAATGTGCCTGGCCCAGGAAGGGCACTGTTAGGAGGTGTGGTCTTGTGGCCTTGGAGGAGGTGTGCCACTGTAGGGGAGGGGGGACTTTATGACCCTTCTCATAGCTGTCTGAGGAGTCAATCTTCTCCTAGCCGCCTTCAGATAAAGATGTAGAACTTGCTCCCTCCTGCACCATGTCTGCCTGGGTGCTGCCATGTTCCCACCTAGATGGTAATGGACTGAACCGCTGAACCTATAAACCAGCCCTAATTAAATGTCCTTATAAGAGTTGCCTTGGCCATGGTGTCTGTTCACAGCAGAAAAACCCTGAGACAGCGTCTGCCTTCGTGAGACTGTCGTAATTTGCATAGCAGTCTCTGTGAATGTAGGCTGCTTTTGCATCTGTGCTAAGCAGTCCTGAGTTGGGGGCACTAAGTCTAGGAGGTCTGCAGTGCCTCAGCTCCTGCTATAGGCTTAGAGTGCCTCACTGCCGACAGCCCCCCTCCCTGGGTTTGTTAGGTACTTGGTGTGGATGCCTTCCCTCAAAGACTCTAGGGGCCAGCAAGATGGCTGAGTGGGTGAAGCCCTTGCCATGCAAGTGATGGCTTGACTTTGATCTTCTGAACTTATAAAAGTAGAATAGACTCCACGGAGTTGTCCTCCGACCTCATGTGTGCTGTGGCATGTGCACCACCCTATTATACATACTCAAAGATTCCAGTGTTTCAAGTGTCCTGTGACGTTTGCTGATGGTAACCCCTGTCTGTCCCAAGGCCCGAGGCAACCTTGGGGACTTTTAGCTCCTTTGTGTGCACTAGTTTTAATTTTGGATTTTCCAGTTTACATGTGTATGTCATACATGGACAATCCGCTTCATACTTGTGTGTGTTTCATACTCCTGCCTCATGTTCCAATCCAGTAAAACCACATGGCTCCTGATGACCCTAGGGATTCCCTGCCTCTCCCCTGTGTCCCCTGCATCCTCTCTTCTGTTTGGTTTTTCCTGTCTGGTTGGAGTGAATCCTGCAGTAGCTGAGCATGCATAAAAGGTGAAAAAGCCTGAGGACATGCATGCCTGAAAATACCTTTGCTTCTACTCACACTTTTCAGACGTTGGTTAGATATGTCTAGATCAGAAACCACTTCCTCTCAACATTTACAACATGGCTTCTTTGAGTTCTGGCTTTAAATTTTGAAATATTATTTCACAATTTATATATATATATTAATATAGTGTACTTTGATAATACTGTCGCATTATTCTCTCTTATCTCCTTTCTTTTCTGTCCATCTTGTGTGTGTGTGTGAGAGAGAGAGAGAGGAGAGAGGAGAGAGAGAGAGAGAGAGAGAGAGAGAGAGAGAGAGAGAGAGAGAGTCTGTCCCATGTTCCAGGCTGGCAGCATGCCTTCCTGCTATCATAGACTGAAGTCTCTGGAACAATCTCCCTCCCATCAAGTTAGATTCTCTGGTATTTTTGGTCACAGCAGTATATTATGATTACATTAATCAGTTAGTTAATCATGCCATGCTGAGGATTAAACCCGACCCCATGTGTCTTATGCAGGTGTTCTATCGGTGAACTACAGCCTCACTACGCATTTGACTTTTAAAATTTATTTTTTAACAGATACATAACAATATGAGAAGTAATATGTACTTGTAGTGATCTTTGATATTTGAACATTGGTTACACTGTGCAATGTTTAAATCAGGTTTAAATGTCTACCTTTCACTCTTTACTATTTTTCTTTTATAATTTTTTATTTAGGGTGGATGTGATGGCACACATCTTTAATCCCAGCACTTGGGAGGCAGAGGCAGGTGGACCTCTGTGAGTTTGAGGCCAGCCTGGTCTACAGAGAGAGTTCCAGGACAGCCAGAGTTACATAATGAAAACATATCACCAAAAAAATATTTTTTTTAACTTTATGCATATGGGTCTTTTGCATGTTATCTGTGCATCAAGTATATGCAGTACCCACAGAATCCAGGAGAGGACATTGGATCTCCTGGAACTGGAGTTACAGATTTTGTGAGTCACCATGGGGGTGCTGGGAACTGAACCCAGGTCCTCAACAAGTACAGCAAGTGCTTTTAAACGGTGGAGTCCTCTCTCCAACCTTCATCTTTTCCATGCTGGGGGAGTGTGTGTGTGTGTGTGTGTATGTGTGTGTGTGCAGGTGCTGTGGGGTTGGATCTCCTGGAGCTGGAGTTGCAGGCGGTTGTGAGCCACCTGACATGGGTGCTGGGACTGGAACCAGATCTTCTGGAAGAGCAGGAGGTGCTAAGTAATCGCTCCAGCCCCTCACCATCTCCCAGTGATGAAAACAGTCCTCTAGCCTTTTGAACTGTGGGGCTCCTCTGCAGTCACCCTGCTGTGCAGAGGCAGCCAAGGTTCCCTGCTCCAGTCCACCAACTTCTGCGGCCAGCTAGGAAATACTGAGTCCTTGAGTCGTTTTCTCTCCTCTGTGGTTTTTCATTTTTGATTTACTTTACTATGTGTATACCTCAGTGCATGAGGGTGTTCACAGTGTCCAGAAGAGGGCATTGATTCCCGGGCTGAAGATTGTGAGCTGCTACCCAAGGGTGCTGGGAACCAAACTCTGTAAAAGCCACAAGCACTCTGAGCCGTCCCTCCAGCCCCTAATGCTCAGGGTCCTCTCAACACTTCTGCCCTTTGATTTTTTGTTTTGAAAGTTCCCTTAGCTAGAAGTTGGACTTTCTATATTGCTGGAGTTTTCTGTTAGCCCCCTTTATCCCTGCCACGCCCTACTGTGAGACCGAGTCTCACGTAGCCCAGGCTGGTTTCGAATTTGCTATGTAGCTAAAGATGAGCTTGAATATCTCCTCCTGCCTCTACTTCCCGAGAGGTGGGGTTATAGGTGTGTGCTGCCTTGCCTAGTTTGATGCAGTGCTAGAGACATACCTAGATTTCTAACAACTGGGCTCCATCCCCAGAACTTTTACACTTCTGTTTTTAGTGTTTCGTTTCCTGGGAAAATATCTCCTCCTCATCTTCCGTTCCTTATTTTAAATTTTAAAATTTATCTTGTTACACAGAAGTCAATTTCAGGAGTATTGCTTCTTATGTGCTCTTCTTCTTCTTCTTTTTTTAATATTTTTTTTATTTTTTAGCTAGGGTCTCTCATTGGCCTGGGATTTGGTAAGTAGGTTAGGCTGGTAGGCACTAGCAAGCCTTGGGGATGTGCCTGTCTCTGCACCCCCTCCCCCTGCACTGGGGCGACAATGCCTCTGTGCTCAGCTATTTCACATGGGTTCTGGAGATCAAACTGGGGTCCCCTTCTTGTGGCATGGCAGTGATCGAATCCTCTTCCCAGTCCCTCTACTAATATGTTTTTAATGTTGGAGAACATTAACTTTTCTTAAAATATCATTGTTGCCATGAATTTTCCATTTTTGGTAGCACAAGGGATGCACACACAACAGGCAAAAGGCTAACTTTGGTGGCGCCCCGCCTCTGGCCTCCTCCTTCATTTTCTTGTTTCTTGCAGTACTATCTTCGGAGGATCTAAGTTTTTCCTCTTCTAAGCTGGATGCTCTAGGCTTTTGTTTTTAGCCAGGCTCTGAGAGTCTTTGCCTGTTCCCACCATATATAAACAATGCTGGCTGGCTGCTCTCTGCATGTGAATGGGGCCTACAGACTGGGGTTCTCCCCAGTGGAGAATGAGGAGAGACTCACTGTCTGGGGACCCCAAGGTAATGCCAGGATCCATCATTGGCTCACCAGAGAAACTCAAGTGCTTTGGGTGAGGGAAGGTAGCCTGACTGTCAGGCAAAGGTCTGTTTTCTGATCATTGTAGGTTTCAGTAAGGGACCTTACCCAGCCTCTGGCTGTGCTTGGCTCTCTAAACTACATTTCTAGTTCAACTCTGGCTAGCAGTTGAACCTGTTACAGGATCAGGAAGGACAGTGACCAGGCCGTGTGAATAAGGAGTCCATGGGGTAGGTATGGGGTCAGGAGAGCGTGAAGGGGATGAGGCCAGGGCTTGCTCTCCATTCGTTTTTTTGCAGTGTTGGGAGTCGAATGCCTCACACACTCTAGATAAGGACTTCCCCCCAACCACAGGCCCTGTGGCCAATTGTTAAAAACAAAACAGTACTTTTGAGACCCTTGGTGAACCTCCTAGTCCCTCCAGGTTCTGAGTTTTCTAGGGACGATGCAAAGCAAGTGGGCAGGTTTGTGATCGGTTCCTCCCATCTGAATCTTGGGATCTTGGGAGTTAGGGCAGCTGATGATGGACACATCTTCTTTTTTTTTTGTCCCCCCCCCACCATGGACATGTCTTCATGTCACGTCTTTTTAGTTTCCCAAATCGCTCTCATTCCCTCCTACCCCTTTGTCTTTGTAGTTTAATCCACTTTCAGTCCTTCATGTCCTGTTGCATGGGACAGAAGAAATGATTCTCGTGCCCAGTCTATCCTATGCAGCCAGAAGTCAATGTCTATTTAGGACCCATTTTGATTAGTGCGGGGGGGGGGGGGCGCGGGTGGGCGGGCTGGATGTGCTGTTAGGTTGGGAGGTGCACTGAGACTCTGATCTGGCTGGTTTCTCTTGCTCGGGAATTAGAAGGGTTTCAGTGAATCATTGCTTCCTATTTCAGTCTATCCACTGCTATCCCAATACAGGTCGGAATGTGGGGATTGTGGTCCTTGGAAGAGAGAGGCTCCACAAAAATTCTCATGTTTATTATGTTAGTGCTGATGTGTTACATGTTACAGGGAAGTGATAAGTTTGTCTTCCGCCAGCAGCAACAGGCAAAAGGCTAACTTTGGTGGCCTTGGAGAGAAAGCCCTCCAAGGAGGAAGGGACAGTAGTGGGAGGGGGGTGGAACTGGACTCAAGGAAGGAAGGGCATAGGACGCCTCCCCACCCCCACCCCAGGGAGGGGTTTTCCAGAAGCATCTGTATTTTGAATATTTTTCACACCTTCTCTGGCTTTAGAATTTGAAACTCCCAGGCTGGGCCAGCATGAGGCAGGGTTTTAATGTCTTAGGGGGAGCTGTGTTTCAGGGTGGAACAAAAACCCAGAGGCCAAAAGGGGCTTCAGGGAAACCTCAAAGCTGGATTTAACTCAGCTCCTGGACTAGCCTCGGGGAAAATAGGGCCCTGCTCTGGCCTCCATCAGTTGAAGAGAGAAAGGAGCGGGTGCTCCAAGCTTGCGGTGGGGTGGGGTGGGGTGGGGGCGGGTTGCTCAGCTCTGCAGGGTCACACTGAGGGTTAGATTTCTCCTCATTAAATTCAAAGAAAGCCCTGTGTGGTTCTACCCAAACTTCAGTGCATATAGGAAGGCCTTCCCAGCCCAACCCAAGACCAGAGCGAATCGAGACATGACTGGGGTGGGGGAGGGGCAATAAATAAAGGTGGGGTGCTGAGTGAGATAGTCGATAAGGCACTACAGGGTGGGGGCAAGCATGCTCAGTCCCCAAATACTGGCTTGTTGAGTTGGAGGTCAAGGTATCATGGAGCTTTGTGAGGCCTCAAGAACCTTCAGAGAGGAGCTCCGGTGGGTTGGCCCTGTTGTCTCTCTCTGAATCTTCCTCTGGAGAATTTGCCTCAGCTTAGGGATGTCAGCTGGCCATCTCAGTAGCGGGGAGTTGCCCATGTATGTCTTTTGCCTTTGGAAGAGAGAGAAAAAGACCACTGAGTAGTGAGTGAGTAGGGGTGGCTTTTCCCCCAGTGACAGCCCAGCTTTGGGATGAAATAGATGTGACAAGGCAGGGCCTTCCTGCACCCATGGCTGCCTGAGCACTGGGAGGATCCAGGGTTGGCCTGGGGCAGAGAAAGCCAGGGTACCAGCCAGCACTGTTCTGCTGTGCCGTGTGCTCACAAGCTGGTTCTCTGCACCTGTGTGCTTCAGTCAGTCTGTCCAAAGGCAGGTATGTGCAACAGTGACCTCAGTATGCCAGGAGGAGCCTTGGACCCAGGAAGAAACACGCCTTGTCCATTCTCTGGGAAACATAACCCCACTGTTGTTACTGGACAGGGCAGAGATGGCTCTTGCCACCCTGTGAAGGACACTTCAGTGAGAGCGGACTGCAGTGGTCTCATGGCCTATGTCTGACTATTGTCACTCTCTAGCACTGCACAGGTTTAGTGCTGGTGTGTGCAAACACACGGCTGAGTGTGTCAGGGCTGCGACTAGATCCCATCCTGGGGCTGTAGAGAGGGTCCCCAGACCTGACTACTGGTATCTCCTTCCCAGTGACCTGTGGAACAGGGAGTGGGATGGTTAATGGGGTGCACACAGGCTGCATGAGGGGCACATCAGGTGCTGTTTCATGTATGTGTCTATGGGCCTCTGGCCAGGGTTGCCCAGACTAGCTGGGGCAGGTCTTTAAAGGAGTCTGTGCCTTTTCTGGTTCGTGAATGATGCTCTCATGTTGGGCCAGTGAGCACCAGGCAGGGTAAGAGCATTGCTTACTACACCTATCCCACGGGAACACCAAAGCTCCCAGAAAGCCGCCCTTGGAGGTAGTAGATGCCATACATCCCCAGATCTCCCTCCCAGGATTCAGGCTGGCATTGGCTTGCTCGGCCATGGAGCAGGGGTCTGGAGGATAAGGACAGACCTGACTCCACTCTTTCCAGCTCAGGCTGGGCTCAGTGAGAACTGCCTGCAGCTATTAGGAGCCAGGGAAGATGGACAAGTGACAGGGAAGCAGAGATGGCACCATTCTGAGTCCCTCTGGTCAAAGCTGGCCAAGATGGGTCTGGCTGACCTTTGTTCCCCACTGCCTGGCACAGAGCTCAGTAAACATGAAGAACTGAAAATGTCACCGGCCACTAGGGGAGGGAGGAGGGGATGAAGATGCTGCTTGGACAAACAGAGCCAAGGTAGTACTCACCGGGTACCCTGGGCTCAGTCCGGGCTGGGGTGTCTCCCTGTGGCTCTGTAGCACCTGCCCCAGCCTCACTGCCCAGACTGCTCTGGCTGCCCGAAAGATGGCTGGGTGGGCGGGCAGGCCCCATCCTGGGTGACTCCATGCTGCCACCTGCAAGGAGACCATGTGTGAATAGGAAGAGCAAAAGGCTGGCCAAATCTTTTCTGGAATTGTGGGTAGTAAATATGGACTGTCTGCTTATTGGTCCCCACCCACACGCCTGCCTGTTGTAGCCAGACCTGTGCTCTCTGCTGCTTGACCTGAGCTACACTAGAGCAACAGAATGGGCTCTTCCCCTAACTAACAAATTACTGATAAGAAAATTGGCAACTAGTAGCTTTTCCTACCTTCACAGAGTGAGGGGTGGGGAGAAGGAATGTATGTGTCTGGTAACTTGGTGAGGAGAGACAGTATTAAGATGCCACCTTTAACTACTAAGGACTCCTAAATCCTATATGTGTTTGTGGTTTTGTGTTTAAGTGATGAAACTGGAGGGGAGTGGTCAGACCATGAGGGCGATGGGAACAGAGGAACTGCCGTGCGGTGTCTAAGAAAGTGTAGTGGGGCTGGGGAAATGGCTCAGTGGATTGAAAAACGGTACTTGCCAACAAGCCTGACATGCTGGGTTTGATCCCCAGACCCACACGGTGGAAGGAGAGAACTGACTCTCATAGGTTGTTCCATGGCCTTTACACAAGCTGTGGCCTCCAAAAGGAAGCACTAACTGGAAGGAGGAGATCATAAGGCATATATGTATGAGGGTAGCACTGTCAAACCTACACCTTACTCAAGATGGTCTTACCCAGCTAAGAGTTGGTGTGGAGGGAGGGCCTGGAACCATCATGGAGGAGGAGGAACAAGCTTTTCCTGAAACCAAGGTTGGCAGGCAATTTATACATTTTCCTAAACTTGGGAAACTTAAGGAGGATTCTGAAGGCGCATCTGGGCTCTGTGGGAAAGAGCACCATAATCAACTAGTAATGTCTGCCATGGCACAGGATGGAGATGGTACAGTGTGCATGGCAGGCATTTGGTACTTCTGGCTTAGCCCAATCTTTCATTCCCAACAAGGATTCCGGTCATGGTCTTAGCTTTGGGACAGTACGTCAAGTCACTTCATTCCAGTTTAGGGCAGTTATTGTAGGGCTCACTCTTTATACAGTAAAATCAGCCTCCCTGAAACTTCCTTCAAAGGTCCTAGTTGTGACCCAGGAAGACATGAAGAAGCAGGTGCTTTTCTCAGAAGACCATTCTTGTGCTTAAAGAGATGAACAGCCCTTCCATTTCCCTTCGCTGTGCTCCTACCTCATTGTCCAGGTTAACTGATGTCAAGAGTCACAAAATGAGCTCAACCTGAGAAGGGATTTTGGAGATGGCCTGTTCTACCTCATTTGTGTTGAGGAGGCCATATGTGATGTCATATGATAGTCAGGAGGTGATGACATATGCCAGGGACCCCACTGCAGTTGTATGGCACAAGGACAGTGGTTCAGGGAACTGTACTTTACTTAATTTCTGTATCTTTTGTCCTTCACAAGGTGAACTGAGCAATGTTCACCAGGGTGTTTCCTAGGAAGAGAAGCGGGCTGCTGGCCCCGCCTCATCCTTTACATACAGAGGAGCCTGGCCTCTTTGGTTCTGCTGAACCTCCAGGCTCACTCCTTTCTAGGGACAGTTTACAGATACCAGTGGAGAGGCTGCCACCAAAGAAACCAAAAAGCCACTCAGCACCTCAGGCCTGGAAACAAACAGCTGATTTCTCCACACTTACCTGAGTCCCCTCTAGGCTTGTCACCCGTTGTGCCCTTGACCCCAGAGGGCATGGGTCTGTCCTCCAGGCTGGAGGAGCTGAGATCTGAGTCACTGTCACTGGAAACCACTGGCACAGACAGACAGACAGAAGAGGTCATGATTATTTCTCCTGCTTAGACAGAGTGGGGCAGGGCAGGCCTCCTTCCTGCCACCACCAAGTGGCCTAGAATTTCAGCCCTTTTGTCTGGGGCATGAGAAACAATGGAAAGGCCTAGGGGCTCCTTGCCACCAGCTAAGGAGGATGGACCCCACATGCCCAGTACCATCAGGGAGGGCTCTTGCCTTCGCTAGCCATCTTCATGAACATCATGGCATCCCTGTGGGCTGGATCTCTTTTGCTTGGTAGAAATGGATGACCACTTTTGATGTAGCCACAGGGACTCTGAGGCCTCCATCTGGCTGCACTGAACATCCAGTCCATAGTTTCATGGAGAAGAAACTGAACTCACAAAAGCTTCAGATTGGTAGGGAATAGTCTCACAGGCAGGAGACTGGGGCATGTGCCCATGACAGTCAGTAAGGATGATGGACTCCTAACACTGGAAGACTAGCTGAGGTTCCTAACCACTTAACTCTCCTTCATCAGGACCCTGGTAGAGAGCTAGCCTGCATCCTCTTCAGCCATCACACAGCACAGTGGGGTGACATGAACGGGGAGGAGAGAGGGCTCAGAGGGAGCTCTCAGTGAACACCCTCGTTTCTGCACTCAACACCATATTTGGCTGGTTCATCGACCGTGGGCGTCATAATACAGGATATATTCATCCTTCAAACGTTCTATTTTAATTTAAGCAGGGATGTACATCCATGTGCCAACCTTCTGAGGCAGGCCCTGGCTGCTTCTCTGACAAGGGCCCATGTGGCCCAACCTGTACCATGGCCTGTGACCCTGGTTCATGTCAGTGGAGACTAAAGACCCTGGGAAATAGAACCGAGAGCAGAATCTTACTAGTTTTTTTTTTTTCATATCTTCCTTCTGCTTTTTGCAGTTGGCCTGCCCACGCCTAATTCAATAGATTAAAAAAAAAAAGAGGCAAGTCGCTCCTTCAAGACTTTTATGAAATCTTGGTTTTAATGAAACAGCTCTGGCCTCTTTTCTGACTCTCTTGATTAATTTACATGGCATGTAACTAAGTTATAATAAAGATAATAAGTAGATGTGAGGTCAAAGGTAACCAGCTCTCTGAGAGGTGGCTGACTGGGGTCACAAAGCAGGAGGTTCAGAGCCCGGGCTTTCCTTTCGAAAGCAAAGTGTGGTTTTGAGGGAGGTGGAAGGTGAGGTCTTCACAGAGCACCAGGCTTTCAGTAAGAGCATCTTCCTCCTCCCAACTCTTAGCCAGAGGTTTCATCTTGGGGAAGGTGAGAACAGAACAGACCATCAAGGCCGGGGATCAGGGTCCTGCGGAGCGGCAAGCTCCTCCTGGAGCTGAGCTCTGTCTCCTGAGACTGCAGTGAGGCACCACCAGAGGAAGTGCTTGATGATCACTTAGGAAAACTGACTGTAGGTATAGGTAGGAGAAATGGGTTTCCCACCAGGTGTCCTGGATCCAGAACCTTCTAGAAAGTCTTTGTGTCTTAGCATATGCCACCTTTTGGCTGAGGGACTCATGTCACAAAAACAAGGAGCTAAAGTTGGAGCTGGCTAAATACTTCACCTTTAAGAGTCTTAGCTCTGGGCTCTTCAATGCCAAGCAGCCAGCACACAGTAGGTGCTTTATGCAGGTCTGATAATGATATAGTATTGGCCTTGATTTGGTCTTCATGCCCTTAGTTTTACCACCCAAATGGATTTTTTTTTTTTTTTGAGACAGGATGGCCTTGAATTGCCAAGGATGGTTGAATTTTTAATCCACCTGCCTCCACTACTTGCATGCTGGGAATTTGAATATTTTGGTTTTTCGAGACTGGGTTTCTCTGTGTGGCCCTGGCTGTCCTGGAAATCACTCTGTAGACCAGGCTGGCCTCGAACTCAGAAATCCACCTGCCTCTGCCTCCCAAGTGCTGGGATTAAAGGCGTGTACCACCACCGCCTGGCTTGAAGATTTATTTTTAGTGTGTGTATGTGTCTGTGCACATCATTGTAGGTATACACACATGAATGCAGAGTGCCCATGAAGGTCAGAGGATTTGGATCCCTCTGAAGTTGGAATTATGGGAAGCTGTGAGCCTCCTGAGGTGGTCTTTGGTCCTATACAAGAGCACTATACAGGCTTAAAACAGAGCTATCTCTCCAGCCCACAACAGCCTAGTTTTGTGATGCCGGGGCTCATATCCAGGTCTTTATGCATGCATGCCAGGCAAGCACCCACCAGTTGGGTTACCTCACTAGTGCCCTTCAATAGAAGTTGAATCTGTTGCCTCCTGACCAAGAGCACTAGATGCCCTTCCTCCCTCCAAGGCCTTCCCTCATCTCACCAGGATGACTGTGACAGTCTCCTGTGGGTGTGTCTGTCAGTTCTCCTCATGCACCGCCAGGGTGTTCTGGCTAACAGAGATCCCATCATCTAGAGGGCCACGCCCACACTCCTGTCCATCAAGGGAAGGTTTGTGTGCACTTCCTGTTTCTGAGTGATGAATGTGTCTGTCCCTGGCTTTTCCTCTGCTTCAGCCTCTGACCCTTTTCTGTTCTTGGTCCCCCTCTCATATGCCACTGGCAAGACTCCCGATTTGGCTGTTGATGACACAGAACGAAGAAGAAGAGGGGTGGGGGTGGGTTCATGTGCCCCTCCTGGTTCATGAGAATTGTAGGTAAGAACCTGACTTGCTTTTTTAGTTCCTTTTCAGGTTGGGACTGAACGTGAATCCATGGGGACCAGACCCTAAGGCATCACTGCTACAAACACGTCGTTTTTGACTCATTGCTGGGCTGACTAAACACTAACCCCATGGGTCCTCAGACACAGGAGGTGGGAGGTGGTGGGCAGGAAGTGGGGCTGCTTAAGACACCTGGAACAAGTAGCTTTCCATGCCTCCCAACCCCCCTGCATTGGGACAATACAGGAACAGAGGATGGCAGCTAGCTAATGCTAGTGGAGGTAGGATGGTCCCTGTGAAGAGTTGGTGACTAACCTCCACCATGGTCTCTCCATCTTTCTGGCAGAGACATTCACGATGATCTATCAGTGCTTCCTGACATGGAATATTCCATCTTCCTTGTGGCGGGTCTGGAGACTTAGGCAATTAGGAACTCAGCTTGGCACAGGGCTGTAAGATGCTCAGTGACACCTGCATCCCTTAGTGCCAGTAAACAAATGCCAAGGGGCAGGGACAGTGGGGTTGGATGTCCCAGGAGTTGGTTACAGTGTAACCCCTTGCATTCTGTCATCTATTGTACATGTTCCAAGAGGGGGCCTGGGAGCAGGCTCAAACTGCTAGACAGGGTTTATGGAGACGGCACAGCCCAGAGTGAGGGGAGGGCGCCATGTCACCTGGGTGTCAAGGATGGTTATGCTGTACAAGGGTTAAAAGAAATCACAGAAATAAATTCCAGAAAGCTTCCTCTAGCTACTGTCATTTGACTAGTCTCCTGTGACAGAGCCCAAAGGTTCAGCCATGGAAAAGGGAGAACGGCCTCTAGTGATAATCTCACAATGGGACTGCAAAGCAGGGACCAGTTGAAAATACTCATTTCTTACAGACACACTGTCCCTTGCCTGGCCTCTTTGTACCCAGAGTTTTAAGCTAGACCAGGCTTGGGTATTGTGTATATATGTGTGTGTGTGTATGCATGTATGTGCTGTGCATACACAGAAGTCTGAGGTTGGTGTTGAGTGTATTCCTCTATCACTACATTTTTTTTTTTTGAGACTCAGAGGCCAGGAGCTTATCAGATCAGCAAGACTATTGGACCAGCAAGCCCTGTACCTGTCTGTCTCCCCCTCCCAGTGCTAGGTTTACAGGTGGGCACCACTGTGTCAACTTTTCACATGGGTGCTGGGGCGAGAACTTGGGTCCTCATGCCTGTGCAGCAAACACTGCTGTCAGAACAATCTGCCCAGCCTCATGCCTGGGGATTTAAGCTGGGGCTTGGCCATAGCCATCAGGTCTACGTGCTGAAGACTCATCCCATTTCCAATCTGCTCTTGTAAAGCAAAAGAAGGCAGTGTTGGCTAGCAGGTGGCCACTTCCAGTCACTGGGGGAAAAACAGAGAGGAGGCTGCATGTTACGAGGGCCTTGCAAATATGTCACCAAGTTGCAGAAGCTTCTTCTAGTGGTCATAGAAGCAGCCTTTTCTCTTCCCTGTCCCTGTAAACCCCAAACATGGGGGAATTTGCCACCTATGTTGCTTGCCCTCTGAACAGTGACCAGGACTAGAAATCTTCCAGGATCTGAATGAAGCTTTTAGGCTCATAAACCTTTGGCCTCTGTTCTTCCATCCTCTGCAAATTGCTCGGCATGTCTGGAGGCAGTATCTGTGACAGGCCAGGGAGTGAGCGCTTGCTTTCTACCTATGCTTTGGCTTTTAGACAAAGTAGGAAAACCCTGGGAGACCCTAGTCTGAGAGCCTGTAGAAGAGGTCTTCTTACCCAGACTCATAAGGCCCCACCATGAGGCCTCCCCTCTCGGTTTCCTTCACAGCTGGCTACCTGACTTCCTGATCCACTTGTTGGAGAGCCTGATCTTCCTGAGATTTCCCCATCATGATGGGCCCTCAACCTCAGCAGTGGCTGGGTAGCTTAGAGCTAACCTGGCCTGTTTCTCTGGGAATGGGCAGGTTTTTTTTCCCCCCTCTCTAGTTCATTCTTGGATGGATTTGCAATTTGACTGTCACCATGGAAACTCTTGAGTTTTGGTACATGAGGCAGGTTGGGGGTGGGGTGGGAACTCTTTCTTTTTGGAAAATCTCCCTTGAATGCCTCACAGGACACATGTGGCAGCTGCCAACCTGGCTGGGATGGCTCAGGGAACAGGGATGGCAGACGAGGATCTGGGGACTCGTCTCCAGACTCTGCTTAGCCATTACCTCTTCTCCATGATCCTAGGCACCTCTTCAAGATTCATGTCAAAACCCAAGAGACTGACCCAACAGCTACCTCTATTGACTTAGTGTGAGGTCAGCTCAGTAGTGGGCAAGCTGCTGATGTCCCTATCTGATTGAAAAGTCGGGTAACCATCCTCCTATCCTGAACCATGCCATATCCACCTACCCAGTGCAAAGATGGTGGCAGGCTGTGAGCTTGGGAGACCCTGGGGAGCAGTGGCTGCTCTGCTCCAGGGAGCCCAAAGTCTCCAGAAGCTTTGGGAGTTAGGGAAGTAGGAAGATTCTTCCAACATCCTGCCAAGAAGCAGCAGATGGTGGGAAATTTTGCATACTAAAAACAACAAAAATATTTTTAACGTAAAGGAAAGACAGTTAGGCCTTGAGGAGGGCAAAGGAACCCCCAACAAACCCTCCTGGGCCACTAAATTGGCACAGCACAGATGCAGTTGGCCCTGCCAGGATGGCTTTGCTCTCATACTCAGGAATAGGTGTGTGTGTGTGTGTGTGTGTGTGTGTGTGTGTGTGTCCCTGTTTGGGTGGCAGCAGGTGGGGATCATGGAATGGTGATGAAGTGCCCCTGAAGCAGACTTGGGTTTGTGTCAATCCCAGCCCTGCACCCTTAGGCTGTTTTCTTTACCTATTTATGTTCCATGGAGAC
>NW_021621078.1:6970586-7038586 GCF_004785775.1 Grammomys surdaster | reverse complement strand
GGGTGGATGGATGGATGGGTGGATGGATGGATGGATGGATGGATGGGTGTGTGGATGGGTGGATGGATGGATGGGTGGGTGGATGGATGGGTGGATGGATGGATGGGTGGATGGATGGGTGGGTGGATGGATGGGTGGATGGATGGGTGGATGGATGGGTGGATGGATGGATGGATGGATGGATGGATGGATGGATGGATAGATGGATGGGTGGGTGGATGGGTGGGTGGATGGATGGATGGATGGGTGGATAGGTGGGTGGATAGTTGGATGGGTGGGTGGAGAGTTCATAGGATTTACTGCAATGTGTCCATCCTGGGTCCACTCTAGCCCATTGGCTGACTGAGGAGACTTCTCATATGTTCTCTGTCCCATATCTCACTTTCTTGTCCCCATCACATCACTGATAAGCACCTTAGAGCCTATAAGGGATGTTATGAACATCATCCACCCACCTGTCCATCCATCACTACTGTGTCTGTTCCCTCACCCACCAGAATCAAGAGCCTGCCTAGCCACCTCCTCCTCAGCCTGATCTTTCTCCACCTCCATGCTCAGCAGCTGACCCATTCCCATTCACCTGGGCTGGGATTCCTTTGCCAGCTGCCTCACCTGCACCTTCTCAATCTGTGGAGTCTGAGGCTAAGGCTGAACTGGACCTATCTAGTCTCAAGCAGCTGTAAGCGGCTCATCCAGTGCTTGTCCTGGAGCCTCCCATGATCCCATGTCCAGGTCCCAGTTTCTCAAGGAGAATGTTCCTGGTCCTTCCCTATTCTAAGCCAGTGTCCCTCTGACTCCTACCACTCTCCCTCAGCAGAGAGGCCCAGTAACACTACAGGGTCTCAGGCTTGGTGTAGTTGCCTCCAGAGTACAACCAGTGTCTCTTCCTTCTTCCCTGCCTCAGTTTTGTGCTTTTGAGACCCTGGTCTTCACACAAGACTCCTCTATTCCACACAGACATCAGGGTCTCTCAGAGCTGGTGGGGGAGAGGGGCAGATGACACCTGCTGGGTCCTATCTCTTCCCTTTGGAGAATAGCTGATACAGGAAGAAGTGACTAGATCACCTCAAGGTTGGTTGAGAAGGGTACCCAGAAAGCTGGGTGGAGCCCTAGAAGTTGAGGGTGCCCACTCTTGTCCAGAATAGGAATGAGATCCAGGAACCCTCTGGGAATCCCTCTGAGCCCTGTCATTTCCAGGATAATCACCCTGGCTCCCCTTTCTTGCTCCCCATTGGAAGAACCAAGGGCAGAAGGATCAACTGAACCAAGTCACTGTTTGACAAGGCAGAAGCAACTGCAGCTTCCACGCGCACTGATTGTGTAGCGCTGGGTAAACACAAGCCTCTCTGAGCTTTGCTCGTTTCATTGGTGAAACAAAATAATTCCTGTGGGCTGGGAGTGCCCAGCACTGGGTCCAGCATGCAGCAGGTGCCTTCCCCTAGAGCTCTGGGAAGGGTGACAGGGGCTTAAGGAACAGCCAGGTTAGGCCATATCACAATATCTGTGAGCTTTCCTTAGAGGGTTTCTGTGCAGATTTGGAAAAGACTGGAATCTCCAAGAGCCTCAGATTAGAATTCATAGCAGTAACTGAGATAAGGCCCCCAAACCCTTAATGCCTACTTCAGAAACAGTCAAGGGCTGCATAATCTCTTTTCCTAGGAAAGGAATGTGCTCAGGGTATTGAGTAAGGAGCCGGGGGGAGTGAGGGAGGGCTGGGGTCACCTTCTGAGAGAACATCCAGCCTTGGCAAGTGCCACGCAGACATTCAGAGTCAATCCTGGGGCCATCACCCAGCTGTTGTGTGATGTGGACACACAGATCTCCTGGCATAGGAGTTTAGTAGTTTCTTACCACCAGGCATACCTGGGATGGTCTCATGGAGTGGCCAGGAGGATCAGACCCACGAGTGGACTTAAAACCTCAAAGCCTTGCATTGCACTAGATACAGGACAGCCATTCATGGATGCCATGGCTGCAATCACTACTGTCACCCTATATGACAAGCATAAATAGAGCTATCGTCTATGGGCCAAATATCCTATTTACAACGAAGAACCCGAATCCCAGTGTTGGCTGTCTGTGAAGACAGTGTGTGGCTTCTTATTCCCCAAATGTCCATGGCACCGTATTTACACTGTGGCCTATTATAATAAAAGCTGAGAGAGGGAGGGGAGGGGGAAAGAGAGAGAGAGGCAGAGAGCAAGCACGCCATCCCAGATCATATACATCTGGGAAGCCCTAGGATGAACTAAGATGGTAGGACTTCTCTGAGCTTTTTTTGTTTGTTTGTTTGTTTGTTTGTTTGTTTGTTTTTCAATACAGGGTTTCTCTGTATAGTTCTGGCTGTCCTGGAACTCACTCTGTAGACCAGGCTGGCCTCGAACTCAGAAATCCGCCTGCCTCTGCCTCCCAAGTGCTGGGATTAAAGGCATGCGCCACCACTGCCCGGCTTCTCCGAGCTTTTAATGTACAAATGTGCGTAGCATTCTCCAATAGGACAAAGGAACACACCATCTGCCTGGCTAGCTTTCTAGCCACCCCTCTCTGTGCATGAATGGGCATGTCTACATACACACACATACACACACACACACACACACACACACACACACATGCACCCTGTATCCCAATCCCATCTTTATCCTGCACTTTACCCCATTCTTACCCTGTACCCTCTCATTCCCCACCCCCACCCCATTCTCACCCTGCACCCCTTATTCCCCACCTCGCCCCATCCTTACCCATATGCCCCACCCTCTTCCCTTCCCACCCTGTTGCCTGCAGAAATTCAACTCCAATAATAGGGCTGACCACACCCTGCACTTGCTGAGGGAAGTACAGCTAGCTCTCCAGGTAGACAAGGGGTCTCCTTATACTCTGGACCATGGGCTGTGGGACTTCTGAATCCACAGTATAAGCTTTGTGTGCATCATTTGACTTCTGCTCCCTGGGCAGAAGGGCCTGGCTTCCGATGGCTCTATGGTGGTTTTGTTTCCTAGGTGGTGCTGGGAGATGGAGCCCAAGGCCTTAAGTATGCTAAGCAAGCACTCTACCACTGAGTCTAGCCTGAGCTCAGTCTCTCACACAGCACAGAGACAGGGAGGAATGTTCTGTGCAGCTCCCATGAGAAAACCTCCTGCATTTTGATTTTTCTGGTCTGGAAACCTCTGTGGTTTGAATTCTTGTCCCCCTTTAGGAGAAAGATTGATCTCTGTTGCCGGCATTGGGTGGTGGGGTCTTTGGGAAACAGGATCAGATGAGGTCCTAAGGCTATGTCCCCCATGGTGGTATTAGTGGCTTTATGAGAGGAAGCTGAGTCTGATCACAGGCCTGTGATGCTACTAACTTGGGAGGCTGAGGCAGGAAAATCTCTAGTTCAAGGCCTGTCTAAGCTAGGTTGAGTTCAAGGCTAGTCTAGACTTTGTCTCAAAAAACAAACAGACAAAAACAAAAAGAGGGCTGAAGATATTTCTCATCAGAAGAGTGCTTGCCTAGGCACGTGGGAGACTCTGGGTCTCATCCCTAGAACCAGGGACTGGTGTTAGATGGCTCAGGAGGGAAAGACACTTCCTGGAACCTGAGTTCAATCCATGGAACCCATGTGAGGTGGAAGGAGAGAACCGACTCCACAAAGTTGACCTCTGACCTCCCCATGTGCCCTGTGGCACCTGAGTTCACACACATCTCATTTTAAAACTCAGGGGCTGGGGAGATGGCTCGGCAGTTAGGAGCACTTCCTATTCTGGCAGAGGACTCAGGTTCAATTCCCAGCACCTACATGGTGGCTCACAACTACTTGTAACCTGCCCCACAATGGAAGGAGAGAACCAGCCCAGACAAGTTGTCCTCTTTCCTCTCTGCGCATCCTGCACACAAAATAAAGAAACAAAAATGTAAAAAGAAGTCTTGCCACGAGGCACAGCATGGAGGCCCTTGCCAGAGCAGGCACTGTAGCTCTAGAAATTCTCAATGCCTAGAAGAGAACCAAAGAAGCCTCTGTGCTTTATCAATTATTCCATTATCATAACAGAAAACAGAGTAAGATAGTAATGCACACACTGGTCTAAAATCCACAAGGTGCAAGAGTGGAAAGTCTTCCTCCTCCCAGGGCATGTGGCCCAACAGTTCCTCGAGGAAGCTTGGTCATCAATCCCCATTTTCCACATAGGAAAATCAAGGCTTCAACAAGTTCAGCTACTTGCCTAAAATCAACACAGCTTCATGTCGTTTTACAGACTGTCCTGTGTAACCAGGCTGGTCCCTTCCTCACCATGTGTCATGACGATTACTGTGTTAATAAGAAATGGTCTCCACCAACAATACAGTGTCTGTCTGCCTCCTCCAGAATCTGGTGGGTCATGTTCAGATTCAACCTGATTAACCCAGCCCCTGCTATGGATACTGAGACTGTTCCCACTGTCTTACTCCTGGGAGCAGGGTAGGTCTCTTCATAATACATTCCTCAGATGCCTGTTGGCTACAGCCTCAGATCATGTTCCAAGACCTAAGGCATACATACACATTCAGATGAGATCCTCCAGGAAGGAGAACACCCATCATGTGTATAGAAACATACAGGGCAAGGACCTTGGGTCAGATACCCTGAAGTCTGTACGCTTGCCAGGTCCTGAGGTCACCAAATTGTAGGTGCTGCAGGTTGGACAACAGAGTCACCCTGCTGTTCCTCTCTTTGTCTTTGAGCCCCTGGCAGTCAGCCTTCACTTTCTTTCCTGGAGTCTGCTTGTTTCATCTAACTCCTGTTAGTGGAAGCATCTAGAAGCTAGCCTGTGCATGCTGCAGTATTCCATTTGAGGCTGGTGATGATCCTACTGTGTGCATCCCACAGTATTCTGTATAGCCAATGTTCATCTGTCCATAGATACTTGGGTTGTCTGCACCCCTTGGCTGGTCCTTAATTTGCAACTGTCTCCTCCACCAGGCTCTATCATCCAGGAAGGAGAGCCACGGCTGTCAGCTCACCACTGGTCCTTCGAGCTCCTAACACACTTCCACACACATTGATACTGAATAGCTGGTACTCAGTTAAACAACAAAATCAATGGTGTGAGTACTTTTATGGGACATATCCCAACCTACAGGGCTGTCACCTTCCTGGTCTGATATGCCAGATAAGTGCTCTGTCACTGTGCCATGTTCCCAAACTAAGAAGTGACCTGGTAGTTTCTTATTGTTCTTGTTGGCCAATGAATTTATTTCAAATTCAAAGAGCAATTAGAGGAAGTGTCTAGCAAGTGTGCTGGTAGAGAGCAGGCCCCAAGTATCTACCTGTTGGTGCCCGCTCCTGCCCTTTCTGCTCCCTGGCACCGGAACCCATGCTTTGGCCCTACCATCTACCACAATTCTCCATCTCTACCCCACCTCCCTGCCAAAATACAACATCATCAACGCAGTGTTTGTGAAGATGTGATAAAGAACACAGGATCCAAAGTACAAAGCTGAGTAACAAGAGTCAGGAATCTACCTCTTTATTTCAAATTCAATCCCCCCAAACTCTATACAAACCTTATCAACTTTATCCCAGCATTTATGCCCACGTGGACAACCTTCCAGGCCAGCCAGGCTTGTGTCTGCCCAGGACTCAGTGGGCAGGTCTGTGGCTAGCCAACAGAATGTCATTTCTGAGAGATTCTGTCATCCAATTGGGTAGTCCCATGGCTTATCCTGCCACTCAGAATGGCTGGGATACTGGACTAGTGTGTGAGTAGTTCCTAAGTTCCCTGTCCCCCATCAGAGGGTCTGGAGCACAGGTTCGTCACTCAGCACAGGAGATGTGCCTGTGCACATGTCCACCAAACACATTGTCAGTGTTTTGAGAATCACCTTCCACATGGCTGAGCAGGCCTGGTGAGGCGAGTGGTTGGGGGTGCCAGCTGGGCCGAGTTCTGAGCAGCGATTCCATCCATGCCTGACCATGCACATCCTGACCTTCTCTTGCCTCGGTGCACCCCGACTCTACAATCTGCCCAACAATGGCTTCCAATCATGTGACTTCTGCCCAGGCCCATCACTCACTGCACCGCCACTTGGCCCCTCCCCAAGGATAGGGTCAGGACAAACCTTCCTTGCAGTCTAACCCCCACCCCGGGGCAAGGCTCACAGATGGGAGAACAGTCCCCTCTTGGGAAGCTGAGTGTCACTACACAGCTGCACTCTGCTCCCCATGTGTGGTTTGCTGTGATAAGGCCAGCAAAGCAGCCAGCCTTGAAAATGCCATTTAATGAGAAAAGACCCGCACAGCTGCCACGGTGCCCATGGGGGGTGTCTGGCTGCGTTTAATGCACCCTGGTACCACTGCTTTGTGCTGGGTTTCTAGGTTTTTGTTACCATTTCAGCTCAAGGCCAAACTGACTGCAGATATTGATGGATATTAGCCAAGGTGTTCCCAGGGAATTTTAATTACCACAATAACAATCGCTAATCACAGCATTTCCTAGGCGGTGGCAGGAGCAGGTGGTAATTGTCCAGGCTCTGGTGGAAAGAAGGGGACAGTCTGGGGAAGTGACTGTTGGCAAGGATGGAGAAAAGGAGGCTGAGAACCCCAGGCTGCCCATCGCCTAGCCCTTTGCTGGTATGACCCTGGTGACATATCTCAAGTGTTCCTGGCATATCTCATTGACTTCACTGGCTTGCCCATACTCTCTGCCCCTCATTCTACAAATAAAGAGGATGAGGCCATCTGGTCTTTGCATATGCTGTTCCTAACACCTGTAGTACCTGCAACCAGGCCCCCCATAGGACAGCCACATTCCCTGAGAAGTCGTTCATGCCAGATCTTGCAGAGTCAAGGCCCCTTTGCCTTGCTTCCAAGGCCATCGGGTACCTCTGGGACAAGTCATCACTGGCTCGAGTTCATGCTTCTCTTGTTTGCCTGTCTGCCCTGAACCCCCAACCCCCGACGCCTGTGTGTCTGTCTGTCTTTGTCTCTATTTCTTTTAATAGGGTCTCACTGTGTAGCCCTGGCTGGCCAGGAATTTGCTATGGAGACCAGGCTGGCCTCAAACTCAGAGGACTGCTTGCCTCTGCCTCCTGAGTGTGGAGATTAAAGGTGTGTGCCTTCATGTACAGCATTGTCCATTCTTTTGACTAGGATGCTGAGCTCTTCAAGGGCAAGGCTGTGCCTGAGCCATCCCTGAACCTTGTGAGGAATCCACTATGTGAGTGATCAACAGAACAAACAGATAAAGTACAGAAAACAAAGCATGGGACCTCAAGGAGGATGTTCTGCCTGCTGTACAAGCTCCAGGCTGACCCAGCCTCCAAAGCAACAGGAACTGGCTTGTGACAATATGGTCCTTTTTATCCTGTTGTCATTTTAAAAGTTCTACCTGCTATGGTAGAGGAGAGATGGCTTGCCCTAATCTGACTTGAGCATGCACATGCATGCATACACATACATACATAGACAGACAGACAGACAGACAGACAGACAGACAGAGACAGAGTGAGTGAGTGAGCTCTGGTTCCCTAAGAGCTACCAGATGAGCTAATCTTTCCAGTCCTGCCTCCTGCAATCCTCCTCATACCTTACAGCCAAACTCAGTTGTTTTCCCTCCTTTGAACACACTAAACTCTTCTATTTTTTACCTGCAAATCTCTGTAGATGCTCCTCTTCCCTTCTCCCAGTGAGCTGCTATGCTATCCTCTACCATAGCAGGTTATTTCACTAGTGGGAAATCACTTTCATGTAGAACTTTCCAGAGAAAGAAAGCCTCTTCTCTCTTCACTACAAGACATAGAACCTTGCTGTAGCATGACCACCTCTGTATCTGCCTGTGTTCTAGTGGGCGGGAAGTTCTGAGACAGCAGGAACCACCTGGAGCCACCCCCCCCAACCTTCAGAATGAGAAGCCACGTGAAGAGCTCTGTCACAGCAACACAACGTTTTCTCTCCCCTTAGTGTTCTCCACCCAGGTGCCAGACAAGAGCCCCATGAGAAGGTCCAAGATCTGTTGGACATACTCAAGGTAGCCAAACCACTGTGGCCAGTGCCTTCCCTTGGCAGCCTGGTGGCCCCATCCCTCACAATCTGTAAGTAGTAAACCTGTCTTTGCTTGGTATCACTCAGGCACCTCTGTAAATTAGGACCTGGGTACAAATCATTTGAGCTTGGAAGATTAATGGCAGGTAAGTGAGCATGGGGAGGGAGGGCTGTGAGCCTCCTCAGCCACAGCTCCCAGGGTCGGGGTGCGGAGACAATATATGGAAGCGGGGTGGGGGTGGGGAGGCAATATCACAGAAAGTTACAAATGTAATTAAAGTGCTAAAAATATTAAAGTGATCAAAAATTCAGAGGCGAGAGAGGAAACAGAGCAGGCGAAGCCAGGCTCCTCACCTCTCACAGTGTGAGTCAAGAGCAGGAGTGGGCATCTTGTGTTGATGAGTCACAGGGAGCATGACAAGACCCAGCACGTGAACCCCAGCCCGCCACCGTGGGCTAGGTGAGGGAGGCCTGGAGTGTGGCTTCCTCTACTGGCTGATACTTGGCCAAACAATGGGATTTTTTTCTCTCTCTTCTAAACCACATGCATTCCTCTGATTAAAGCGAACGCCTAACGGGCCTGTAATTGAATGTTGATGTTATTCAATCCTTGGGCTGCATGGCAGGTCCGCATGTGGGGAACTGGAGTGTCTGGCTGGAATACTGAATCTGGATGTGGCTTCAGGGAGAGAAGCTAATAGCGCAGGAGAGGGAAGGAATGCAGTAATTGAAATGTTTTTTGTAAGTGGAACAAGATAGGAGAAGATGTGACCCCCCTGGCACATTGCTGTCCCCATCCAGCCACCAGGAGCCAGGACCTTGGCAGGGGGAAGCACAGACGAAAGTGAACTGAGCTGAGGCCAGAGGGAGGAAGGAGCAAGGCCCGGGCATCACACAGCTAGAGAAAGGCATGTTATTCCTGAGGCTGCTGGGTAGTATCTCCTGGCTAGGTTTCTGTGCTGATAAACTGGGTATGAAAAGCCACGGGGAGGGGCTGGAAAGATGGCACAGAAGTTAAGAGCAGATACGGCTCTTGCAGAGGACAAAGGTTTCTCAGGTGGCTCACGACTGCCTGTAACTCCAGTTCTAAGGGATTCAACACCCGTTAGCCTCCTGGGGCTCTGTATACACATGGCATACATAAACTCACACAGGCGCACACACACAAATAAAGAGAAACGAATCTTAAAAAGGCAAAGCCAGCCCCTTTCCCCAACTCAGTGACCCAGAAGCTGTACTTGGAATGTGGCTTTCCTTCCTACAATCCCTAGAGCTTTTCCTTTTACAGTTAGGCCTGGCAGACAAGTGGCAAGAAAACAATGGGCCTTCGAGCCATCAACATGGTGTTGTGTCAGAACATGCCCTGACCATTCACAAGTGACTATGACTGCTCACCAAGGAGCAGGCTCCTGGAAGCACCCCAGGCACTCAGAGAAGTTTGCCACAGAGATGGAACTACAGTGCACACACCAGTAAGAACAAGGCATGTTTTATGTTGTATCTGTGTGCACCTGTCCTGAAAAGGCAGTGAGTCTGAGGAGACATTGAGCATGCTCTACAACACACCTGGGTACCTGCTTCCACATGCAGAATCTTGGGGCATCAGCATGCATGAGAACTAACTGCTGATTATCAAGATTGCAAACAAAAACAGAAAGAAAGAGAAAAGTAAGAAAGACGAGTGTCAAGGTGGGCCTGCTGTCATCTGGATTTGGATGCCCTTCAAAGACCCATGAGCTAAAAGACTTGGTCCCCAGTCCACAGTGCCATTAGGAGGCAGGAGGAGCTTTAAGAGATGGGGCCTAGTAGGTGGTCTTCAGATCAGTAGGGTGATGGCAGATAGTGGGTCTGCAGCCCCCTCCTCTCCTGTTTTCTACCACTTCCTGCTCAGAGGCATAAGGGCAACAGGGCTGTCTGATCACAGCCTGAGATCACAATGGTGAGCTACTGTGAACCTTTCTTCCTCACAGGGCGATCATAGCACCTATCTGTTATAGTAACAGAAAGCTAGCTAGCATAGCAACCCATGTGGGGTGGGCTGATGGGAAGGACACATCTGTTCTCAGTTCTCTTCTGCTAGAAATCCTCCGTCACTCAAACCAGACCAGGTCCACCCATCCCCACAGTTGCAACAGCTGAATCATCTGCTGTCCCACAAGCCTTTAGGCTTGTTCAAGTCAGAGAGAGACTCAGATTCCCTAAGTGGATACTGTGGGGTGGGTTTTAACAGTATTGCTCAGGGTTTTTAAAGATGTATTTTAATGCACATACTCTGTGTGTGTATGCCCGCATGCACATACGTGCATGTAGGCATGTGAGTGTAGGTGCTCCTGGAGGCCACAGAGGGTGTTGGATCCCCTAGAGCTGGAGTCACAGATGACTATGAACTCCTGATGTGGGTGCTGGGAACTGAACTGAGGTCCTCTGTAAAAGTACCAAGTGCTTTTAATCACAGAGCTATTTCTCCAGCCCCTCAGGATTTACTTTAAAATTAAAATAAAACCACACCTTTATTATTTATTTTGTATGTTGCAGGACATGTCACAGCTCGAGTGTGGAGGTCAGAGGGCTGAATGCAGGAGTCAGTTCCTTCTTTAGATGATGTGGGTTCTAGGGATAGAACCCAGATCATCAGGCTTAGCGTCAGGCACCTTTGCCAGCTGAGCCATCTTGCTGGATCTTGCTCAGGGCTTTTCCTGGTCTGAGCAAGAGTGTAAAGTTGGTCACACGGCCTGATGGCCACATTTGTAACCACAGAACCACATGTGGAAGAGGTTGGATCTGCCCTTCTTAGAGTCAGATTGGCACTCTCTCTGTTCTTTCACTTGGTGGGGCTGTGATTTGATCCGAGCAGAAGCTGTGGGCCAACCAGCAAGAGAAACACACAGCTCAACTATGTGGTAGCTCAGCTGGCCCAGGGAGATTCAAATCAAAGATTCCAGAGCCAGAGGGGAAGGGAGGGGACTGTGGTACCAGAAAACTCAGTATCCAAAAAGAAAAAGGCAGGGTTCCGTTTATATCACTGACATGAAAAGAGCTACAAAATGCAATAATATAAAAGAAATAATGTTTAAATAGTAGCAATAAAAGACTCAGAAAACAACTGGATCCAAAAATCCAGACTATCTGTGAAAACCAAACAGGTACAAACATAACCTCATTCTTCATAGTGATAGAGGAGTTATTTTTCTATTATAATATAAGCGATAAAACAGAATTGGTCTGATTATTCAAAAAGTTATATATACGTAATTCGCATCAATCGGTAAGTCAGTCAACCTCCTACCTCCAGACTTGTGTCTGTGTGACTGTGTATATGTACATGTATGCATGGGTGCACTGTGTGTATGTACATGTATGCATGCGCATTTGTGCATGGAGGTCAGAGGACCAACCCCAGGTGTGATACCATTCCCAGGGAACTGGCTGCCTTTTGTAAAACATTTATTGTGACAACACACCTGTAGAGGGGAAGGACAAATTCCAGGCGTCAGTTCTCTCCCTGTACCATGTGGGTTTGGAGGCTTGAACTTGAATAGACTTGGCAGCAAGAGCTTTTACCTGATGAGCCATCTTGTCGGCCCTGGCCACCCTGTTTCTTGAGACAGAGTCTCTCACTGGTTGGCCAGTGAGCCCAGGGATTCTCCTGTCTCTGCCTCTCCTGTACTGGGGTTACAAGTCATCCTGCCTGGTTTGTTTTGCATGAGTCCTCATGCGTGCCAAGCAGGGACTCTCTCCAGTCCTTCTTAAGCTGCTCTCCGTTGTTTGTTTAGGTAGAGTGAAGGTAGCCATCTTTCCTTGCTGCTTGCTTTCTTCCGTCTAGAGAGGGAGCAGTGGGATTATTCAGCTAACTTTGATCAACCACCTCTTGTGTGTTCAGACTGAACTGGGCAGGGGGCTGGCAAAAACCAAGTGTTCTTGGAGACAGGCTGCTTCCCCCCCTTCCAGGTGAGCCTTCCTTCCTGTGCAGGGCCCTTGGTATTCCCGCACAAACTGGAGTCTGTACCCACAGATGGGTGTGGGAGAACCAGGTCCATTGGGCAGATCTGTCTGGCAGACTTCCCCTGGCTGTTTCCCTCCCTACCCCAGACAACTCTGTAGCCCTCATCTTCTAAAGGTGTCAGCTTCTGAGGTGTTAAACAGAGGCTGAGGCCCCTCCCAGAGGCGATTAGCACATTTGCATTTTGAAGAATAACACTTACTCTTTTTTTCCTTTCCTTTTCTTTTTCTTTTCCTTTTCTTTCTTTCTTTCTTTCTTTCTTTCTTTCTTTCTTTCTTTCTTTCTTTCTTTCTTTCTTTTCTTTTTTTTTGGTCGTGCGGGGATGAAGCTGTCTGCGGCGTGTCAGGCAAGGGCTCCACCACTGAGCCATCCCTTCCCTTCAGCAACACCATCGATCTCAGAATAATAGTTTAAAACTCCCTGTGTGCTTGCATGTGTACATGTGTCTGTGTTGATGAGTCAGGAAGAAAGCTCCACCATGCTGCTGCCTCCTCTGAACCCCAGTTCAGCCATCTGGAATGTAGGCTCTCCTGCTCCCTGGGTCTTCCTGGTGGATGGGTGTCTCTTTTCAGGGCTCCCTACAGTCTAGGCCTGCTGTGCAAAGCCCCCAGCCTCACGAGGATACCCCCCCACGACCGTACGTTCTGCCCTCTGGGCCCTGAGGGCAGGAAGCTGAGGTCAGCACTCTGGAGTCTTGAATTCTCAGGGTCTGAGCAAGCCTCCTCTTCAATTCAAGTGGGCTCTGAGCCACCAGGGCAGCCTGGGAGACTAGCAGCTGTAAGCACAGAGCAAAGGAAAAGCTGCAGTGAGGGGGAAAAAAATACACTGTGAGGGCACTGTCTGATTTTTTTTTTTTTTTTAAAGATAATTCAAACACCGTGGCTGGATTATTTCAGAACCAGAGGGAATGCTCTGCTCTGGCTTCCATGAAGCAGCCTCTGGCAAGGGGCTGTTTCTATAACAATTATCCACCTATAATAAACAAGGGATCTTGCCAGTGTCATGAGGCAGTGGCATAAAAGGCTATGCTCCTGCATTAGGGATAGGCTTGCTGGATCTCTCTGTAGCCTTGTAGCCTACCTTCAGGAGTCTCCCTCCAGCCCTGTATCTTCTATGCTAGCTGGGATGTGGGAAGGTCCTTGTAAGCCCCCACCCTCTGCAGGACCATCACCTCCCTCTGGTCCAGAGCACTTTCTCTGCCCCCCTTCTTGGCTGTTCCTTCCTGCCAGCTCAGCAAATCCACAGGGATAAGGCTCTCAACGCCTTCTATACTATGGATTGGCAACACTTTAAAATGTTTCCCCTTCTCTGAATTCATAAACATCGTGAAATCTCTCTGAACCCACACTGACCTCCCCCCCACCCCCCTGCTTCTGCCACAGGTCTCGGGAAGCATGCTCAGGTGGTATTTGGCGGGGAAGCCACGCTCTGGCCCCAGATGGAGTGGGCTGCACACAGGAAATGAATAGAGGCTGTGAGCAGAAAATTGCACAGGCCAATTATAGCAAACCAGGTCTTCTCAGACGAGCTTCTCGATTTTGATTCAATTCCCAGGACAACAAATATGCCAGTGTTTAAACACAGGCTCAGCCAAAGCAACACTACTGGACCCTGGCTCAGGTGGGGGAGGACAGGGGTCTTAAATGCTGGGACGTGCTTCTCAATGGTGCGTGTAGTGACCACTTCATTTCAATCTGTTTTGGGATAACCTCTGCAGCCCAAGGCCCCTCTATCTTCCTTACACCTTGTTCCTTCATTCTATTAGGTTGTTTCTTTTTTTTTTTTTTCCTTTTAAATCCCATTTTTCTGGGAGATCTTCCAGATTTCTCTGGATCACTAATTCAAGCTTCCTATTTTGTCTGATTTGGGGGATTTTGTGTTGTCTTTAGATGTGCACTGGTAAACATGCACACAAAGTTTATTCTATACACAGCACAATTCAGAACTGTCTTCATATAAACTCACCAGGAGACCAACTACTACCGGATTGAGGAAGTCCCTGGGTGGGAGAGCAACACTAGGTATCCCAGGGTCACACCACAGCTCTCTGGTCCTAGTAGCGCCACCTTAGACTTGTCACCAAAGGTCCAGATCCTCCACTTAGTTGTAAAATGGGGACACTGATGCTCATCTCTGAGCCTTGTGTCAACCCTGCAAGAAGAACGTAGCAAAGGCCATCCTTCCTGCTTCCCTTGCCACAAGAACTTTCTGGCAGCCCTATGGGGTGTATGTTTTAAATTGTTTCTTTAGGTAAGGAAATGGGGTGTCACTCTGGGGCTAGGCACCACCTAGGAGATCAATAAATACTTCCTAAAGCAAGGGTCTACCCTTGACTCCCTAGTCCCCATCTGTGAGACAGCTGGCCAGCGAGAGGGGCACAATTGTGCCAGCAAGTGCCATTTGGCATCTGAAAAACAAGCTGGAAGCTTGGATCACATTTTATTCAAATTAGTCCAAGAGAGAGACCAAATTCCGACACTCCCTAGAGGTACATGTATGACAGAGGCAAACCATGACCACACAGGCCTGACAGATAGGGTTGGAGGGACCAGATGGAATGCAACATCAGGATGGAGTCACACCAGCTGGGAATGCAGGTGCCATGTACCTTGCCATGTAGTCAAGGTAAATCTCACAGATTATAGGGTCTCCAAGAATGCCAGCTCCTGAGCATGTTCCTGAGTGTGGCTTAGTAACTTGAAGCACCCAGTAAATGACACAGCTAAAGACTTGTGGGCCAGAGACCCACCTCCAGAAAGGACTATGCTGACCTACTAAGTACTGAGGCTTTGGGGACTATGCCCTAGTACTTGCCTCAGGAGACTCCAGCACTGCAAGGTAGGGAGTTTCGGGTCTATGGACATGGTATGCACTGGAGGGCTTCCACTGTGTTGTGCTGTTCTTTGCTCGGATGCCCATAGGCTTCCCATTATACCTGCCGCATGTCTACGCTGAAGCCCAGCCTTCTGGAAAGGACACAGTGATGTTTGTCTTCACTGTCACCCTGACTGGATTTGGAGTCACCGAGGAGTTGCAGCTGGGGGTGTATCCACGAGAGTTTTCTAGGGAGGTTTAACTGAAGAGGGAAGACCCACCCTAAATGTAGGCAGTACTGTCCCACAGGCCAGTGTCCCAAGCTGATAAAAAGACTGGCCGCCACCAGAATTCTTTTGCTTCTTGACTACAGACACAATGTAACCAGCCACCTCACATTCTGTCCACATTGCCTTCCCCGCCAAGATGGACAGTGTACCTTCAAACTGTGAGACAAAATAACCCCTTTCCTTTTGTAAGTTGCTTTTGGTCATTAAAAGTAAATGACATATATACTGGCCTGCCCAGTTGTTTTCTCAACTGTGGTAACAATAAAATCTACAACTGTAATCATTTTTAGCTTTATGGTTCAGCATTAAGTACATACTGCTGGGCCTCCACTCTCAACCCACAGGACTCTACTCACCTCCCAAACTGAAGCTACGCATGCACACATGTACGCACGCACGCATAAACGTCACACACGTCATGCCAACTAACCCACCCTCAGTTCTGACAACAGCCATTCCCCTTCCCATCTCACTGGGTTTGCAGCTCTAGCTACCCCCCTTAAGAGGACTCCCACAGTGTTTGTCCTGGTGTGACTGGGTTTTTGTCACCCAGCATCCTAACCTTCATCCATGTGGCAGGCTGTGTCACAGTGCCGTTCCTTTAGGAGGACCCATGAAGCCAGTGGTGTTTGTAGTGTCACACTTCACTTAGCCATTTGTCCATCTGGTAGGCACTTGGGTGATGTCCTCCTTCAGCCACTGTGACACTGCTGCTATGCACGTGTATGCAGTATCTGTATGAGCCCCTGCTTTTAACCCTTGACATTTCACCTAAATAAGTGGCTGTAAATACCTGTCATCCAGAAAGGCTTGGATAATACGGTCATTCTACAGAAATACCTGGAGACTCTGCCCCACTCTGCTCTACAGCAGCCGCACTGGTCTGTATTTTTGCCAGCGGCCCACAGTGGTCTGGTACGGTTTTCCCCGCATCCTCCCCAATACTGGGAGTTTTCTGCTGCCTGAGGATAGCCACCCTGATGGGTGTGACACAGTGACATCCTCTTTAGTCCTGCTCCCTCCACCGTGTTCTAGCTTCCTGTTCAGTATCCAACTAATTATGACATTTGTGCCAGCTGGTTTTTATGTCAACTTGACACAAGCTAGAGTCATCAGAGAGGAGAGAGCCTCAACTGAGAAAACGCCTCCATAAGATCAGACTTTAAGCAAACCTGTAGGACATTTTCTTAGTGATTGAATGTGAGAGGGCCCAACGCATTGTGGGTGGTGCCATCCCTGGGCTGGAGGTCCTGGATGCTGTAAGAAAGCAGGCTGAACAAGCCATGTGGAGCAAGTCAGTAAGCAGCACCCCTCCACGGCCTCTGCATCAGCTCCTGCCTCCAGATTCCTGGCCTATTTGAGTTCCCATCCTGACTTTCTTTAATGATGAACAGTGATTTGGAAGCGTATGTCACAGAAACCCTTTCCTCCCCAGCTTGCTTGGTCATGGTGTTTCACCCCAGCAATGGCAGCCCTGACTGAGACACCCTTCCTTGTATACTGGCTTGCTCGTGTTTTACTGTAAGTTTCTCACCTGTGCTAAGTGAGAGCTCAGGAAAGGGCATTTAGATGCTTTGCCCATTACTATCTCTAAGGGCCTGAAACAGTACAGGCACATAGTAAATGCCCAAGGGTGTTATGAAGGAAGGAAGAAAGGAAGGAACAAACGAATGAATGAATGAATGAATGAATGGCTAGAAGGCAGTGTTGTTCGAGTGCATTTTGGAGGAAGACACAGCTAGCTTCAACTCCTGGCTCCGTTAATCACTCCTTGGGGTCTTTGGGCAAGTGATCTTTCTCTGAGCTTCAGCTAGTCCATCTGTCACGGGGACAAAATTCTCTAGGTCCCTTGCTGGGCTTCTGTGAGGAAGATGGATGTGACCAACATCTATTGTCATTATTAGCCTTTCTGGTGTGTGTGTAGTTAGCACAGAGGACTATGTTGGGGTTGTGATGAAGTTTTTCCCTTTGGGATCTGTTGGCATCTCAGGGTAAAACTTCCTATGTGGGGGCTCAGACTGGCACTTCAAACAAGCTACAGGAAGGTGGGAGTGGGTCAGTCTGTCTTCGAGGATGCTACTGGTGGGGGCGTCCAGATAGGCAAACTGCTCTGGGACCTGGTGGGTGCCAGGAGCCTCCTCCTGCTACCACTTGTGCCTGTGTGGGAGGCCAGGAGATAGCTGCGACTGGGGGCTGCTTGACAGAGCCGCAGCAGTGTGGGAGGTGACCAACAACACACTGAGGAAGTGTGGCCATCCAGGTCCCCCAGGAATGTCGGCTACAGCAGCCAAGAGCAAGCCAGGGACAGATGGTAGGGTACTCAGGCAGCCACCTGCCCAGCACCAGCCACCCACTCCTCAGTGCGCTTGCTCTCGGGCCTGTGAAAGGGGCCCTCAGGCAAAGCTGTTTGCAGCAAGAATCCAAACTGCAGGCGATGGAGACATCCAGCATGGTGAGGCAGATGGCAGCCTGCAGTGACACAGGCTGCCAGCCAGGGAGGCAGGTGCTGAGGTGCTGGGCTCAGCAGTCACAGGCAATTTGATGGAGAGAGGGGAATGTCCCCAATTCTCCCATTCATCTTCAGGCTGTGAGGCCCAGGTGAGGGACAGCTCTGCCTATGGATGACCCCACTGGAGTTCCACTCACCTCCAGGATGGGTGGGCTCAAACATAAGACACTTTCCTATTTTCACTTTCCCTATTCCTAGATTTCTCCTACACTCAATCAACAAACAGGGGAGCAAGTGAGGGGAAGTGGGTATATCCTGCATTCAGAGGGCCTGTGGGCCCCTAGTCAGGATCACCAGTGATAAGACTGGGAAGCAGATCAGAGGCATGTTGCTGGGGAGAGTGAAATGGTCAGAGAAGGCACATTTCTTTGCAAATTCCCCTTTGCATCAAAAAACATTTCTTAAACACCTTTCTGTGAAAGCCACTGCAGGAGCCTCAGCACGTGTCAGCCAGTGCAGTCTCTGCCTGGGTCTAATCAGGATTGTGTGTGTGAAAGCACAGGAAACGGCTGGGGTAAAGACGAGCACTCTAATTGTATTAATCAGCTTTCAATTACTTACAAATTGCTGTTCACCCCTTCTTAGCTCATCCCCTGGATAACAAAGCCTGCAGCGTCAGCTTCTACCTGTTAGAGGCTGGGGAATGGTTTCAAGAATGCAAGGGCATCTAGCTTCTAATTAACCTTTTCACTGATTGCAGGACAACTTTGGGTGAATCATAGCTTCTGGTTTTTTGTTTTTGTTTTTGTTTTTTAATGGATGGGAAAGAAAGGCTACACAGTAAATGAATTTTCAGTTTGCTACCTTTAGTCTTGTATTTAGAACCTCCAATGGGGTCTCTTCCAACCCCAAATGACATACCGATGGAGACCTGTGAGAGTTGGAACTGAAGACCACTAATAGTGCGGGGCTGTAGCGAGGCTGGCCTGCACTGTAGGTGATGGAGGGGATTAAGTGTGTGATGTCACACCTGGCCCTGGCCCAGGAGAGATCTGTGGTGCACAGAGCCATCCTTTGTCTTTCATCCCTGCCACCATCCTCAAGAGATGAGATTCCCAGACACAGCCAGGCTGGCAGTGTAAACTGCATCTGGGATTTACCTCAGTCAGGCTCCCACCCAGAGGAGCAGAGCCAAGGAGATGGCACAGAGAGGGGCAAAGGTCCTTAGGTCCTGACCCCTTTCTAATGGCCACAGAGAATCACAGGTGCCACGTCTGAGATGCTGAGTGTCACAGGTAAAAGTTCCCAGAAGAGAGGGGGATGTGAGAAGTTTTCCTACTGCTTCCAGGTCAACCCTTGTCTACTGGGCTCGGTGCATCGGAAGATGAATTAATGATCAGGGGAGAACTTGAGCCTGGGAAAACTGCTATAGAAGTGGGCAGGGTAGGGACAAGTCTGGAGACACCGACTCAAGGGAAACCTGGAAATTGCATCAGTGTGCTTGTCAGGTTTCAGAGGGAAATGGAGAGCTTTTTAGTATCTTGAAAAGAACACTGGCCTAGGAAATGGAGCCTGGAGAATAGATCAGGTGGGAAAGGAGCAAGGGGTGTCTCCTTCAAATCTAGCACTCAGGAGGCAGAGATAGGAGGACGGAAAGTTAGAGGCAAACAAAGTTAGAGGCAAACAAATAAATAGGTAACTCACGGGGAAGGCTGTGTGGACCTGGGCGGAAAGGGAAGGAATGGAAATGCGGGGGAAGGGCAGCAGCCGAGCCTGCTTTGGAGGCAGGAGCCAGGAGAGTGGCAGCTAAGTGGCTGGAGAGGGACCTGTGCCCATAAGAGCATCAGCTGGCTTCTCTGGAATAGAACTGGAAATCACATGAAGTCAAAGATGGGCATGTATCATGGCCCAAAAGATACATTCTTCTCTATTCTTGGGGATAACTGCGTGGCTAGGAGGAACTGTTTCTAGTAGCAAAGGAACAGAGACCCTGAAATCACCAATGGGAGAAAAGGAACAGAGGGAGATTTCAAGGGAGAGGGGTCCACAGCAGGAGACTAGAGACAGTGGGACAGACACATCTGTATACATCGACTTGCTCAGTTTCAGAATCACAACTTTGAATAAAAGCAGCCAGCACAGAAAATGAACACAGGGTGATGCAGTTATGTCATAACCACATGCTTGACTTGGCTACGGGCTAGTTCCTATAAGTTCTATTATGACCTGTTAGACACCAACGTCTGTAGAAATTGTCTTTGAGATGGAGTCTTGCTGTGTTCAGGAAAGGCTTTAGCTTCTAGACTTAAGCAATCCTCCTGCTTCAGCTTCTTGGGTGGCTAGAAGTATTGGTGCATGCTGTTGTGACCATCTTCCTGAGTAGATGTCAAGATTCTTATAATTGCTTTTTATCTTAAACTATGTATTGAGTACGGATATGCACACATGGCACATGTGCTTGCAAATTCTAGAGAGTCAGAACCCCAGGAGCCTGGGTTATGAAAGATTGTGAACTGGGATGCAGAGATGGCTCAGCAGTTAAGAGCACTACCTGCTCTTCCAGAGGACCTGGGTACAACTCCCAGCACCCACATGACAGCTCATAACTGTTTTTTTCTATACCAATAGTCAATTCTAGAGAGCCATGTCCTAGCTGTATAGAGCCCTCTCATCCCTTGAGTTGTCTCTCTGGGCCTAGGAATCCCTGTGACCTGTACTCTATACTACACGGCCCTGGGTGGTGATGGACTCTTGGCTTCCCATGCATTAGGGCAGGAGGTCCATCACACCCTGCAATGTCATGTAGGCAAAGGGCAACACACAGTTACTAGAGAAAAAAAATGGAAACCATTTAAATGGAGGAGGCAGCAGGATCAGATACTTCAGGTTATCCTTAATCTCAGCCACATTGGATATTTGAAGCTAGCCTGGGCTACATGAGATACTGCCTCAAAACACCCAACTCCAAAATCAAAACAAAACAAAACAAAACAAAACAAAACTTACATGTCTTAAATTGGAGGGACAGCTACTTGACAGAATCTCCACAGAGTTTTTGATTACACTGTGAAATAACTTAGAGGAAAAAACAAACAGACCACACCAAGGAGGAGGTTGGAAGTAGTGACCCAAATGTCAGTAGTGGTTGTTTCTAGGGAGTCGGGACATGACTTTCTATTTCTTTATATGCTTCTATGTACTGTCAGCACCCCGTAATTATTCAATGACTTGTTACTTTAAAACAGTAAAACGGGGCTGGTGAGATGGCTCAGTGGTTAAGAGTATTGACTGCTCTTCCAGAGGTCCTGAGTTCAATTCCCAGCAACCACATGGTGGCTCACAACCATCTGTAATGAGATCTGATGCCCTCTTCTGGTGTGTCTGAAGACAGCTGCAGTGCACTCATATATACATAAAATAAATAAATAATTAAAAAAACCAGTAAAACGTATTTTATTTTATTTATTTATTTATTTATTTATTTTTTGTGACAGGGCTTCATAAAGCCTAGCCTGCCCTTAATTCTGAACCCCCTGCCTCTACTTCTCAAGTGCTGGGATCACAGGTATATGCCACCATAGCTAGTGCATGCCCTGGTGTGTGTGTGTGTGTGTGGTTTGTGTATACACACATATGAAAACTTGTTAGGCTACCAAGATAACTTGGACACTCTGAGCAATATTAAAAACAGAATAAACCACCTACAATTCATATACTACAGCAGCCAGAATATCCCTTAGAAGAGGTCAGAACACGCCACTCTGAAATAATCAAGATCCTCCAAGACCTGCCGTTTTTCTGGCTGTGACAGCCCAAGTCTGTGCAATGGCACACAAAGCTACCACAGTCTGACCTCCCACAGCCTGACCTCCCTCTGCATCTTTAACCCCCTCTCTTTAACCTTGACCTAGCTCCTGGCCCCTCTGTCTCTCAACACATATCCACCCTCAGGGCCTTTGCACACAAGCATCTCCCCAATGCTCGGCAATGCTTTCCCTTCATGGCCGCAGAGTATACCTCAGTTCTTTGCTCAAATGTCATTTTATCGGTGGTCTCCTCCCTGGCTGCCGTAAAGAATGGGGGCCACTGTTTCCAGTATTTCCTTGGATCACGTTATCCCCATCTGAGGTTATAGATGTACCTTCCTGTGTTTATGGCTCCCCCCATCACTTTTTCATTATTAGAGCTGTTTAACCTGGCCCATGGAAGATGCTTAATAAATATACACCAAATGCCCAAGTGAATGAATGGATTAGATTGTAAACTCAAAATCTGACAGACTGAGATTCACATTGCTACTCGCATGCCTCAGACAGACAGTAACACCAAGCTGCCCACTCTAGAACATTCAGCCCACATTTGACCCACTTGAGAGAAATGACTTGCAATTACAGCCAGGGCTGATGGAAGCTAGCCAGGAGCAGATAAAGATGAGTGCCCCGGGGGGAGAGCATCCATCAGCAACCCAAGTTCTTCTGTCATGATCTGCTCTCTGACATGGGACACAACTCCAAATTCCTCTCAGAGTCTCCAAATCAGCTATGCTCAGTGCTTAAAACTTGGCATGTTAAATGTCCTTTCTCTCTAACTATCTCTTTGTTATGATTAGATATTTCTTGAAGAGAAAGAAAAAAGTATTAGGAAACCCGTTGCCCTGCCCCCCCCAAGCATACAGCAGACTCCAGCATATGGGCACGGCACCCATAGATGATGACCCTGTCTGAGTGCGGCAAGCGGCTGGCCGGGCATAGCTGCCTGGAGCCACAGAAGGGGACCTTTTTGATCTTGCTCAGCTTTATCGGCTCCTAAAGATTCAAGGACAAGTTGATAGCATAATGCACAGCCTCATATTCTTTGCCTTAGGAAAGATAAGAAAACTCATCTGAAGCTATTTCAGACTTTTCCAGAAGTGGGACACTCTAGAGATTAGAATGGGCTGGTAGAGGCCCTCCCTATGTCCAGGAGCTCAGGACTTTTAAGGCGTGTGCTGGTGACTCGGACGCTGATCCAGAATCTTCCTTCCTTCCATCCACTCTCTTTTCCTTGTTGCAATTGTCCTCTAACATCCCGGGTCACAGTGAGCAGTATTTCATCCCACAAAGTCTCTTTACCAGACACTATGTAGAAAAATGTCCTCCTTGCTTATCTGAGTGTGCGCTCTCTCTGTTTCTCTCTGTGTCTCTGTGTCTCTGTCTCTGTCTCTCCAAGCTCTCACCATTTGCTCTGGTTGTCCTGGAACTCATTCTGTAAACTTGGCTGTCCTGGAACTCACTGAGATCAGCCTGCCTCTACCTCCCGGTGCTGGGATTAAAGCATCACCCAGCTACTTATCTGTATCTTAAAAGGGGTCCCTTGATGACTGGAGAGACCTTAGCTAAAGAGTGGGCTGCGAGGAAGGGGCAGCCTCTAACATTTATGTAATGGGAGGCAGTTGTAAGCTTGCTACACCCCCACCCCCCAGCCAGTTCATGAAAGGCCATCATTGTCACCATGTGGGACAAAGGCCCTCCAGGCAGGTCTAAATGGCACTTCAAGGCCTTGCCTCTGTTTTCCAGACACACAGCAATGACAGATGGAAATATTTTAAAAGCAACATGTAAGCTTGACTGCACACAAAACCAAGATTATACCTCAGTAGATCAGAGGTTCAAACTACTTACTCTTAAAACACGCACACACACACACACACACACCACACTCACACACACAACACCATGCCGCACAACACACACACACACACACACACACACACACACACACACACAATTTTGCTAGGTAGTCTAGGCTAGCCTCCAACGTGCAATCCTCCTGCCTCCTCCTGAGTGTTAGGATTACAGGTGTGTGTCAGCGCGCCTAGCTACTTACTATTTTGAGCATCCAAATGCGCTGCCTATGGAGCTCAGTGCCCAACAGCAGGTGGAGACAGCTGGGAGATTAGTCTTCCTATATATGAGAACTTAAAGGATCCCACAGGAGGTGGAGGACCACAGACTTGACTAGACAGCCAAGTCACTAAAAACGAAGCTAGCGAGAGGGCTTCTCACCTGGGAGAGGGATGCAAACAGCAGGACCCGGTCCCAAGGCAGGCACACGTGAGAGAGGGTGCTTGAGGAGAGTGGAGGAGAGCGGGCAGCTGCACACACAGCAGGGCTGGGGTGTGATCCCAGGTTCTCCACACACCCAGGACGCCTGACTCTGCCTGGAGGAACTCAGGACCCAGTGAAAGGAATTGCCAAAGAATCTAGGGGAACAGAGGATGGCCTGGGGAGTTTGAAAACATATGATGCCCAGGAGGAAGATGGGGTGGGATGGAATTTTCCAGAATAGAAAGCATTGTCGGAAACGCACATGAAACGTACCAGGCAGAATAACTAAAACAAGACCAACTCCAGGGAGCTAGCGGCTCCCTCTGCCCTGCTGCTCCTGTGGCTCACTCTGCCTCGCCTGAAGCTGCCTGCCTTGGCCTGTTCTGGTTCCATCCCAGCCTTGGGCAGAGGGGAAAACCCAGGCTTGGGGTGAGGAAAAACAATTCTAGGCTCTGCCAACATATCTGCTGCCACCCCAGAAGCTTCATCAGCCCCTAAGAGTGACTTATTTTCCCCAGAAGGACTCTAGGTGGTGGCATCATGGCAGGTTATGGCTTCACACCCAGTCCACCTCCCTCACCGTTAGCTCAGTATACACAGGTTATCTAGCTTTAGGTGTTTTCCTATGAGGCAAAGAAAGGGGTGACACCCATCAGAGGGAGATGTCAAAGGGGAAATGGATGGGCAGATGTAAGCACTTTGTCATAGTGCCACATGTTCAGAAGACACTTAAGCTGGGAAGGCTGCCCTTGGAAACCATAAATAGGGGAGGTTACCCATAGAAACCATAGGCCTCCAAAGCACAAAACCAGAGCTTACTCTACAGAGCTTACCCCTACACCAGCCAGCAAGGGGACAGGCAGGCCAGGAGGTTTTCTTTTCCACACTCTTTCCCTGGGTAGTCCTCCTTGTGACCTTCCCTCCGTATCTTCCCTCCGGAGAAGTTCCTGTCAGCACCCCGATATTAGTGAACCTGGCTCCACCCTGGTCCATCCACCCTGCCCTGCCCAAGCCCAAGCCTCTTCAGGATCCCTACCTCTCTCTGCTCACTGCAGATCTTACACAGCCACAGGGGCCGCTTCTGGCCGGGGGAAGCCTCGATCCCGCACTTGGTGCAGACTTTCTACAAGAGAGAGGACACATGAGTGTCAGTGTTTTGGCTGCTTTCTCCTAGGCTGTGGAGCCAGGGCAATGGGCCCCAAGGGATACTCTGGCACCTTCTAAGAGGACAGTTTCTGCTTTGAGTTAAGGACAGGGCTCCCGAAGCACAGAGAATCTAGGAACCTTGGGATGCCTTTGCAATCTAATTGCCCCAGCTATGGATCTCCATGTTACAGATTGCACATCCCATAATTCTGTCCTGTAAGGACCACATCAAAATCAGCTCACAGAGGAAAAAAAAATATCAGCTAGTGATCTCCACAGCACCAGCATGTTCAGCAGCAAAGAACTGGAAATCACCCAAATGCCTAATACCTGGGGAGGATCCAAGCAGACAGACGGAGACGCCGCCTTCCAACAGAGGACTATGGCTACCTGCAGATGTGGGCGGGATACGTGGTCCTCTCCCAGAGAAAGCACACATTTGATTAGGAGCAGGCCAGAAACTCCCACATGTGCCTGACAGGTTAGGGGCCATGGGGAGACACATGAACAGCAGCTTAAGCACGCGCTTGGTACCACATTTCTCATGCAAGGATTCTAGGTGGTAAGCCCCCTGCACAGGTTGGGAGTGACCTGAGACCTTAACCAGGATCTGAGGCAAGGGAGAACTGGTTAAGCAGTGATTCTGTAGCCTGCCCCACCCCCAGCCCCTCTGGTGTTCCCTTCCAGCCATAAGTAGCCAGATCACGGACTCCAGTGTTTCTCCTTCTCCTCAATTGTTTACGTTCTTAACATCTAAACAGATACTTTGCTTTGCCGAGAGACACCAGCAACAAGCAACGGTGAGCAAGGCCAGGATAAACATTGGGAGGCTGAGGTGGATTTGTTGGGGCTGAGATTGGTTCCCAGCCTACCAGGGGTATGAGATTGAAAAAATGGTGGCGTGTTCCTGGGGTTTACAGATGCTACTGTCCTATGGGGACTGAGGGAAGGATGGATCTGTTGTTTGGCCTTTGGTGCAGACTGCTGACTGAGCAAGGGACACATCCCTCTGTGGAGAGAGAAATGTCACTAAATGTGGCTTCCCCAGGCATGCATCACCAGCCTGACTGGGCAGCCGAGCCTGGGCTCTGCAGGAATGGCGGGAGCCGGCACACTCAGAAGGGAAGCAATGATGCCTTCGTGTGTGGGCATGGATTGGCCAACATCCAAAGTCACATCTCTAGTTTTCTGAACGAAGTGGAATCTCCTCTAAGGCCTTGCCTCTTTGAGCTGGCAGGAAGGTCCCTTATCAGGTTCCAGGTAGCACCTTACGGTAAGGTTCCAGTAAGTTCCTTACTGGCTCCTGGGAAAGTGCTAGGTTTGCAGTGTCTGTGGTCAAGCACATAAGGGAGGGTCCTCTCAGAGCTACCCATTGCTCCTAGGAGGTGCTCCCTGGGGGTGCTTTCAGCTCTCTGGGCCTTTTGAAGGGAGAGGCAGCTACCAAAGTGTCAGCCCTGCCTTTGGAATGTTTACAGGCTGGGGATAGTAAGCCTCTCCAGGGATTGGCAGCTCATCTCCTAGACTTGGGGCCACCACCTCTGATGTAGGCCTCAGAGAGGCCAGAGGTTCCTATGCTCTGCTCTCCCAAGGCTGTTGAATGAGACCATGCTCTTGAAAATCAGGTGTGATGAAAATACCAGAGCAACCATGTGTGGCAGGTACAGTGACCCCAGCAACAGCGTGTGGAGGAGGTGCGTGATGTGTGTGACATGATCCCTGTGAAGACACTGAGCAACCAGACTCCAAGATCCTGCAGACTGCTCAGCTTAGAGCCACTAAGTGGGGTCATCTTCCAGAGCTCAGCAGAAAAATCAAGCCCTTCCCCCCTCCCCCAGGTGCCCCATGCTACCATCAGCAACAGAGGGCTGGTTCTGTTCTGGCAGGGACCTAGGACATGGCTGAAGGCTCGAAGTAGCTGGCCAGTGACACAGCACAGACTGATTCTGAGAGCTGGGTCCCCTGGGGACAGGGAGGTAGCTGGGACACACTCACACATGCCCCAACACTGGTTCTTGGCCATTCTGATTCTGTCCTGAGTTCTCTCTCAGCCTAGCAGCCTCCACTAGCACCCTGTAAACCCCCTGGCAGCCTAATGGTCACTGTCCCTAGGGGGAGGGGGACAGTGCAGCATCAGGCCCTATCTAGGTCAGATCAGTTTGATGTGATGACTGAAGCTACAGGAGCTGCTTTCTATAGTGCTGGAGGCCTGAAAGGCTGATGGATGGCTGCCTTCTAGAATATTCCCATTTGATAGATGACAGAGCTCTGGTGCTTCCTCCTCTTATGAAGATTCCAGCCCCATCCTATGGGCCCAACCCTGTGGCTGCCTCTAACTAACCCCAAAGACCATGCCTCCAAGTATACTACTGTGTGTGGGCATCAGAATATAGGTTTAGGGGACACAAATATTTGTTCCGTAGAGGCCCCCCCCATGGGTCTCTCTCTGCTAGTGCATGGTGGAGGCCCTTGGTGGTAGACCATCCTACACCACTCAACACTCAGCCACCAACTTGATGTCCTTGTAACCCTGATCTTGGTTCCTGCAGTCAGTGGGTCATGATGCTGGGACACAGGCTTTGATTGGGGCAAGCTAGGGTGATCCCTTGGGTGAGGCTACCCAAGCTGGTCCAAACCTCAGATGTTCTTATGTCTAAGACATTCGCCATTCATCATTTTGGAGATTAACTTGAGATTCACATGGAAAACAAGCAGTATATATAGGCACTCAGCCGACACCTGGCACTCTTAGTAGTGGCGCCTGTTGCATCCTGCTCTAAAAGCCTATGAGATTCTCCTCAAGCATCATTTGATGTAGTGTCTAACAGTCATGGATGATCATTTAAAGTGAGATTAGGGACCAGGAAAGTGGCTCAAATGATAGAATATTTGCTCAGCAAAATTTGCTTGTCCTTGTGCCCACTGAGGATGGGATACCCTTGGAACAGAGCACAGGTTGTTGGATGAGACGCATGGACAGGCAGGGCCAGGTAGTACTGTGAACCTGATGATCCATTGGGGCTTTCCCAGAAGTGACCATACCAAAGTTAAGGGTGGCTCAGTTGTACCAAGTGTTTGTGTCGGGGGCGGGGAGGTTTAGTGAGATGTACAAAGAAAACATTTTAACACTTATTTACTGTGTGGGGAGGTCAGAGGACAACTTCACCTTCTACCATGTGGGTTCTGGGGACTGAACTCAAAGTCATCAGGCTTGGCAGTACGTGCCTTTACTGACTGAGTCATCTTACTGGCCTCTAAATGGGGTTTTGAAGGGTGGGGTACACTTGTCCTGTTAAACCGTCTGATGGTTGGTGCATCCATGCTGTGGGGCCAGGGATTGGGTGGGGAAACAAGGAAATAACTGTCCTGTCCTTCACTCAGATGTGGCGTGCAGTCGCCCTCCATAGGTGAGGCTGAAGATGTCAGGTGTGTTCCAGTCAGGTATAGGAGGAGGAAAGAGGGGCAGATGGCCCATCCATTCTGGGGTGTGGAATCTCCGCTTCTCCACAGCAGAGAACTCAGCTCCTTAGGTTTGAACCGGGACGACTGTGGGTATTCAGGTAGAGAGAAAGCCACTCCCATCCTACTTCAGGTAGAAAGGGTGACAGTGAGCACTTTCTTGGAGTTTGTCTCCCTGACTCATTGCTTTTGAGAGTTTTGTGTAGGGGATCAGAAAAGTGGCAGGATGGGATACACCCTATTGGTCTGCCAAGCTACAGCCACCACTGATAGAAGCTACGGTGAGTCCCAGGCATCACCAGGCCATATTCACATGCTTGAAGCATGCCTGGCTGTCAGGGAGCCTGATATTCCCTAGAGCCTGGAGCCACGGAAAGATAACATGCTCCACTTCAAACAGTACAGAATTGCTGCTCTATTAAATCTCAGATCAAGAGGGAAATAATGAGACATGTCCATTTCCCTTTGTGAGTTTAGTCTTTGTTTTCGGATTCTAATACAGAAAATTAAGCAGCCAGTATTTAAAAGGAATGAACGAAAGAGAGGTTGTGCATGAAAAAGCAAGCTGGCCTCTCTACCTGGCAAGAAGACCCTAGGCCTGGGGGAAGCCATTGGCTTCCCATGAGCAGAATGCAATGCTTCTGCAATGGGACACTGGCTTCTGGGGTCCTTGCTGCCTGTGTACCTGGCATACATCTGAAAATACATCTGAGCACTAACGAAGTCACACTAAGCCTCCAGAGTGTGCCATGTGTCACTGTTCTCAAACCATCCGTTTGTCCCTTTGCAGATGTGTGGTCCAGCCCTGAGAACCCAGGGAAGGGGGCCAGTCGGTAGAGCACAGGCCAGAAGCAGACTGTGCCCTTTGGAGGCAGCCTTGAACTTTGCACTTCCTTCCTCTATGTCAGTGACAACAGACAACCTGTGCCCTGTCGTGAGGATCAAGGAAGGTTATTCCCACAATGTTTGATGGAGCCCTTTGCCAGCACATCTTCCTCAGAGAATAACACAAGTTCCTTTAGTACTGCTCCAATCCAGCAGGCTCCCTGATCCTACCTCTCTTACCCCCACCCAAGAATTCCTCTGTAGGAACTCCAAGCAGCTTTTGAGCCCATAAACTCCCCTCTGTTACCTCTGTATGAGCCACAGTCACCACTATGCCTTAGCCTATACTGTGTCCCCTACACCAGCCAGGCCCCCAGTTAGTTCATGACATACAGCCTACTGAACTGTACAGATGCTGTTTCTCCTACTGCTGCCAGCCTAAGAGATCTCAGAGGCTTCCAGTTACATCTGGATGAGGACCACCCCCTTTTGCATAGTGAAGGGTTTTCACGATGGACTCCCTCACCCCCACGGCCTCTGTTCTTACCTGGCTCCTGCTCTGTAGCCTTGCTTTCTCCACTCTACAGTTCAGCCACACTGGCTTTCCATTAGAGCCCAGTCCTTGCTCTGCCTCTGCCCCAGGATCCCACTGTGCTACAGCCTTGACTGGGATGTATCTGACCACACGGTCTTCCTCACTGGGCTAGCTGCCTTACCCGGTAGCAACTTCCATTACAGGAACTTGCCTCTTCCTCCCATCTGTCCAAGTTATGTTTTTGTCCTTTGATGTGTGTGAAAGACCACTGTCACTGTCCCCACCAGGCTGTCAGACAGGGCAGAGGCCATGTCTGCTGTTTTCTATTTTCTTCTTCTCTGTGCCCATTACGACTATCGGCAGAAAGCATGAAGGGAGAAAGGGAAGCCCCCTCTGGTACTATAACCAAGAAGGTGAGATGTGTTCTGCCTTAGGACGTGCCAAGGGAGGGAACACACAGACGCACACTCAGCAGCATGAGCCTGGCCCATGCATGAGGTCCATGCCAAGTGGTTCTGGTGAGTGGGACGCTGCAATGGACGTTAGACTGGGGAGAGGCATGCGTAGTGTATAGTGTGGGGTCCCCAGAGGAGGTCACACTACTGGCTGGGGGAAGGAGCTTATTCTTAAGGAAAGAAGCATGAGGCCAGCAGGGCAGGCCTCAGAAACAACATAAAGCACCTTTTGCTAAAGGCAGGCAGCAGATATGTCAATCTTACACTCACATGAACACCCCTGGGTGCATCCTGTAGGCTGCCTGTGTGTGGAATACCTGCTTTAAGGCTGGATCCAGTGTCCCCCAAAATGTCCTTGTAATACTCACTTCAGTTGTGAGGAAGACAAGGCCACATGTCCCCTACCCAGACCACAGCCAAGAGCCAGAGAGCCTAACAAAAAGGCCCTCAAGGGGCAGGCTTGGAGCTCGATTGGCAGAGTTTACCCAACACCCAAGAGCCTTGGATTCCACCCCTAGCGCTGCATAATCCAGGGGGAGTGGACTACTCTGGTAATTCCAGCGCTTGGCAAACAGAGGCAGGGGATTGGGGACTGAGAAGCATCTTCCACTACAAGGTAAGACAACTCAGGCCCCATTAGATCCTGTCTCAAAAATAAGTAAACATATAAATTAAAAGGTTCTTAAAGCCGGGAAGATCAAAACCCAGGCGTCTTTGCCAAGGTCCCCATGAGTTCTCAGTGGGCTCCCTGACACACCAATCCTACTACATGTCACAGGGCACTCACACAGCTGCTTCAGAAGCTGCTTGGAGTGAGGAACTAGAGGGGGCTTACAGGGAAGGACACTGTCTTGAAAGCAGGCCTGCCATCTCTCAGGACAGCCATCTGGAACAAATGACCACACACACCTGGAAGAATCCTGGGGCTTCTCAGGACTGTCATTCACCACCTGCAGATTCAAGCTCATGGCAGTGTGTCAACTCAAGAGGAGCGGTCACCTTCAGAGACTCTACACCAGCAGGCCTGAGCCACCTAAACTGTGCCACATTCGTGATGTATCAGCAGCCATGTACTTACTTATTTTTATTTGTTAGAGATAAGATTTTGCTTGGTTGCCCAGGCTGTACCCAAATCCCTCCTATGTCAGTCTCAAGAGCAGCTGGGACTACAAACACAAACTACTTAGAATAGTTATTGAGAAGTATTTGGTGCTTCCTCATACAATTAATATTACACGTAGGTGTGTTTTAGGCTAAGATGACCTGTGTTCTACACTCCCAGACCCCACGTGGTAGAAAGAGAGAACCAATCCCTGAAAGTTGTTCTCTGACCCGCCCCATGTTGTGGTACAAGTATACACCCACCTATATAAGCACCCCAACACACAGTGCTACAAACAGGTCACAGTCATTTCCCAAAAAGATCCAATGTGTTGAAGCAAATGGATGAGACTTTCTCCATAGGAACTACGCTGCAGGTGACATCCATAGAGGGGCTGTCCATCCTCCACAACGAAGCAGAGAAACGTGGAGGCTGCACAGCATGGTCTTAGCCCATGCACAGACCCTGTGAGGAACCCTGAGGGTCCTGCTTATCCCACACGCTGTGCCTGAGGCTTGAAAGCAAAGCCACACAAGAAGACGGAATCACATTGGCTGTGGGGAAAGCTATGCCAGCAATAGAAATGATGACAACGTAAATGGAAAAGGTGACAAAAAAAATACTGACGGAGTAGTACAGGTAACGAACGAGATGGGGGATGGCCATAATGCATATAAAAGCAATAGCTCGTAAACAGTTGGCATAGTCGACCGTATAAATGTGTATGTGTGTGTAATGGATTCAGAAGTCTGTCTACACATGAGAGATTTCTGGGAAGGAATCAGCCAAAATGTAAATCAAATAGTGCTAAGTCGAAATCTACTTTATTTTACACTGAGGGAGTAGGTGTGTATGTGTATATGTGTGTGTGTGTGTGTGTGTGTGTGTATGTGTGTGTGTGTATGTGTGTCTGTGTGTGTCTGTGTGTGTGTGTGTCTGTGTGTGTGTCTCTGTGTATGTCTGTGTGTGTGTCTGTGTGTGTATGTCTGTGTGTATATGTCTGTGTATCTGTGTGTGTGGATGTTTGTGTATCTGTGTATGCATGTGAACCACCTAACACATGTGTGGCAGCCAGAGGACAACTTGTGGGAGTCAGTTCTTTCCTTCTACCATGTGGAGTTCTATGACTCAAATGGGGATCATCGGGCATGATGGTAAGTGCTTTTATCTACTAAGCCATTTAGCTGGCCCCCAAAATTTATTTTAAATAGATAAGCAGTAGGGCTGGGGCTACAGCCAAGTGCAGAGCACTTGCCCAGCATGTGTGATACCCTGAGTTCAGTCCCCAGCACCAGGAGAAGCGGAATTCCTCTCCTTTACTTCCTCTCCCTCCTCCCTCTCTCCCTTCATTCTGTGCTGGGGATAGAACCCAGGGTCTCATGCATGCTGTAGCAGTAAGTGCTCTATCACTGAGTGACAGTCCTAACCCCAGAATCTCTATTTAAAAGAAGTCTATGCTGAACACTTCGGGAAAGAATTGCCCTTTACTACATTAGATCTGGACATCTGCAGGCCAGGTGAAGCTGACAGCATGTGACAGTGGGACACTGGTTTACAGATCAATGGGGTGGAATGAGGAGTCAGGCCAGGTGGCATCACTGGGTCACCAAACCCAGTGATGAAGGCTCAGCCTTGCTCGGTCCCTAAGACATTACCAGCTGGGCCTGCAGCTGGGGCACCCGTCCTGTTAGGCAGAGGAACTGAGAACAGTCTTATTGCCACAGATTCAGGACTGGGACCCCAGGTTCCACAACTAAAAAACTTAATACATACAGTTCTGATATTGATGTACATGTTATAAATATTTAAACAGTTTATGTGGTGCTAATACTATCAGGCACTGAAGGCGCTGCTTTAAGGAGCTTCATTTAACTTTTGTAGCATCTCCGTGAAGTAAGGATTTGAGATCCTGCCTCATGAACAAGAGATCTGTTATCTGGATAACTAGGTCCATGGGAGCTAGAGTGTGGACCTTGTTCTGTCGGAGACACAGATGTTGGTTTCGGCTGCAGCTGACAGACCTATTTGGCATGTTTCCTCCTGCATGGACTCAGTTTCACCCTCCCCACCCAGTGTGAAGACAGGGATGGATCCCTGGACCCCACACCTCATCCAGAGGTCCAAACAAGGTGGAGCCTCACAAGGGAGAGGGCAGAGCCTAGCCCCGCCTTCCCAAGCATTAGGACATAGCGCAGGCAGCCAGCAAGGCCAAAGGACACTTAGGTTCCAGCTATTACCCTGACCACATTCAAAAATTGTCACAGAGCTCCAAAGGACACAGCCATCACTGCTTGGACTAAGATAAAAGCTAGGAGGCAGATGAGCTGCCCTGTAGAAGGACTTCCCACCCTGATGTCCCACCAGGGAACTTGCAGTCCCATCCCATCTTCAGCCAGGAGCATCTGCCAGGCTCCCTCTAGCTGAGCCACTGATATCCTAGGGACAATGTGCAAACCCCAGACCTGTGCCAGCCCTCCCCTCACCCAATGCCCCCATAATGACACCACCATCATATCCAAAACACCTCCCTCCACCTGCCACTCCCACAGTCACCACAGTGTCCCCAGCAGAGGGGAAGGTTAAAGAAGGCAAAGGCAGTGTTCTTTATTATTAACGTCCACACAGCTTATATAGGAAAGCACAGCTACAGCATGGCTTTGCATGGACTGTGTTGTGTGTATATCTGATCAGAACATGAGGTGAGGCTCTGCTTGATTTGGGCAGAGTGGGCACCAAGGACGGTGCCCAGTATTCCCTCTTTTTAACCCTTTCTAGTCCTAATGAACTTCCTCATCCCACTCCAGACTGTGAGATTGAATTTGGAGTTTCTGTCTTCTTTCTGGTGGTCTATAGCAATGGGTGTGTGTGTGCAGTGGAGGGGCAGGGACACAGTAAGGGCAGGGGACAGAGGTATGCAGTATGGGTCTATGAGCACAGTGTGGGCAGAGACAGTTTCAACAAGAGCTTGGTAAAAGAGGGGAGTGCCATCCAGTCAGAAGCTGCGAGGAAGACTAAAACAACAGAAAATGCCTAACACTGCACAATTAAACAGGATGCAAGGCGCATGGCCTCTGGTCCCAGGTAATGAACTCAACAGGATGGGTGTTAGGTGTGTGCCCAGCATGAGGTACTAAAAATATACCACATAGGCCAGTGTGAAGAAGTTTGCCACCAAGCCTGACAACATTGGTTCAATCCCTGAAACCCACATAGCGGAAGGAGAGAATTGCTTTCCAAAGTTGTCCCCTCTGATTTCCACACATATACTATGGCCAGTGTGTAGTAACACACTCACACATGCATGCACACACACACATGCACACACACAAATAATAAATGTAACTTAAAAAACTAAACAACAACAAAGTGCCCACGATATAGGTGTGTAATCCCAAAACTCAGAAGACTGAATCAGGTGGATTGTGAGACTCTGACTCAAAGAAAACCCAAAAGCAAAGAGGAGGAGAGGAAGAGGAAGCAGCAGGGGAAGAAGGGTGGGGACAGGGGGATGACTATAGTACTAGAAACAACTGAGAAAAGGTGCCCAGCACAGCCCCAAGACCCCAGGACCATGTGGTACCTGGGACAGTTCCGGGTCACAGACACACAAACCCTGGCCTCAGAGGGAACAGAGCAGCAGGTGTGACGAAGCCCAGAGGGAGTTCATAGGAACACGAAGCAGAGACAGATCACATACAAAATCAGAGGGCACAGGGAACAGCCAGGGGCAACTTCCTGAACTAGACATCCCCTGATAAAGATGGATGTCAGCCCTGGAGGCTGCTAAGCCCCTGTGTGCCTGTTTCCACCAAGGCCCTACTGTGGCTGCCATTCTGCCACTCCATGTGGGGTCCGCCTATCAGAGGGCCATCAGAACCTCGTGTCCACGGGACGTGGCGTGTGTCATGGGAAAAGCACAATAGGTATCTATTTCAAACAACAATATTTTTAAATTTCAAATAGTATGGAGAAAGAATATAGAAGGCTCCTGTATTTATGGACAGGGACCGCATTTGCAGTTTGTGGAGTTAAACAAGGGCTCCAGTGCCTCCCAGAAGGAAAAGGGGTTCAATAGCTCCTGGTGAGGAGACTGTGGAGGGACTTAGGTGCTTTTTCCATCAAAAGAGATAAACCTGAGTCTCAGAGTATGTAGAGGGGAGACAGCAATGATTCTAACTCTCTCCAGGGATGAGAAGGACTGGAAACCAACATTTATTATATACATGGGACCATGCCATCCTGGATTCCTGAATGCAATCCTCCCAGAGGCCCTCAGGCCCTCCCTGTGCCCAACCCACCATCGTGGGTAAAGCAAATCCTCCCTGGAGGCTTCATCATCTCCTTCCAGTTCCAAAGACCACTTCTTGCTTCTACACACGACTGCTAGCCAAGGCACTTAGAACTGTGAGGACCTGAGCCACAAATACCCTGTCTCAATCACCAGAGGACTAAGGCTCAGACCAGTTACCGCTGGGGACCAGCAGTGGCACTGCAGCTGGCTCTTCAACCCAGTTTCACCTTTGCAAATCAATTCACTTCCAGGCCTGGAGGCAGTGAGGGCAATGGAAGGCCCGCGTGGTGGAGACAAGGACTGAACTCACAATCAATCTTGCTCCTTGCTGTGTGGTTACTGAGAGTTACAACTGGCAACAATGATAATAGCTACCACTGAGAGTTACAACTGGAAATGATGATAATAGCCGCCACTTATTGAGCAGGTATTCCATGGCATTCCAGTGCTCAACATACATTACCATTATCGAATTTAATCTCAGTGACTTTCATAACGACCCTGCAAGGGAGGCTTAATGAGCTGAACGAGGAGCTGAAAGGCCCTGAGACTCTGGGATGCTCAAATCCACACATGGAGGAGAGGATGGAACTAGCCTGGGACCCTGAGACCGTGGTGGGTGATACCAAAGTAAGGGCTTGGGCTGGGGGTGCAGCTCAGTGGTAGGTAACACGTGTAAAACTCTGATTTGATTCAGCACTGGAAAATGTGTGCCAGTATGCAGAGGTTGGGGGGTTAGTTATATAAGCTGTGCTTTGTGTTGGACCCAGATCAACATGGATTATGGGATTGATGTCCAGGCGCTAGGATCACTTGTCAGGCTCACATGGGTTAGGAAGTGAAGGGGAAAAACTTTTATCCCAATCTTGCCCCTCAACTGAGCTCTAGTGCCTGTACATTAAGAAGGATGCATCTAGGCTCAGAAACTGGTTCTTACGGAGTCAGGGAACACAAGTGGATAGAGCTATCTATCCTTCCTTGAAGATAAACTTCCCAGACAAACGCTGGCCACAACAGGAATGTGATCCCTAGACAAGACTAATCAGGCCTCAGGTTCTGGTTACCCAGGCCTCCCACAGATAATCTCTCACCAAGAGGCTCCTCCTGCCCTCATCTCACTGTAGGAACTGGGATTACAAATATGGTCTACTGCATCTGTCTATAGCATGGGTCCTGGGGCGCCGGACTCAGGTCGTCTGATTTGCATGGCAAAGGCTTTTACACACTGAACCACCACTGCAGCCCAAGATCAGGCATGGTGGAACCACCAGGCTTAATCCCAGCACAGCATGGAGGGGCTGAAGCAAGAATACTGTAATAAAAAAGGAAATGAGAGGAAAAAGCTTTCGTATGCTAAAGAAGCTGGTGATATCTAAGACAGCTCAGGATTGGGCTGGTCAATAAAAAGACCAAGGTGTGCTTAGAGGGTCAGGGCTGTATCTCCACCCCTTATCAACCCCAGAGACGAGAGAGTCAGGTGTCATCACCAACAGTGTAACCAGTCATGTCAGCCTCCATTAAAACCAGAGGATGGGTTCCAGGATAGTGAAACATAGGGAGGTCCCTATACAGAGGCTTTCCACCTTCCCCACCCTCATCCCACACATCCTTCCATCTGACTGTCCTTTCTAGCAAACCAGGAGGGCATCTCCCTGAACTCTGTGAGCCATCTTGGCAAGCCTGGTGCTCCACAGGTGAACTTCTCACCAGCATCTATCTGAAGTGAGAAGCTTTGTGGAACTGAGCTCCTACCTGCGGGACCTGACTGGAGACCTCTGAACCAGAGGATCTGATGGCCAGCTGATCCTGGCATATTTTTGGGGATCACCTTCTCTTTTCTTCTCATGTTTTAGGGCATGATCCCCAGAACAGAGACACCCAGCTTGCTTTTGGCAGCTTCATGATCTTTGTGTGAGGGTGGAGAAGGAGATTCTACTAACTCGCCTCTACACCCAGAATTCGGATAACGGTATCACTTAAGCTCAGGGACAATGACATTGAGGCTCCAGATTAAACAGGAGGGTCACAGTAAGGTCCACAGGCTGCTGGGGAGAGAGATGGTAGACTTCTGGACATGTAGAGAGGTGGGTGGGGAAAAAAGAGAGACCCTCCCTGTTTGGTCCTGCTTTCTCCCTCCAGCCTTGTCTCTCTCTCAGATCACCAAGCCTGTCACATCAGCCCCATGTTTTACTGTATCCTCTATCTCTGTGGCGACTCTCCTGTCTCCAAGGTTTTTTTATCCAGGCTGAGCCTCATGCCTAGCAAACATCTTCACATTCTTTTTTTTTTTTTTTTTTTTTTGTTTGGTTTTTTGAGACAGGGTTTCTATGTGTGAAGAGACTGGCTGTCCTGGAACTCACTCTGTAGACCAGGCTAGCGTCGAACTCTTGAACTCAGAAATCCGCCTGCCTCTGCCTCCCAAGTGCTGGGATTAAAGGCGTGCACCACTACCGTCCAGCAACATCTTCACATTCTTAAGACACATCAGAGCTGGGCAGTGGTGGCGCACGCCTTTAACCCCAGCACCTTTGGGAGGCAGAGGCAGGCAGATTCCTGAGTTTGAGGCCTGCCTGGTCTACAGAGTGAGTTCCAGGACAGCCAGGGCTACACAGAGAAACCCTGACTCAAAAAAACAAAACAACAAAACAAACAACAACAAAAAAGACACATCTGAAAGTCTCCTCCTTCGTGGTACCTTCCTTGAGCTCCTCCAAGAGGCACTAATGTCTTCCCTGGTCCGCTTTCAGGTGTGAGGCCATCTCCAGAGCAGTGCTGACCATGTCACACTCTTCCTTGACCAGCTCCCCCTGACACCATGGCTCCTGTGAATACCAGGGAGCCAACCCCAAGGCTCTGCATGTGCTAGGCAAGTACTCTATTCCTGAACCACGCCCCCGACTCACGCTGTTCACAGTTGATTCCCAGTGTTCAGCAGGAGCCTAGAACAGGGTTGTCTGCCACAGGAAGGGGAGGTTAAGTGCTAAACACAAGATTCGACAGGGTGAAATTTCCTTATGCCTGGAGCCTCGGGTGGCCTATGGAGCATTTAAGGAGGGCAGAGATGGGACTTCACAGACTCAATCACTCTTCCAGCTAATCTGGTCTCTGTATTCTTAGAACTTCGTTTTCCAGAACATTCTCAGGGTATGTTGATGGTATAGTGGTGAATGTAGCTGTCTTCCAGAACATTTCCAGAGACTTGTAGAATTCCTGGGTCTCCATGGGTTTAGAAGGTAGGAAGGTAGACAAGGCTCATTCAGAGACCAGGCCAGCAGTTCAGGGGGAGGAAGAAGGAGATAGGATATGGGCTGTAGTATTTCAGTCTTTGTTCCTAAAATCCCTTGGAAGGACTGTTCATCATGGCTACATAGGGAAGGTCTAGAGGGAAGGTCTAGAAGGAAGGTCAGTGCAGCAGACCCCAGGTCAAGGGGTGACACTCGGATCATATTACACAAGTAACAGAACTCGGGGGTGGGGTGAGGTGGTGAGGTCTTGGGCTCAGCATCCTTCCAATATTGGGGAGTATATTGTACTGTTGATTCAGCATCCCCATAACAGACTTGTAGGGAGGGCCAGGCTTTGCCTTTACTTACAGAGCCCATAAATACTAATGTGAAGGAAAGAAAACAGTAAGAGCGAGTTAATGGCAGACCCCGGGGAGGTAGCGCCCCAAGGCTCAGGAAGAGGTGGCAGAAAGGCTTGGTGGCAGGGCCTGGTGCAAGTGAGATAGGAGAAGGTACAGCTTAGCCCTGCTTTCAGAAGCTCACTGGGCACTAGCGGACAGCTGATCAGGATGTGGCCTGGAGTTGGGAGGTCTTAGACACAAGGAAACAGTGATGTAATGGGTGGGATGGACAGGATGACAGGATGGACAATGTACACAGAGGAAGGACCAGTATTGCTGGACCCAGTGCACAGTCAGGCAGCCTGAGGCTGCTGGACCTCAGGGAGCAAAGTGAGGAGTTGAGAGGCTTGGTGTAGCTATGGACCAGTCCACATCACCCCCAGAAACACAATCAACACAGACCCCAGGCAAAGTCAGTAGGTTACCCCCATCCCCCAGCCCCTCAGCATGGCACCTGCTCTTTGTCAGCTCTACCTTGTCCTAGAAGAACATCAAGGGCCCCTCTGGCCTCCAGGGATTACATTAGTCCCATCCCCTCTTTCCAGCCATGTAGACACAACCAGTAGGTACCTTTTTGAATTGTTTTGTTTTCATTTGAAAAATACCCACAGACTAGAGACACATCCCAGCGCTTCTAACAGTCTTTGGGCAATGGCACTAATAGCTAATTAGGGACCCTGGTGATGGCAGGCCTGGAGCTCCGTGGGAAACAATGACAAGGCAGGGTCAGGTGGAGACAGACCCGCTGAGTGGAGTTAGGGCCAATTAAACTAGGAAGTTAATGCTCTGTCCCCACAAAAGGAAGCAGACAATGGCCCTGACACCACGAGGAGGCACTTGGACTTTGTCCTGCAAACAGCAGGGAGCCCTGGAAGGCTTCAGGGTGTGCGCAGAGCCAGATGTAAGAGGGCAGGAGCAGAGTAGAGTTAGTTCTTGGAGACGGTAAGGGGCCCTACCACGCAGCTCGGCCCCTTCCCTGGACCCAGGGGCTTGGGGCTCATACCCTACAAGACCAACTATATTCCTGTCTGGATTTTGGTGGTGGTGAGGTTTGAGTCAGGATTTCTATGTGTAGCTCTGGCTATCCTGGAACTAGCTCTGTTCTTGGCTGGTCTTGAACTCACAGAGATTCACCTGCCTCTGCTTCCAAGTACTACCCAGCTTTTGTCTGTTTTTGAATGTGGTTAAGAAGGGTCTCTGGAAAGTTCAGCTTATTACCTTTATCTGCATCCATGGAAAGAAAAGTCCCTCTCCCTGGAGGTAGATAAAAAAGGAGAAACAAGTTGGGCAGTGGTGGCACACGCTTTTAATCCCAGCACTTGGGAGGCAGAGGCAGGCGGATTTCTGAGTTCGAGGCCAGCCTGGTCTACAGAGTAAGTTCCAGGATAGCCAGGGCTATTCAGAGAAACTCTGTCTCGAAAAACCAAAAAAAAAAAAAAAAAAAAAAAGAGAGAGAGAAACAAATTTCAAAGGAAAGGGGCTAGAGACCCTCCCTTTCCACCAAAGCCTCTAATGAAGCCTCGCTCTCTGTTCTTAGGGAGGTTGTGGATGGAACCTGGGGCCTCTTATAGTCTAGGAAAGTAATCTACCACTGAGTTCCGTCCCTAGCCCTTGGTCTTTTGAGGCTGGAATTTCCAGCTGTACCATTCTGAATGCACCTGATCTTGTCTGATTCTGAGACTGGGGCACAGGGAGCCTAGAGGAAGAGAGCCAGTTCTCCCCTCCCCTGGCTACACACACCCTGAGCTGTAGTCAGTGAGCAGCTGACAGCCGTGGGGAAAAGTTTCCAGCAATAAAGGGGCCATGTGAGAGCAAGGAAGAATCGCAGGCCTGCGGAGATGTGGCAGCTGGTGGGGCAGCCGGGGAGGTGCAGCACATGGCGCTGAGCCTCACTGTGGACTGGAAATGTCATTATCTGCTATTTACCTCGGCAGAGGACAAGCGAGTGCACAGGATTACCTCTGCTAGGAGCGAGCCACTAAACAGATTGGCCAGTGGCACTTCCTGCTGCCGGAGCCTGGCACAGGTCTAACTCACCAGACCAGGAGGAAAGAGATGCGACCACAGCAGCCAGGGGCCGTAGGGGGAGGTGAGTGGTGGGTGCATGTGGTTGAGGCAGGGAAGTGTGTCACTGTGACCCAGCCTGTTTGCTTCCTACCCTTGAGCTATAAGAGCTTTTAATCACTCAATTAGGCAATAAGCCTCAGGGAGACTCAAACCAGACCCCTACAAACTCCTGGAGTCTGTCCAGACGCCTCCAGATCCTGACAAACCAGGTCAGACTGTGACAACTGCCACAGAGAGCTAATGCTGGCAACCGCTGTCTACTCTGTAATCTGCCATGGGCATTGGAGCTGCTTCTGGCATTGGGGCACCCCATCTATAAGGTGGTACCTATGTCTCCTTTTGGGGGGAATCTCTTGAATATTTTCAGCTCACTTCCCTTATCACAACATATGGAGATAACATCTGAACTAAGCCGAGCTATGAGTGAGCTCCAAGCTTCGATTTCTCTGTCTGGAAAGTGGTCTAAACACACTGTCTTTGTCACGGGACAGTGGTGGGCTGTGAGGACTCAGGGCAGAGGGACTCTCTGAGCATGCCAACCCATGCGGGCTTCCTCTTGACCCGAGGACATGAGTCCTGGGCTCAAGAAGTCTAGGAAGTGAACCAGAGCGGCTTTAAAGCCTCCCCCCGAAGAGCCTGGTGGTGGTGGCGCACGCCTTTAATCCCAGCTCTCTGGAGGCAGAGGTAGGCACACCGCTGTGAGTTCAAGGCCAGCCTAGTGTACAGATGGAGTTCTAGGACAGCCGAGAAACCATAACTCAGAAAAACAAAAACAAAAAATAACAGGCACAAAAAGCCCCAAGAGAACGATCAGGTAGGTGCATAGGTTATGGGGAGGGTGCTTCAGTTCCTGCTATGTCTGTCTCACACTCCCAGTCTGTGAGTGGTAACGAGGTGGGCCAACCCTTTCCTCCCACAGTAGGGGAGGAGAGTGGAGGGATAAAGTGTGTGTGTGTGTAGGAATGGGGAAGGAGGGTGATTTTGCTTTTTCATTCAGGGTCACCTCGGAGGGACAGGACTGTGATTCTGTGTGGCCTAGTGTTAGTGGGTACAGGAGGGCAGATGTGGGTGGCCTTAGACAACAGGATTCCCACCCACCCCACAGGAGGACCAAGGATCCTACTAGAAATAAGCTTGAACTGTCCGGCCTGAATTTCAGATCTGGGTGGGCAGGATTGTGCTGGCAGCTGTGCAGTAGGCAAGCTGCAGGGGCCCGTGGGCCCCAGGAAGAAGTCAGAGTAAGGACCAGGATGGGAGATGTCTGCTGGGGAAGGGGGCAGGCATCCGTTCGCCTCGCTCCATCCCTGGCCCCAGCAGGCTGTGAGTAACCTGGGAAGGAGGGGGTGCAGGGAAATGTGGGAAATTCCCTTATATTATTACATACGTCCTAAAAACAGAATTGGATTGTTTTTCCTGTGTGTGGGTGTGGGGTGTTGATTCTGATGAGATATGAAGTGAAAACATCAACAAAAGGAACGACAGAATAAGAAATGTTATTTAGTTTCATCGAGAAAACACACAGTCATCGCCAGGCACTGGGGTAGAGGGGGTGGAGGCCTGGGGGTCCATTGCGTGGGGGTGAGGGTGGAAAGACTAGAAAATCAAGGCTAGCCTTAGCTACACAGCAAGTTTCTGGCCAGCCAGGGTTACTTTGCAAGACCCTGTCTCGAGAATAGCCTTCCCCCGACATACATCCTCAGTATACAGATAACATATACATCTGTAGATGGCATATACTCTCAGTATTCAGATAACATACACATCTGGAGATGGCATATACTCTCAGTATTCAGATAACATACACATCTGGAGATGGCATATACCCTCAGTATACAGATAACATATACATCTGGAGATGGCATATACCCTCAGTATACAGATAACATATACATCTGGAGATGGCATATACCCTCAGTATCCAGATAACATTATACGTCTAGAGATGGCATATACCCTCACTATATAAATAACATATACATCTGAAGACACTTGGATGTGAGAGGAGAGTTTGGAAGGAAAAACACCCAAACTAGTAGGGTTAGAGCTGGGTAAACATTTTACCTATATTTGTATAAACTATAATTCTCCAGCAGTCGCTGTGCATGAGACCGTCTCTAAGAACGGATCACATGCCCAGCTCATTTTTACCCTCACAACCACACTCCATGGCAGCAATTTTGATTATCTCCAATTTCCAGGTGAGAAAACTGAGGCAAGAGAACACAGGCAACTGAATCCAGTCCTGGAAACCAACCATTAGGCACTAGAATCTATTATCTTTTAAGATTCTAAGAGATAGCCAGGAGGGTAGCTCAGTGACAGTGCTTGCCTAGCCCGCTTGAGGTCCTACGCCCATATCCTTCATAATAAGTAAATCCAGGAAAAGATGAGTCTCCAGGTTAAGGAAGACGACCTCGCTGGGTCTTTAAGACCCAAACTGGGCCAGGACTACACAGAGAAACCCTGTCTCGAAAAAACAAACAAACAAATCCAACCTGGGACCACTTGCCTACTGCCATCAATGGCATAACCAGGGGAGAAGAAAGTCTTTTTCCTTTTCGAATCTGGGGATGAAGCCAGGGCCTCATGCTGGGCAAGCTCTTACACTAGGCAAGCCCCCTTCTTACCCTCTGGAGCCATCACATGATCTGAGCTAAGAAAAGGAGGGCCAGAAAGCAAACTGTGTCACTGCTCAGCTCTGCCATTGTGATGCCAGGCAGGAAAGGACAATGTGTAAGTTTGTGGACATGACCGAGCTCTGATAAACCATTATGGATATTCAATTAGGAATTCCTACTGTTTTCACCCGCCAGGAGCTTCTCTTTGTATTTGTTTTCAATCTTTGAAAAATCTACTCTAGCTCACCGGTTGTCCAAAGCAGGGGAGACTCCTGCCTGGTGTAGGGAGGACCAGGTCTGCCAGTATGTTCACGGCATATAGCCAGGGAGGTGGTAGGCATCTCAGGGTTTAGCATTGGGGTTGAAGCTGCAGTGTATGCACTGTGGGGGAAGTGGGAGGGCGGTGCTGGCTGGGGCTTACGCTGAAACTTGTGCTGGGGTAAGGTCCTGCCCTTAGGTCTTGGTGGCTGAGCCTGGGGCCATCTATGCTCTGCTGTTGAAGATGACTCCTGAGTGCTGAGGAGCCAGGCAGGGGGAAAGGCTCAGCTCATATTCTCTTCATGTTTCTCTTATCCCTCTGTTCCTCATGCCCCACTGAACAGCTTCGTTTTGCCCTTCCCTCAACCTGGGTGACCTGGTCATACACTACAGGTGCCCAGCAATTCGTCCTGGCTCACTTACTATATAGAGAAGCTGACACTGGACACAGGATGGTAGGCCATTACAAATGTCACCTGACAGGCCACATGCCCTCACCTACTCCTTTTGCCCTGGTCTTTTCATGGTAGGCTCATGTACTGAGACACAGCCTGCTGGGTAAGGCCATTAAGACCCCACCTGGGGAAGGACTTCGTCCCCTGCTTAGTGTCCCTTTCCTCACCTGAAAAGTATGGCTAGCCAGTTCCCATGGTGGCTTTGGTGATAAAGTGGGTGGGGGGGGGCTGGCATGGAGGCAGCTGTCAATTACTGGAAGCCTTTTTTTATAGACGGGGTCTTATATAGCCCAGACTGGCCTTAAACTTGCTGTATAGTTGAAGATGACCTTGGAGTGTGTACCCTTCCCCCCAAAGTTTATGTGGTGGTTTGATCAAACTCAGAGCTTCAGACAGCTCAAGAACTCTGCCAGTCGAACCATATCCCCAGACCCCAGTAATTTGAACTTGTTTCATAAATTTCTCTTCCTTGTTTCTGAATATCCTGGTGTTCCTGGCTAATCTAGGCCCTGACTACTGCTTGCCTTTTGAGACACAATCTGATCTTTGTAGCCCAGGCTAGCCAGGAACTCTGAATCATCTTTTTTCAGCCTCCAAAGTGGTTGGATGACAGGTGTGTGCCACCGCTCCTGGTCCCTGCTCTCTCTCAGACCTCAGGGCTGCTCAGCTCTTGGGTGGCTCTAGTGATGCAGGAACAAACACAGATCCTTCAGCCTGGCCTTGCAGCCCTTCTCGTCTTCCTTCCTCCTTGAGTCTGCCTTTCTCCCTCCCCTCTTCTTCTCCATCTCCCATAAACCCAAACAGCCAAGTACCCAAGTACTCGCCAGCCCTGTGCCTCTCCAGAGCCACGTCTGCTCTAGCCATGCCCTGTTGGGCACATTTTTGTCCCTCCAAACATTGCTCCCCAGGAACAGAGGCTGCCCAGCATCTCCCCATTATTTGTTCTGGGGCCTCTTTCAGCTCTTCTCTCCTACGGTGTTCCTCCCATCTGAGACCTATGTACATGTAAGCCTGGCATTGCTATCTCTCCCTTGAGAGTCAGATGGACACAATGTCCAGAGCTGCAGAACTGACACGCAGGTCAGGGATGGAGAGTCAGTTCATGGAGCTAAGGGCATCACTGGCCAAATGGGCCATAGCCCACCTTCTTCTATCCAGATAACCCCGAGTAGGAGAGGTCAATGCTGAACAGTATGGACTCTCAATTGTGCTGAGTGGCAGTTCCTTTACTTAGGGGAAAAAAGACCAACTGTGGGTACTGGGCAGTAGGGCATGTGTGCCTTAATGGAGATGTTCTGCTTGCCAACCCCAGGCAAGGTGGATGTTCCAAGATGCAGCTTGGTGTCTGGTCCAATTCTCTGATCCTGACAACAGGAGCCAAGTCAATTCCTGCCAAACAGCCTTGGCGACAGGCGAGCAGCCGGAGCGGCCCCTCAGGGCAGAGGAATTAAGTGACTCTTTCCGGGAATTTAGGAAACATCAGTAGCCGAACAAAAAAAAATCCATCTTTGTAATAAGGCACAAACACGCGTCTTCCACATCAAATTAGGCCGAGGAGGAGAAAGGACACAGCGAGGCCAATTCAGATGCAGCTAGGGTAAATATGCTATCGCTCAAGGTGGCTGGCTGCTGTTTCCGTGCTTTCTCTCCCCTCTCCACCAGGAGCCAAGATGCTTAAGATCAGGCTTGGGAAGTGAGATCAGGATGGGAGCCGTTTCCTGTAAAAAAAAATGGCTACCTCCTGACTCTTGCACATTGGTGGCGGCAATGTAAAATCATTCAGCCCCTGTGCAGAATGGTGTGGCGGCTCCTCACAAAATTCTGCCAAACTACTGTGGGATGCAGCTATGCCACTGCTGGGTGGCACCAGGGAATTGGGAGTGGGACCTCAGAGAGAGATCTGCACAACTGCACATACAGTCACATTGTTTACAGGAGCTCAAATGTGGAGCCCTCGGGGTGTCCATCCCAGATGAGTGGATCAGCAGAAGTGTGGTCTAATAGTCACCTTGAAATGTTAGTCCCTTCATAAAGAAGAGGAAGCCCGATAGGCACATGCTGAGGTATGAATGACACTTGAAGACATCACGCTAATGAATCTGGTGAAATGCAGATTCTGGCTCAGGAGGTTCAAGGGGGCCTGAGAATCTGCACTTCTGGTTAGCATTGGGGGATGTCTGTGCCTCTAGTCCACAGTCTATACTTTGAGTAGCAGGCACTCGAATTCTTTCACTCCTCTGGCATCTCCACCTGCTGGAGGTGGTCTCTGAGGACTAGCTGGGGAGGACTCCTGAATTCCCGCAAGAGGACATAAGATCTCTGCTCAGAATCGGACGACTTTCTAGCAAGTGCTCCCTCCAGCAGATCAGAAGCTGGAGACAGGTATGAGATAGTGATGGGGAGGGACTTTGCTTCCTCAGATTGCTTAGGTGTGGCAGGCAGGAGGGTGACAAGCAAGTGCCATCTGCTCACTCCCCCATTGTTCAGCAGCCACAAGTCCCTCACTCTGGACAGAATGGAGTCTGCTTAGAGTTCAGAGGGAAATGGCACAGACTCCTTCTAGCCTGGGGTTACTGCCAATCTCTGCAGCAAGACACAGATCCTTAGAGCAAATGGTCTAGAGCCTGTGGCAGGAGGGATCAGGTGTGGACCACACCCTGCCCTACAGTGTTCTCCCATGCTGGGCTGGGGCCATGATGCCTCCACAGAACTTTTGCTAAGGAACTGGAGAAAACTGCAGGCTAACCCCAGCCACTCTGCTACGAGGACTCAGTACACAAGGTCTTGGTTATGTCAGGCTGGCTTTCCTGGGCCCACACTGTGAGATCCATTTGGCCAAGACCAGGAAAGCTCCAACTGCTTCCTTAGACTGGTGACAGTGCTGTCCTGGGGCTCAGACAGTCATCCTGCAGCCGGGCACAGCCTGATATGGCTGGGAAGCGGCTGGCTGACTCAGATCAGAGGCAATTAGGAGTACCAGGCCTCTTTAATTAACCAGCCAGCCCCTTTCCCTTTTCACTACAGCCAGGGAAATGAGGCCAGGCAGCCGGTGTGAGTGTGTGCAAAGGCCCAATTACAGAGGACCACAGCTCTAGGACTGCAGTGCCTTCCACCTGCACATTCATTAGCTTATGGCTGATGGACACTGTCAGGGATCTTGCTGGAGAGACATTGGTGTCCCCAGGAGCACCTGAGGATTTGTACCCCGCTCCCACAGGTCTGGCTTAGATACTTCCAGTGCTAAGGATCTTTCCAGCATCTTTTCTCTTCAGCCTCCCCAAGTGCACACACCTTTTCATCTTGGGAGACTCACTTCCCCACACAGCTCTCCAGGTTGCTAAGTCCTGGGAACCTAGGTCCCTACAGTAGCAGGTGTCACTCTAGAGAATATTACTCCTCCACCTTGACAGACAAGACCTGAGGGAAGAAGCCCTCCTATTCTAGATTCCCTTCACCCCCAAGAGAGAGACAGGCTGTGCCCAGATGTCGCATGCATGAGCCACTGGCACCTACACACTTATGGGGGTCCCTGCCAGCTGACACCAATACTGAGAACTGCAAAGGTGTTGAAGTCCTTAATTTAGTTTCATAAATCTTGGAAAACAAGAGACTAGTGATGGCAGCAGCTTCACTATGAAGCTCAAGAAGGTACCAATGCATCTAGGCATGGTGGTAACCAGCTGGAATCTCAGCATTCCAAAGGCAGAGGCAGAACTGCTGAGTTGGAGGCCACAATGGGCTAGATATTGAGACTCTATCTTAGAAAGAGAGAGAAAGAGAGAGAGAGAGAGAGAGAGAGAGAGAGAGAGAGAGAGAGAGAACAAGAGAAAAACAAGACTAAACCAGAAACCATAGCATGAATTCTAATAAGGAAAATATAGGGTACAATACACTAAATTGGGTCCCTCAAAATTCCAGTGTTGAACTCCAAGTCCCATTGTGACTATATTGGGAGAAAGGGACAGTGAAGAATTAAGATTAAATGGGATCCTTAGTGTGAGGCCATACCTAATAGGATTAATGTCTGTAGAGGAAGAAACATCAGGGCTCCTGCCTGGTGCTGTATGAGGAAGAAGCCATCCATCTAGCAGGCCAGGAAGATGTTGAATTGCCTTGGACTTCCTAGTCACCCAAACCACAGGGAAATAAAGGTCTGTTAAGGTTCCTACCCCCAGCTGGCTGATCTATGCATCACTCTGTGTCTCCTGTGATCATGAAGGTCAGAGGTGGCAAACATCTGAGCAGGGAGCCCCTAGGGTGGCCCAGTCACAATGACAGTGACAGGGTCCCCCTGCCTTTGCTAGAAGTTAGTGCTGGCCAGGCTATGAAGGGCTTCCTTGCACCAGCTAACCCATCCCTCACATCCATCTGGTGCTGATGGCTGCTTTTTGACCTTGTCTTACAGATAAAGAAATGAAGGCCTAGAGAGATCAAGTGAGTTTTACCAGACCACTCCACAGAAGCAAGCTGGGAATGTAGCCCAAGCTGGCCCTATAGCTCTGGGTGCCTCTGTTCCTGCTTCGAGGAAGAGAGAAGCACCCCCCAATTTGTGGCCACAGGCAGTCAGAGTTCCAGAATTTCCCAGGACTGATGTGGAACAGCATACTGGCCATTCTGAGACATGGCAGGGCCAAGCAGCCTCTCACTTTGGCATCCTACAGGCTGGGTCTCTTCATTAGGGACCCCCACTACAACCTCTAATTCCTCCCCATCTGTTTAGTATACACAGAAGACACTGATGCTCTGTTAGCATAGGGCCTCCATCCCCGTGATGCCTTCACTCCTCCAATGGTAGCCATCACCACCAAGTTTGCCTCCAGCTTGCACGCTGTGTCTCCCAACAGTCTATTTGGCCTACAACTAGAGCCATCCCTTAAAAAAAAAAACACAGTAGGGGCTGAAGAGGTGGTTCAGTGGGTAAGAGCACTGGCTGCTCTTCCACAGGGCCAGGGTTCAAGTCCCAGCAACTACATGGTGACTCACAACTGCAACTCCAGCTCCAGGGGATCTGCTGCCCTCTTCTGGCCGATGCAGGCACTGCACTCATAGAGTGCACAGACATACACAGAAAAGGCAAAACACCACAGGCCACAAAACACAACCATAAAACAGACTATATCCTGTACCTTCTCAGTACTTCATGCCATGCTCAGTCTCCATGGCATCCGCCTAAACACAAAATGGAACTCCAGCTCCTGACCTGGAGTTAAGAGGCTCTGTGGAGCCTGGCCTGAGCTCATCCCTGGCTCTCTCTGTTCCAGATACTTTTGTTAGTTCTTAAAGCCCAACTGGTTCTACCTCAGAGTCTTTGTGCCTACAGTTCTCTCTGCACAGAACATATTTCCACCCAGATCCTCCCCCAGGCTGATCCTTGCTTGTATCCAGGCTCAGTTCAGAGAGGCCTCCCTTCACAGACAAAGACACGTCACTGTCTCCACTCTGGACAAAGTGATAAGTCTTCCTGGCATCATTTTATGTTTTCTCATTTAAAATTTGTTTGTTGTCTCATTTCTGCTATCCCTGAAATACAGCTTCAATGAGAGCAAGGGTTTTTGTTGTCTATCCCTTGCAACCAGCCTGCACACGGTGGACCTTCTATTTAAAGAACGGCAGGTAGGGTGTGGTAGTGTATGCCTTTAATCCCAGCACTCAGAAGGCAGAGGCAGATGGATCTCTGTGTGCTGGAAGCCACCCTGGTCTATAGAGCAAGTTCCAGGACAGCCAAGGCTATACAGAGACACCCTGTCTAGAAAAACCAGAAAAACACAAGTGTGCTTACCTATGACTGGGTAACAGTCTTCCTAAGGACACATAAATCAATCAATCAATCCTCCCAACCCCCCAAAACCCTCACCTAAATAGTCCTCCCACCTTTGCCCGAACAAGTTTCTGCTGGGCCAGCACTCAGTCTTCTTTCCACTGGCCTAGAAAGAACACATCAGAGAAATGTACTTCAACCAGCAACCAGCCCAGCCCCAGGGCACTGGGCAGTGGGGGAGGCAAGTCTGGGAGAACATCTCCCCCACAGCCCTCACCCAGATGAGGCCTTTCCCCTGGGCCAGTCAGTTGCCTAGGCAATGGCTCTCTGAGGAGCAGCTGGAATTAACTCTTTGATAACCAGGGCCAGCAGCTCGCTCTGTGGCAGAGGGACCTTCCCGTGGGAGGAGCTGCGGCACAGCCTTTCGTGGTCCCACAAACCTGAACTCTTTAGAGTAGCTGTGAGCTGGAGAGACAGGAGGAGCAAACAGGCTGCTGGGGCCACAGAGGCAGAAAGTAGAAGTCACAAAACATCAGCCACCTGCCCCTTTCCTGGGAGCAAAGCATCCCCAGGTTCCTATACCCACCATCTAGGTAGGCTCTAGTTCTGGCCTGAAAGAGGAACCAGCAGACCCTACAGGTCCCCTTTGCCCTCTGCTGTGCTTGAATGATCACTTCATAGCCTTTAGAGTAGAATTACCTCATGCGATAGAATGGAGAAAAGACTGTGTCTCAGATCCTGGCTTTCCTGCTTATTCATCTTGGTTAATGTTTAGCTTTGGAATGCTTCAGACGATGCCCTTGCCAAGGCTGCAAAAGTCTAATGTTTCAAGTCCACATCTGTTGCTCTGACATGTCCACCTCTGTAGTCCTCAGTGCGGCTCACCCACCCCACCCGGAGGCTTATAGCCTCTGTTATTTCTTCCCAGAATTGGTAAATCTCTGAAACCATCTTGGTTGATTATAGCTTGTCATCTCCTGTTATCTTAAGAGAGAAGGTTCTTTTCTTTCTGTCTTGTTCACTTTAAGAACTCCAAGCTTGGGGCTGGAGAGGTGGCTTGGCAGTTAAGAGCATGGTCTGTGCTTCCAGAGGAAACCAGGTTCAATTTCCAGTACCCACACGGCAGTTCACAACTATCTGTAAGTTCCAGGGGATCCAACACCCTCACACAGACATATATGCAGAGAAAACACCAATGTACATAAAATAAAATTTAAAAAAGAACTTAAAACAACAGACATTGGAAGCTACCTGAGGACATGTTCCAGCAAAACTAGAGTGAAATCGAAAAAGATGTTGAGGGTAACAGTGTCTCTGACCACGGGAGGCAGCGAAGGGGGGCTGTGTGCTGATCACTGCATAGCACAGTCATGGCTGGAAGTGGAATAATCTAGAAGAGTTTCTACGAGGAAGAAAAGTAATACCACAGGTTCCATACGATGAGTAAAACAGAGATCCTAAATAAATCAGACCTTGCAAGGTGCATTATTCTCCGGGAAATAGTAAACTAAAGTCAACTGGTAAGGTCTTGGGCTCATCATGAAATGCTTTAACACGTGGCACAGATTAGTATAAGAAAAGACAAAAATCCATTTGGTCTTGTGAAGGCCATTCTCTCTGGCATCAAGAGAGTAGACGGAACAGAGCACACAGCACAGGCCTAGCACACTGCTCCGTCCTCAGGAAGCAGTGCTTGCCTAATGTTTACCGAGTGCCTATGTGCTGGATAGGGCTTTATGAGCCTGGTACTTAATGTATCTGAGTACGTGTAATACCTACTCCTATTTTTCAGATCGAGAAAATGAGGCATAGGATACTAGGCCAGTTTCCCGATGTCATATGGTTGGTGTAAGAGCTGGATTCACACCCAGGCTCTCATCTCCTTGCCAGGGCTAGCTCTAGAAGCCACACCATCCAATCTTCAGGGCCTTCTTGCCAAAAAGCAAATGATATCACCACACACATAAATGTACACATGCACACACTGTCCTGGCAACGGGGGTGCAAAGCCACAGGATGGCAAAGCTGACCCGTTCTGGGGAGCTGAGTGGCGAGGCCAGAGCAGGGCTTACCTTCCTGCAGTCTTTGCAGAATACGGAGGAGCTGCCCAGGAACCCCAACACCTCCCCGCAGAGCAGACACTGGGAGAGGCCATTGCCCATCACGTTCCTCTGCATCGTCTCCAGCCGCTCCACCAGTCGCCTGCAAGCAAAGGACACAGCATCAGAGGGAAGGTGCGTCCTCTCAACATGAGGACTGCGTGGGCATAGTTGCTATGGGACTCTAAGTGCTCATGCTCACCTCACCTGGCCCCTTCTGGCTAACTCCCAGTCACTCGTTAACTTGCTGTTAACTGAGCAGCTAGGTGTGCTAGACACTGGGAATATTGTAACAAACAGGCCGGATACACACATGGTCCAGGTTCTCTTAGAATTTAGGTTCAACAAAGGGGAAAAAAAGCGAGGTAGGTGGAGGCCTGGGAAGACACTTTGAAGACATGCCACAGGGTGCTGAGAAATGTCCCAGAAGCCAGAGAGGGGCAGGTGGATAAGGCAAATCCCAGGGATTTGCAGGTCACAGGCTGGAGTCTCATTTCAATCTGGAGTCAGTGAAGACTTTGAAGGTGATTTGATCTAAGAGCTGTTTTTCTAAGCGCCTGTGAAAATCTGGAATAACGAGGAGAGGGGAAAAAAGGAAGCCAGGCAGAGGTGGGACCCTCTCTCCAAAGAAGGTGGGAGGCCTCCGAGCTGCATCCCAGAGGACAGTGTTGAAAGCCTGGTAGGCTTTGGGTCAGAGAGCATCTTGGCTGGTGAGCAGCTGGCAGCAGGAGAGAAAAATCAACTCTTCTTTGACACTGCTGGATGGATGCTGAGCACCCAGGAGCCCAGCTGAGCTTGCACAGGTGCCCTGTGATCCTGGGATCGATAGCCCTTGCCACTGTAGACACCCACCTCCTGCTGTGTAACAAACTGTTTGGTTTGTCAGCCACTCTATTTCTGGTACCCAGTGGATGTTCAGTAAGAACTCTTGACTGGATGAAGAGTAGCATGTGGCCACATCAATCCCTCCTATGGTCACCCCCACCCTAGGGGAAGGAAGCCACATTTCCTGTTTTAGAGAGGACTGGGGCTGGGGAAACAGGAAGTAGCTTGCTGAGGGATGGAGCTCCCAAGAAGTAGAGACAGGGTCCCCACTTCTAAATTTGCCTGGTAGAGGGTTCCCTGCCCCCAGGTCCACACTTTCCTGAGGTGACTGGTTGTTGCTAAGGGGGACACGGGATGGTTAGCTCATCAGTGAAGCCACTTCCTCCTGCATGCTCTGAGGTGAACACTTCTGTTTTCCACACACTTGGGGGCAAACCCACGTCTAGCCTGGCGTGGCTCAGTTGCTCTTGGGAACTCTCTGTCAATCCATGTCGTGTTTGCATGCATCATGAAGAGGACACACTTCCTTCATGTGAACAATTCATCTGTAGTACTGCTTCTGGGTCCTTTCTACACCCTGCTGCTTAGGAATCAGGGTGTCATCAGACCACAGAAGGGACTTCCTGAGGCAGCACTGTGACAGCAGCCTACTGGCTGAGGGTGTCCAAACGCACTTCCACAGCACAGAGCAGCCAGTATGAGGCTCCTGTAACACACTCCCTGCTCATCATCCTGAGGTGGGGGGGGTGGGGCCCTGGAAGTGTCAGGGGTGTGTGTTGGGGGGATGCAGATCATCAGTGTTCAAGGTTAGCCCAGAAAGGTTAGCCCAGAACCTGGCCAGGTCCTTGGGGAGGAGATCTGTAAGAAGCCAGGCTAGGTGGTTAAAGAAAAAGAGAATCCCAGCCATTCTGCCACAAGCCCTGTTTGTACTGACACGATAATGACCTGTCTGTATGATTGAGGCTCATACAAGAGGCCGTTGGCGCAGCAGTCATCTTTCTAGTGGAGCTGTTGCCTCCTAAAGCTGCCTTTCTACTATGTCTGACTTTTAAAAATGATCATGGAACTAATGGGAAAAGATGAGCAGAAAAATAACGAGATCGGAACGAGTTCCTGCCCAAAGCAGCCGAGCCCGGCACAATCACGCTCCCCTGTCTGAGCTCTTCCAAACCAATGGACAACAATAAAAAGGCATACCAACGTGTTGGCTGGCTGAGCCCTGGATGTGAGAGGCCAGGAGAGAGCTGAAAACATGGGAAGGCACCTCCTGCTGGGACCTCTGGTGTGGCCATTCACTGACCAACCTCCCCTAGGGTCCATTCCTTGCCCAAAGGGCAGGAGGGTACTCAGAGCCCAAATCCGAAGCTCCTGGGCTCATCCCCGCACTTGTGTCTGGGTCTTGAATCAACGCAGTCCCCAGCTCACAGCTGCCTACATCCCAGGGGGAACCTGATGAGAAGCTGGGGCCTCCTGACTCTTGCAGACTGTCCCTGCCCACCCCCTGTGGCCTCCCTGCTCAGTGCCCTGGCTCACCCGATCCTCTGCTGCTCCAGGATGTCCAGCCGCTCTGCTCTCTGGATGACCTGAAGGATGACCTCCAGCTCTCCAGGGCTCAGGCACTGGCTCCTCCTCTGCTTCTCCGTCTGGTACGTGTGCACAGACCAGCCCGTCTGCAGCCTTGGGAAAGAATGGTATGGCTGGAGGTGAGGCTGCCCACTACGGCAGTAACCCAGTGTACCCACAAAGCCCTCATGAGAGTGGTGTAGGTACAGCCTGAACACTGTGGTCCAGAGTCCATAATGAACATTTCCATATGGTCTAGATGTGTACCCTTCACTGAGTGTCATTGCTAGAGGACAGTGTGGGACATACTGTTTTCCTGTCTAGAAGGAAACTCTTCAAGGGCCAGGCCCTACCCTGTCTGGTCCTCTCTTGGCCTTTTACACTGTGTACCTTTCACACTCTGCACTAAAGCCATACCAGCCTTTTGTTTGGCCTCTCTGTATGCCATGTTCTTTCTACCCCAGGGCCTTTGCATGTGCTGTTTTGTATGCTTGGAACTTTCCCCATATTTCCATGTAACATTTACCTCTCTGGGTCAAGAGAAGCATCATGCTTAAAAGGAAGTCTTGGTCCTAGACCTGGTTAGTACCTCCCCACACACTGCCAATCACCATCATCCAAAGAACTCACATCTTTAAATATCCAGACAACTTTCACCTCCCCCAACCTCTGCTTTAACATGAAGAACCCGCTGAGTTTAGGAACGTCCAGAGGCACCTGGGTGCCTGGAAGGAAGACCGTGGGTTGGAGAACTCTTCAGGTTTCCTAGGGGTCCACTGGACTCGGCATCCAGCTCTGCAGCGTGCATCTGTCTCTCAGACACACACCTGGGAGGAGACACTCACACCAGCTGAGGCCATGGCAGCTTCAGCACTGGTGAGTGAGAGCTGAAGCTGGGAATGAAGGGGGAGCTGGAGATCTCCCAGCAATGCGCCCTGCATGGACAGCACCTCATTGGCCTAGCGTCAGAGACGGTGAGAGGGGCCAACCTCATCTCTAGTCACTCTCCCTCCCTGCAGGGGTGGCTTGAGGGGGAGGGGCTGAGGCACCCAGACGAAGGGGAGCAAAGGTGCTCACACATCACGAGTGCCGCCATTCCTCCTGAGCGTTTCAGATGAATTTTTCTACCCGCCTTCGATGTCTTAGCTCTGTCTCCCACAGGCTCATAATGTCTAATTGCGAATTTCTTTAGCTTGGTCCCAGTTGGGAAACGCTAACTCCTGGTACCGACACAATCTGACAGCTGCAGGGATGTTCCTGACCAGGGACAGCACACACCAGAGAGCTGAAACAGACTAGGAGGCACGAGGGGCATCTGAGAGGCTCAGCTACAGGTACACTCTGTGTGTGTGTGTGTGTGTGTGTGTGTGTGTGTGTGTGTGTGTGTGAGTGTGTGTGGTGTGTGTGTGTGTGGTATGTGTGTGTGTGTGTTGTGTGTGTGTGTGTGGTATGTGTGTGTGTGTGGTGTGTGTGTGGTGTGTGTGTGGTGTGTGTGTGTGGTGTGTGTGTGTGGTGTGTGTGTGGTGTGTGTGTGGTGTGTGTGGTGTGTGTGTATGGTGTGTGTGTGTGTGGTGTGTGTGTGGCATGTGTGTGTGTGGTGTGTGTGGTGTGTGTGTGTGGTGTGTGTGTGTGTGGTGTGTGTGTGTGTGGTGTGTGTGTGTGTGGTGTGTGTGTGTGGTGTGTGGTGTGTGTGTGTGAGTGCATGTGGCCCAACCAAAACTGAAGGGTCACTAGGATGAGGGTTAATAGGAAAATGAAGACCTCCAAAAAGACACAAGGGAACCAAAGAGGGACAGGCCTTGTTCCCTGTGGGTTGTTGTGTGGAAGAGCACAGGTGTGGGAGTCAGCTGGACTCGGGTGTAGGTCCCAACCCAGCCATTGACAAGGGACATGTGCAAGGAGTGTAGGCCTCACTTTTCTTATCTGAGAAATGGGGATAAGTTAGTTCTACATAGTGAACAATAAATAAACACGGGCCAAGAGTGGTGTGCATTTGACAGCCACCTCTCTCCAAACTTCTCCCTGGGGAACAAAGTTTGCAAAAGACTGGGAAGAGGGCAGTAGGTGGAGAGGGAAGGGCAACTCTAGCAGGCCACAAAGGTACTTACTTGGCTCTCAGAGCAAGCTGGCGATCATTAGGGCAAACCCACTGATCATTTCCACTGCTGAAGATGGTGTCAGCCATGACGGGGAGCACAGCCCAGGGCAGGAGTCACATCTGAAGCAAGAGGAAAAGGGGAGCACATGTCAGTGACTGGGGTGCTGATGGTAGTCCTGATTCCTGCTGACCACTGATGCTACATTCCTCACTCCTCCAGCAAAAGCCTCACTCAGAGGTTCTTCCCCAAAGGCTGGGGATCTTGGGACGGGAGGCTAGGTGCACCATATCACTAAGTGACCAGAGTAGACATGACGTCAGAGGGTGAGAATCAGAAGGGAGAGAAAACACCCTCTCAGCAACTTTCAACTTAGCTGGCAAGCCCTGCAGAGCATCCAACGTCTGCCCTTTCCTACACAGCCCCATTGCCCTGAGAACACCTGAGAGCCAGCCCCATGAGGAGAGAGTAAGACACTGAGGCAAGCTCATGAGCCTCCTCAATCTACTCTACCTCCATTGGACCAGAATGGCAGCTCACAGGCCTGTGCTCTGCTCCCTAAGAGATCCCCACAGTGTTCTCCAGAGGGTAAGGCACAGGGTGGCAGCCGGCACCTCCACTAGGGCAGTTTTAAAAGTCATAATTTACAAGGGCTGTCCTTGAAAATCCTGCAGGAAGGGGCTTTCTTTAGAACCTGATGGCTCAACATAAGTAGTGTAGTTTAGCTGCCTTTCTGTGTGTTACTGAGCAGAGGGCTAACTCAGGCTGCCTAATACAAAGATGCTGCTTGTGCCTTCTAAACAGTGTGTGTGTGTGTGTGTGTGTGTGTGTGTGTGCGTGTGTGCGTGCGCGCGCGTGTGTCAGGGAGAGGGGATGGGAAGCTGATGATATGGTTCAGTGGTTAAAGCACTGGATGCTCTTCCAAAGGACTCAGGTTTGATTTCTAGCATCCCCAAGATGGTTTACAGACACCTGTAATTCTAGTCCCCGGGGGATCTCTTCTGGCCTCCATAGGCACTGCTGCATACATGCACACAGATCCACACAAGCAAACACACATATACATAAAAATAATTTTTAAAAAACACTGAGGCTGGAAATTTGTTCGGCTATTTCCTCAAAATGTTAACTACAGACTCACCACATATCCCAGAAACTCAATTGTCCTAGGTATCAACCACAGAGGACTGAAAACATATATCTTCCCAGACATGTGTACAAATGTTCGTAAGTCACTGTTACTCCTAACGGCCCCTAAAGCAAGGACACCTGAGAAAAGTGCAACTGTCCATGCAAAGGAAGATCTCAGACCTTCTCTAACATGGCAGGACCTTGAAAACATTACACTAAGTGAAAAAAAAAACTAGGCTTGTACAAGAGATCACATACTACATGACACTTTTATAGAAATGTCCAGAATGGGCCAAACTATAGAGACAGATTATCGCCCATTAACTGGCACAGGAGGACAGTGACAGCTAATGGCTTTAGAGGTTTTTTTTTTTATGAACTGATGGAAATATTCTGGAATTAGATAGGTGATGGTAACAATATGTGGGTTTCAGCTCATTAGTTATTATAAAAATATCTTGGGGCTGGTGAGATGGCTCAGTGGTTAAGAGCACTGACTGCTCTTCCAGAGGTCATGAGTTCAAATCCCAGCAACCACATGGTGGCTAACAACCATCTGTAATGATATCTGATGCCCTCTTGTGGGGTGTCTGAAGACAGCTACAGTGTACTTACATATAATAAATAAATAAAAAAAAATATCTTTTGGTGTTGACAAGACTGTTTGGTGGGTAAAGTGCTTGCTCTGCAAGCCTACAATGACCTGAGTTCAATTCCAAGACCTGCATAAAAGTGGATGAAGAGAACCAACTCCAGAGTTGCCCTCCAACTGCATCTGTGCCATAGGACTGCTGCCTGACACACACAGTGAGAAAGTCAATTGTGAACATTGCAAAATACATGAGCTACAGCTATTGATATTTTGCTGGGAAATCTAAGACCTTCCATTACAGATACTAAGCCTGTTAGGTATTCATATAATTTATATTTTTTATGAGACAAGCACGTGTTTTCAAAAACAAAGACAATGTGAGGCCCGATTGTTTTTATATTTTTGCAATTAACTTTGCTTTGGAAATTAACTGAAGACAGCTGGGCGTTCTTGTCTGACTTTTCTTTCGACCTTTGGAGATGCTGTTCCAGTGAAGTACATGGAAGGGGTCCAGGTTCTCACGGATGTGTAGGATGGATGGAAGGCGGGGGAGTATTCTAATAGCTTTCCCAGATAATGGTGTGTGTTTTTCTGCACCAAAACTCAACAGATGGCACTTTCTTAAAAACTAGTTCCAGCACAGCTTCTGAAGCCACATCTGAGTGCTTTCCAGTTTCCATGTTTGTGAAAGAGGCCGAGAGTCTTAGGGTGAGGAAAATAGTTTTGATTTTGGGGAATCTCTGAAAAGTGCTGGAGACCCTCAGGCATCCCTGAACCATACTTAAGAGAACTCTTCCAGACCAATGTAGCCCATGCTCATGATGACCACCAGGGGGCAGCGTGTGGGCCAGAGCAAACTGGCCATGCAGTATAAGCCAAGACCTCCCTGTCATCTCACGGGTCCATCCAGGGAGCCAAGCTTCCCATCTGGGCTTGGGATTCCACCATGGTCCACACTTTGGTAAAGAATCCTTAATCAGGCAGGTGCAGAGGCTCTGTTGGCAAGCCAGGAACCTCTGTACCATCTCCCAAATGGCGTTAATATAGTCCTCAAAAAATAGGCTGATGCAAAACTGACTAGCTCAAGGATAAAGACATGGCTCATTGCATAAAGGTGCCTATGGCCAGGCCTGATGGTCTGAGTTTGATTCCCAGGACCCATGTGGTGGAAGAAAAGAACCAACCCCTTCAGGTTGTCCTGACCTTACACGTGTGCCCCAGCATGTGCTGCTCCCCCAAATAAGTCAATCAAATGCAAAAATAAGAGAGCCATGTCCATAAAAATGTAAGCTTGTGCCCTGTGTCCAGCCTCTAGTGTACTGTGGGCTTGTTTTTGTTTCGGTTTCTGTTAGCTTGTGAACAGCGTGCTCACACTGCTACGAGTGTGAAATGTGTTACTCTGCCCAAAGTAAATATTTAAAACATGCAACTCATATGCTCTTTTTCCTTTCTAACATTCTGGGAGTGTCAAGAAATGGAAGGGCTATATGATCCAGGTAGACAGGTTCTACACAGGTTGCCCAGCTCTGCTCCTGACCTGAGGGGGCGCTGTGCCCAGCCCAATGTGTTCAGGGTGGCAACCCTGACAACTCAGTTCCTCTATGGCTGGACACAGAAGGGAGGTGGCCTCTGTGCTCCACTAGCCACTCTACAGAAGCAGAGGAGTAATTGGGGTGACCCTGGAAGACAGGAACAAGCCAGGGAATCTTGAGGCTCTGCACTTATCTTCTGTAGAGGCTTCCAAACTGAAGGCTGTGATAGGCTGAGCTGGGAGGATAAGCAGGGGAAAGGGGGAAGGACCTAGGCATTGAAGCCTTACCTCCATGATGGCAGAGAATGAAAGGGATCCAGGAGAAGACGGAGATGCTCCTCAGAGCTTCAAACCAGCCCACCCCCAAATCATCTGTAAGAATGAATGTACTGCCTCCCTCCATGTCACTTTCTAATGCCACAGTTTTAGACCACAAGCCAGGGAGCCCTTAGGCTGACGTCATCTGTCCTCTGACCTCTGGATGTCTGCACAGTCTGGGCTATTCTGTTCTGACCTTCCTAATGGAATCATTACTCTTTCTAATAGAAGATGAGAAGATGGGTTAAGAGGCTATGAAAGGACCACACCGCTACCTGTGCTGGTGTGCCAGAGCTCAGGTGGTACAGCTTCCCCTGCCTCCTATCGCTTTCCACCTAAGCACAGAGAGCAGCCTTTGAGGCAGTGGAAAAGGTTAGGGCAAAAGGACCTCAGAAGGAAAAAACAAAACAAAACACCAAAACCCAAAACCAATGGATGTGTGTGCAAATTTACTAAGTGTCCAGGACAAGTCAATATTCTCCCTGGGGCTCCATTTTGCCACTTGTACCCGAGGGACAGATGGCCTGTATGATTCTCTGCATGCCCGGTACCCGATTCCCACTGCTGAGATGCACAGAGGAAGTTCTGACAGGGCTGCAGGCAGAGCCTGGGAGAGAAGCTAGGGGTTTCTCCAGTCTACAGCATGAGGAGACGGGAGCCTCAGCAGGACAGACATCTACAGTCAAATAAAATACTAGGGGGAGATCAAGAGAGAGGGAGGGCTGTCATTTCCAGGGCTTGGAGTCATGGCACTGACTGGGCAGGGAGATTTGGATGGTAAATCCACAGCTAAGCACCCACAAAGGTGCTCGGAATGAAGGTCAGAGCCAAGAACATGGGGCCTACTGCTCCCACCCTCGGCTGTGGCTGGCACCTCTGAAAGCACAGCTGTCCATCCTCACACAGAACAGCCTCAGGACAGATGGGGGACAGTGAAGAGGCCCATTTTAGGAACCTGCCATAGAGCCAGCTTGGGTTTGCCAAACCTCTTTGAGCTGAGCTAGCACCCAGCTCCTTGACTTGGTGGCTGGTTAGAGCCTCACCATACCACTCCAACCCCCTCTATCTAAGTGTCCCTCAGCGAAACTGTATATATACCACCCAACATGCCTGCCTGGGTCCCCACTGAGGGAGAACTACAGCTCACACATTCTAAAGAGTTCAAGACCAGCCTGAGCTACATTAGAAAGACCCTGTCTCAAATACATACACACACCACACACAGATACATACAAACCACACCACACATACACACACACTACAACAGACATACACACACATATGGACACACATTCACATACACATACACACCACACATAAACACACATACCACACAAACACATACACACACCACACAAACACACACAGAGAAACACACTACATCACACACACACACATAGACACATAGACACCACATCACACATACACAGACACTGATAGACATACACACACACATGCATACACACATGCACACACACATGGAATTGGGGCATCACGGCTCCCATCAACAGTACTGTGTGTGTGTTAAATGTGTGCCTTGCCTATTTGTTACTAATTTATGAGGGAACAAAAGTTCATAGAAGAAGAGGAAGCACGAAGGTGAGCCCACCTATTCAGGAGGAAGGGTTGAACGAGCCTGGAGGGGAACAGTGGTGAGTGGACAGAAAGATGGCTGTGTGGACTCTGGTCACTTTCTCTATTAACCAGAGAGAGATGGCACACAGGGTCTTAGAGAGTGCATGTAATGTACATAGTATCACTGCATGTTCGATAAACCCAAGTCAAGACTGCGGGGTGGGGCACACCCCTCAGCCCTGGAGATTAGCTCAGGGGTCCTTGCAGTGACATTTCTATCCCATCTCCCTCTACACTGTGGCTCCTGGGGCCTTGTGTCCTCTCCTGTCTATACCCTGTTGCCCAGGACAGAGCCCGCTGCAGGGATTATCTGCTAAGCTGAGCTGTGTTTCATGGATAGCTCTTCCCACATAAAAAACAGTTTAACTGAAAATCAGATGTGCAAAGAGCAGACAGGATGGGCTCTAGCCAGGTTCTGGGACTGGTTGGTTCATAGGCAGTTTGTCCCTCAAGACTCCCCGTAGGTCATCTGTGTAGCAGTGAATGGCTCTGTCTGACAGCTCAGCTGATTTTCCTGGAGAGGCTAGAGCGCCCATGGGCCCTTTGTGCGGAAGCAGCTGCCTCCTGGTATCTCTCATCCCCTACTGGGTGAGACAAGTTAAGCACAGGCTGCATCTAGTAGATACACTGAGTGGCCCTTCGATTGGGGTTATGGGGTACTGAGGGCAGGCAGAGACAGGAGTAGCTTATGTCAACTTCTTGATAAAGTTCCTAGGGGGCAGAAGGTTCATAATCCCTGGCAATGATGAGCAAGATCCATAAAAGCAAATGCTTTGTTGCTGAGATATCAGGTTCTCTCCAAAGTTAAAAAGCTGGCCATCTCAGGTATTCACTGCCTAAGTCCCTGTGGGACTTGTCCGCATTGAGAACTTCATGCCCTGGACTTCATGGAAGAAGCAAGAGCCAGAGAGATGGTTCAGTGGGTAAAGGTGTTTGCCTCCAGTCCTGACAACCTGAGTTTGATACCCAGGATTTATACAGTGCAGAGAACCAGTTCCCAAAAGTTGTCCTCTGACCACCATACGTGCATGCCATCACAGGATCGCTCCCATCATAACACACAGGGCTCGATCATCACCCCTCCCCCGGAAGATGTTCGGCTTCTTAATGGAGTCAGGAGCCTCTGAGTTTGCCTAGGGATTTACACATAGGTGTCAGCTGGGTTCTTACTACCTTCCGGGCTTATTCGGGCTACTGCTATCCTGTGCTTTCCAAAATTCCTTAACACTGTGACTTTATGATTCTAGATATATAGTATTGTAAATATAGTTCATCATCTGGAGACATACCGGGACTTCTGCGTTTTCTTACATACGCAACACAAAAACGGCTGTCCTGCGAGAGCCATCTTGGTGGCCATCTCTGATAACTTCCTTAAGAGGAATTCTCGAAAGAGATGTGGAGTGTGCACTTTTGGGAAACACATTTTGAGTCAGCTTTGCTATGGGAGTGTTCTCAGCCACTCGAAGCTGTGAGCCGTGGGCCTCTTGCCTGCTCTCTCTGAAGTGAGTCTCGAATTGTTCATCAGGGAAAAAAATCTGTTGGAGGCAGCTGGTTCCTGTCAGCCTAATGTCAATTTTGTGGTTTTTGAAAGGACTAGCTATAGATCTTCAATTAGTTGGGTTCAACAGTATACAATTCCAATCACTTAATCATGCCCCTCCCAAACTCCCCTCTGCGAAATCTTTGCATCTACTTTACAGGGCTCCGAATCTTGACTCAGAGTTGGTAGGTCCAGTGCTGGCTTGAGCATCTTTGTGCTTGAATGGGGCTTGGCAGGTACTGTAACAGCCAGCACAGGTTCTATAAAAGGGAGTTTGGGCTAGGGGTGTGGCTCAATGGTGAAGCACAGGAATAAGACCCTTGTTTTACTCCCAGCACCATTAAAAACAAGCAGGCAGACCAAGAGGAAAAGCTCACGTAAAAGGGGGAGGGTTGGCCCCTTCTAAAAAATCCCTTCCCACCACTGGTCTTGGGGTTCTGATGATCCCAGAAACACTGCTGTCTGATCCCAATCTCCTAACTCACCAGAGCTAGATCAGGGTAGAAACCACCCACCTTGGACAGCTGTCTCTGACAGAAGAAGAAGAGAGCAAACCCTATCTGGTGGGGACCCTCAAACACAAAAGCCGGTCAAAAGCAACCAGCCAGTGCAGGCCCGGGCTCCTAACAACTGCATAAAGAGAGAAGTTTGAGTTACTGAATCATGATGAAAATGAAACACATGACCCAGCCATTGGGTGGCAGAGCTACCCAGATGACAGGTCCAGGGAAGGCTGTAAATTGTTGTGTTGAACCACGGAACCTAGGGATGGTTGTTGTGCAGATTAATATGACAACACATCATAACTCACACAAGTAGCATTTGGCAAATAAAACCGTTTACCTTGATCTTAACCGTCAACAAAACCCCTTCCCAGGTCAGGTTTGATTTTCCACTTGTGGAAAAATCAAAAGTCTGAGTGCAGGAAGTAAATGTGAGACAAAGGCCTGTCCCCAATCACATGATAACAGACTAGCCCTAAGAAGTAGGTTAGGAGGGCTAGAGACCAAGCAGGTAGCTTTAGAAAGACTGGGAAAGAGACTTCATCTGAGTCCAAAATCAGAGCTGGCACGCAGAGAGCTGTGTGGTGAACGAGTTGTTGTAGATCCCATCCAGCCCCCATAGGAAGAAAGAATGCTGTGATCCATTAGTCATGTCTGGCCTGGTGTGGGAGGGAAAGTGGGAGCACATTTGCTGTTATCAAGTCTGTCACTCCCAAGATAGCTAGCTGTGCATAGGCTGAGGGAGGTGGGAGGAGGAGCAGATGGGGGGAGGGGGTGTGTCAGGGATAGAGGGAAAGCTAGGACAAACAAAAGAACACTTCCCAGGCATTAGGGCTTGCAGAGGCCTTGGGCACGGTGTGAACGCCCTTCACTCTATACCCATTAAATTCCAGGAATCCTTAGTAACAGGCTCTGACATCTGCTCTGTTACTAGGATACGGGGAAATGGGATAATAGCTTCGAGATAAGGTGAGCCCCAAAACCAACATCCCCACCTATCACGCTGCACTGGGAAGAAGGAAAATTTAGACAGGTAGCCTTCAAGGCCAACCCATCCTGAACCCAACAGCACTGCTCACTCAAGCACCCTGGAATAACACGAAAGACTGAAGATAAAGCAAAAGCCACAGGGAGGCTGGTTACTGACCCAGCAAGTGCCCCTAAACTTTGCCTGTCATTATGCTTCCTGCCGGATCTGCCTGCTCAGGTAACTCTCCTCTTTCTCGTAGCTCCAGATGCACCCCACCCCCCCTCTTTCTAAGACCGGAACAATGCTTCTTAGTCAGACTTTAGGCCTTGCACCCAAACCTTTCATGTTGTACCAGAGGGGTCTTCCTTACTAGCATAGGCCAGGGTGTGCTCAGAAACTTCCATGGCTCCACACTGACATAGGGCAAAAAGCTCAGGCTGCACTCAAAAGTATCCATGATCTAGGCCAGAATATGCCTGCAGTTTACCTTTAAAAAAAAATCAGCTCTTTCCCATCTTGCAAGATGGCAGGTGAAAAGGCAGAGAAGCCTGATACAAAGGAGAAGAAACCTGTGGCCAAGAAGGCTGGCGGTGATGCTGCTGCCTCAGGTCCCCGGGCTGCTGGTGCAGCCAAAAAGGGTAAACCTAAGGTTAAAAAGCCCAAGAAGGAGAAGCCCCATTGCAGCCGAAACCCTGTCCTGGTTAGAGGAATTGGCAGGTATTCCCGATTAGCTATGTATTCCAGAAAGGCCTTGTACAAAAGGAAATACTCAGCTGCCAAGACCAAGGTTGAAAAGAAGAAAAAGGAGAAGGTCCTTGCTACTGTCACAAAAACAGTTGGTGGGGACAAGAACGGTGGCACCTGGGTGGTGAAGCTTTGAAAAATGCCTAGGTATTATCCTACCAAAGATGTGCCTCGGAAGCTGCTGAGCCCCGCAAAAAGCCCTTCAGCATCACTTCCGGGACTGCCCTGATCATCCTCACTGGGGCCACAGAGGCAAGAGAGTAGTTTTCCTGAAGCAGCTAGCTCGCTACTTGTGACTGGAGCTCTGGCTATCAACAGAGTTCCTCTGCATAGAACACACCAGAAGTTTGTCATTGCCACCTTTACAAAAGTTGATATCAGCAAGGTTAGAATCCCCAAACATCTGACTGACACTTACTTCAAGAAGCAGCAGTTGTGCAAGCCCAGGCATCAGGAAGGCGAAATCTTTAACACAGAGGAGAATTACAAGATTACAGAGCAGTGAAAGGCTGATCAGAAAACCGTGGACTCGCAGATTTTGCCAAAGATTAAAGCTATTCCTCAGCTCCAGGGCTACCTGTGATTTCAGTTCTCACTGACAAACGGGATGACTCCTCACAAACTGGTGTTCTAAATTGCTTACAACCTAATTAAACAGCTTCATATGTTAAAAAAAAATCAGGATTAAAGCCGGCAGTGGTGGTGCACGCCTTTAATCCCTATACTTGGAAGTCAGAGGCAGGTAGATCTCTGTGAATTTGAGTCTAGACTACTCTACAGAGTAATTCTAGGACAGCCAGGGCTACATAGAGAAACCCTGCCTCCAAAATCAAAACCAAACATCACATTTTAGGCACTAGAATCCAGACACACTCCAGGTGCTCTCAGCCTGCCCCCCAAACCCCCGCACCCCCCTTCTTTCACCTGGGACTTTTTTTGTTGTTTCAAGACAAGGCTGGCTTGGAACTCACTCTATAGACTAGGCTGACTTCAAACTCAGAGATCTACCTGCTTCTGCTTCCCAAGTGCTGGGATTAAGAGTATATACCACCACACCCCAACCTTAAAAAGTACATTCATTTATTTATAGCGTATGTGCGCATACACACGTGGGTGTGTGCATGCTTGTGGAGATCAGAGGGCCACTTGTGGTGCTCAACCCTCTGCTTCCACCCTGTGTGTCTGAACTCAGGTCATCAGGTTTGGTGACAAGCACCTTTACCTACTAAGCCTTCTTACCTGCCCTTACTCCCCTCGATTTTTGTGTGTAGTGTACACGTGGAGAGTGCATGTATGTGGGTATGTGTGCATGACATGTATGGGACTGTACACGCATGTGGAGGCCCAAGGTTGGTGTTAGGAGTCATTCTCTATTGCTATTCAACCTTGGATCTCTCAAACCCAGAGCTCAACTATGCCTGGTCTCTCTAGACAACTTGCTCTGGGGATCACCTGTCTCCATCTTCAGAGGCTAGAATTTCGGGGGCGGGGAGGGGTTCCATATCCATTTGGCATTTATATGGGTTCTGGGGTTCTGAACTCAAGTCCACATAAATAAATAGCAGGTGCTTAGCCACTGAGCCATCTCCCCAGGCTCATGTTTTACAGTTTCTAAAGTTATTATTTCTTTCTCTGTGTGTCTGTCAGTCAGTCTGTCTGTCTGTCTGTCTGTCTGTCTGTCTGTGGAGTGAGAAAGTATTTGACTTTACCCTCACCTGGGACACTGTCTTCCAATTCTATCCCTACAGATACCAAGCCCCACCTCCTGTGGGAATTCTGTAGCTTCTCTCTATCCAACATTTGAACTGACTCCATCTTGCGGTCTGTATCCCCCAGGTTCTTTGTCATAATGAGTGTTTGACACAAGACACTGCAGCCCAGAGAGAGAGAGAGAGAGAGAGAGAGAGAGAGAGAGAGAGAGAGAGAACTGTTTCCCCACTCCACCCCCTGGCATGCGTAGATCCAGCTCTGAGCTGGTTTCTTCTTGTCCTGCCTCTGGCCATGTGGCAAGATGGTTCACACCAACTAGAAACGCAGAAAGGACCCAGACGCTTGAAGAATGATCAATAATACATCCAGGCACAAGGTCACAGTTAATGTCAAAATGACAGATGGCTGGAAAAGGGAGCACAGAAAGGCTGGTGGCAGAAGAGGAATCAAACTCAGGCAGAGGGGTGTGTGTGTGTGTGTGTGTGTGTGTGTGTGTGTGTGTGTGTGTGTG
>NW_021621078.1:6963281-6970576 GCF_004785775.1 Grammomys surdaster | reverse complement strand
GTGTGTGTGTGTGTGTGTGTGTGTGTGTGTGTGTGTGTGTGTGTGTGTGGTGTGCTCGTGTGTGGTATGACACGGAGCACATGCTGTTAAAGTGGCAGGGTGCCATTTGGAATTATTAGTGACCTTTTTTTTCAATTTAATGAAGAAAAGTTGGCATTTATAGAGAAGGTGACTTCTTGTTGCTTTCTTTAATCTGCCTTCCCTTTCCCCCCTGCCCCCTTTCTTTGAGACAAGGTCTTTCCCTGTAGCCCAGGCTACAATATAAGCTAACCTCAAACTCATTGCAATCTTCCTCGCTCAGCCTCCCGAGTACAGGCATGAGTCACTACCCCTAACTTTTAAAGAAAGGGTTTAATGGGCTGACAAAACGGCTCAGTGGGTAAAGGTGCTTGCTGTCAAGCCTGATGACCAACCCCACACGGGAAGGAGAAGATCGATCCCCTCATGTTACCCTATGACTGCCACATAAATGCTTTTGAATGTGTGCCTCATCACACACACAATAAACATGATTTTTAAAATATTTATGTCCAGGTGTGATAAAACACACCTTTAATGCCAGCACCCGGGAGGCAACGGCAGGTAGATTTCCATGGATTCAGGGATAGCCTGGTCTACATAGTGAGTTCCAGGTCAGCCAATGCTACACAGTGAGATACTGTCTCAAAAAAAAAAATGTGTTTTGGCTTTAAAGATTTTAATGTATTTAAGCACAAATATTAAGAGAGGAGACAGACAGATACAAGAATGATGGCAGAATATACCAGCCTGGGCACAGGTTTCTCAAGAGGGAACCTGGTTCTCCAGTCACCTCCGAAGGAAGACTTAGGGCAGGTAAACAGATGAGAGCACCCTACCTGTCCTCGGGCCCTGCTCAGATTCTTTCAGGCAGACACTCCCTCCCTGCCTCAGCCATGATGGGGTGGGGTTGGGGGGCTCCTACGACTTTCAGTCTGTGCCCTTTGGGGAGCAGTAAATGCTGACACCGCCTGACATAACCATCTCTACTTAGTCACAAAGTAAAGTCACTGTCCTCTCACCCAAGCAACACAGAGTGACATGTGACCCCCTGCACCATCCGCCCCACAGACTCCCTGAGTACTGACTATGTGCCAGGCCTCGGTAGCCCCTCAGTTGTTGGGGGCCTGGCAGAGGTGGCTTTTCTCAAACTCCTGCAGGCCTCCCATGGTGTACTCACAAGACATCTTAATATATTTTTTTATTTAATCCTTGGATTCTAAGGAGCTGGGATGCCCAGGCCAGTGACCCCAAGCCCCAGCCTTCCTTTGTCTAACTTGAAACAAATGCTTTCTTCCCAGAGTGAAAAGCTCCCATTGAACATGATGTGAGACGTTTATTTTCCTTCTTCCGTCTCCTTTCAAGCCACAAGTTCTGCCCACATGTCCCCAGAGGTGCAGGTTACTTTTGTCAAGTGGGGCAGGCGGGAACACAGCAGTCACAGTAACCATGCCTCTTGGGCAGGAATCACCTGTGAAGGTACAGGAGCGCAGCCGTGCAGGCCAGTACAGGCCAGTACAGGCCAGTGCAGGCCACCTTCCAGCCCCAAAGCCACACTTGTTTCTGCTTGCACCAGACCATACCTGTGTCCTAGGAATGCTACCACGGAGTTGCTATGGCAAGTCTAAAAGCAGGGTATGGGTAGGGGTGAGTTAGCTTACAGAGCAGAATGGGCGTAGAGCCGAGCTGTGGCAATCTGTACACTGCTTTACTCATGCATGGAGTCAACAGCTTTGCAGTGAGGTCAAAACACAGCTAGAGAGAGAGAGAGAGAGAGAGAGAGAGAGAGAGAGAGAGAGAGAGAGAGAGAGTTTGTGTGTGTGTGTGCGCGTGCGCACGGGCGCACGCGTGCACCTGCAATCTCAGGGGCAGAAGGTGTCCCCCACTGATGCCTGAAGTTGCAAGCCTCCAGGTTCTTCTGTCTGTACTGCAAGGGGCTCTTGTCTGTCCAGCCTCCCACCTGCCTTCTTAACACAGCTATCCTCTCTCTCTCTCTCTCTCTCTCTCTCTCTCTCTCTCTCTCTCTCTCTCTCTGTCTCTCTCTCTCTCTCTCTCTCTCCTGCTCCCCATCCCCAGTGCTGAGAACCCAGTGCCTAACTATCCTGGGCAATCCTAACGTGGCCTCAGCCTGACTTGTTTCTTTTGTACTGGTAGCTGAACCCATCACCCTTTAAGCTACATTCCCAGCCTGTATTGTTTTTGAGGCACAAGCTTGTTCTCATATAGCTCAGGCTGGCCCAGAACTTACTGTGTAGCCCAGACTAGCCCAGAAACTGCACACCTCCTCCCTTGCACCTCCTGAGTACTGGGATTACAAGTATACTGGAGTCAGCATCTCATTCCAGAAGGATTTCAGTCTAGTAATTACAACTGGAATTCAGAGGCACTGAATGGTAGGACATCAATGTGTCCTATTGAGGGACACAGTTTAACCCACAGCACGTAGGATAATAGAACTCAATCTTGTCATGAAGGTGGGGACACGGGACACCATGGGTCCTTCTATGTGTACTAATGTATAAGGTGTTCTACAGTGTCCCTTGATTTCCTGGAGTACTAAGGGCCAAGAAAGGGCTCTAACTTTGGGGATAAAGAGGTAGGTCCCTGCTGACATACATACAAAAGGGTATAAAGCTATAACCCCAGCCCTGGAGAAGGAAGCAGGGAGATGACAAGTTTGAAGGTACACAGTAGCACTGCCTCTAAAGCAAAGAAAGTCAGATGCAGGGAAAGAACTGGACAAGAGGAGAAAGGCAGAGGGAGAGGGAGGGAGCAGGAAACAACCCTCTCAGGTTATTGCATCCCCCTGGGCATTAAAGAAAGATCTGTAAATTTGAATTAGAAAAGAAATTTTGTTTCAATAACTTACAAATGAATGTTCCATTAACCCTCGTTATGAATGTAGGTGGCACGTCACCGTCACATTTGCTGTCTTAACCACACGATCAGGTATTTTCCCAGCACAGTATAGAGCTGCAGAGTTATCTCAAAATGTGCTCACTCCAAGTTGCTTTAAGTTGCAGCCGTGGGGGTTGGGGGATGGCTGTACAGGGACTGCTGCAGAGGCACGAACCCTCATCTTCACATCTCCAGCACCCACTTAGGAAGGAAGCAGGGTGTGGCATTGAGCAGCACACAGATCTACAGCCACTGTGCAGGGAGAGTGGACGAGTGGGGCAGACGCCTGGAGCACACTGGCTAGCCAGCACCCTGCCTTAAAGAATAAGGAGAAACGAACAAGGAAGACACTGGACAATGAATTCTGGGCTCTGCTGGCACACACATGTAACATACATGTACACACACTCATTTGAACACACACATATTGCAGCACTGGTTTGACCTTACTGCAAGGCTGTTTCCTTCATATATCAGCAAAACAGCTTTCGGATCACCACAGCACCGGGCTCCACACCCATTCTGATCTGTGAGCTAACACAGCCACTTTCCCTCCATTACCCTGTCTGTGCCTTTACGCCATTATTTTAGTCAGGTGCAGTGGCAGACTCCTAAATCCCAGTATTCCATATTTTTTCTCATGATAAGAGAACAAAGAAACCTGTTACACACACACACAGAGTCTACATGATGCACCAGTGAGTTAGGTTATTTGTGGCCAAGTCTGATGGCCAAGGTTCACTCCCTGGGATTCACATGATGCAGGGAGAAGTCATATTTCTGCAAGTTGTCCTCTAATCCAGCCATGTACTGTGGTGTGCCCATGCACACCGAGTGAACAAATGTGATTTGAAAAGCCCCCAGTAAACAAAATAAGAACATTAATTAACTAGACTGTCAAGAAGTAGCACACATAAATATGGAAATGGGATTAGAACAGTTATGGTAATAACATCACGTTGTCAGGGAAAGCAAGCCTTTGCCCAGAAAATGCTAGGTCCTCCCAGGGGCTACAAAAACCTTGCCTGAGACTAATGAACGTTCTCTCTCTCTCTCTCTCTCTCTCTCTCTCTCTCTCTCTCTCTCTCCATCTGTGTGTGTGTGTGCCTCTGTGTATATGTATGTGTGTCTGTCTCTGTGTCTGTCTGTGTCTCTCTCTCTTGTCTCTGTGTCTGTCTCCTCCCCTGTCTTTCCCTGTCTCCCCCAATCTGTCTTCTCTGTCTCTGTCTGTCTCTCTGCCTCTCTGTCTGTCTTGTTCTTGCTTTGTCTTCCATGTGTCCCTCTCTGTGTGTATCTCCCCTCTAAATGTATGTATTTCCTCTCTGTCTCTGTCTCCATGTCTGTCTCCAGTTTTACCATGTAATCTATGAGTCTGAAACTTTCTACAATCCTCCTGCCTGAGCTTCCTGAGTGCTGCTGGGATTGCAGACATGAGCCACCACACCTGGGACTCTTCATGCAGAAATACAACCTGTTTCCATTTATGTGACTTTTGGGACCTGGAAAGCCCCAGGCCAACAAAATTTCTGCAAAGGAAATCTGATTTTAGTTCCTACCTGGGTACAGCTTATTGAAGGAGCCAAACAGAACTCCCCAGAAGACAGAACCCCCTGAAATAAAGCCCCCTCTCCTTACCTGCCAGGTAGAGGCCAGCTGCTTGTTGGGTGGTCCCCAGGTTCCTGAGTGGAATGCCTCACCTACACCTTTCCCAGCAGCCTTTGAGCAGCCGAGGCTAGAAACTAGCTCTCAAGTTGTTCTCAGTCCCACCAGGCACTTTTCCATCCTTCTTCCGCCCAAGCTTCTGGCTCTGGCTGTTTGCTTAAAGCCAGCCGCCAAGGCAACCCTCAGCTGACCTAGCCTGCTATCTGTGGGCCAGCTGTCCCCTCTCGTTCCTGGAAACACAAACAGACGTTTCTCTGTTCCAACTCCAAGGTTAAGTGCCTTGCTGCTGAAGAGCCAGCTGTCCACTTCTCTGCAGGCTACCTAGGACCCCAAATAAACAAAGGTGACCACCATGAGCATCCTCAGGGCCAGCTGCCTCGGCTCTATGCAACAGTGGAGGCTACCCCAGAATAGGACTTGGGTGGGTAGAGGGCGGGTCCAGACAAAACCAGTGGCACCTAGCCAGGAGTCTTCAAGGTTTTTAAAAAGCTTCCACAAAGGAAACCCACATGTACATGTTCAACGACCCTGAGCCACCAAAGAGGGAAGGCAAGGCTGCCTGCCCGCTGGGCATTTGCCACAGGCTAGTAGCTGGCATTCATTTATGCCCATGGGGATGACAAGATGACTATTCTCTTACATAGAAACCAACCCCAGGGAGCTGCAGCCACCTGCTTGGTGCCCCATAGCTGCCACAGTGGTCTAATTTGATTTGAGCCAGGCTGAGCCCTGGGGCTTCCCCCACACCTCTCCTCCAGGAAGACCTGGCTGCTGGCAGGTGGTTCCTAACAAAGGCAATAAACCTGAGAGCTGGGAGGGGAGGGAGTTGACAAGCACCTTCCAAACACTCTGCCAAGGGCTCTCAGAACCTGAGTGGGGCAGGAAGTGGCCAAAGGCCAGGGCAGACTGAAGGATGTCACTAAGGAGGTAGGCAGTCTAAACCTGCAAGTGGCTGAGAGGAGCCAGCCCTGCCAGTCAGGCAGCAGCAGGGACCTTTGCTGGCTTGCTGTAGTTGTCCCTCTTGGGCCCAGAAATAAGTCTGAGAAGACTACCGCTGCTTCTCCAGACTTCCGGTCAACCTATTATCCTATGCGGCCAGCTTCTGGAGGGCCCCCTTCTGCTCAGACAGGTTAGGATCAAACCCAGTGTCCTCATCTTGGAGGTCATGGCTGTCCTGGGCCCTGCCTCCCCCACCGTGTGTACAGCTGGCATCATGCCCCGTGTCCCAGTCTGTGCCTCCCACTACTCCACACTTAACCGCCTCACGTGTGACACTGAGAACGTGCACAATGACAGAAAGACAATTGAACTTTATCAGGAGGAAAAACCTGTGCAACAGTATCAAGGTGACAAGAGACCTTGCAGAATGGGAGAAAACATTTGCAGACTGGAGATGTGACATCAGCCTGGCTGTTCCTCTGACCAGCCCACAAGGGACTTCACAGTATGACCTGGGCGCCTAGCTCCAAGTGGCTGGTTCCTAGGCCTTTCCTTTCTACTTTTAGGAGTTTCCCAGAGAGGAGCATTTTTATATATACTGGAAGAGGAATCAACTAAAAGACCAGGCTATATGACCTTTCTAAAAGGGACAAGGGACTTGCAATGAGGCCACATCAAAAAGCCAATTGTTGGAGCTGGAGAGACAGTGACTCAGCAGTTGAGAGTGTGTCTGACTCTTACAGAAGACCTGAGTTCAGTTCCCAGCACCCGCGTGGCTCACAACTGCCTGTAACTCTAGTACCAGGGGCTCAGATGCTTCTACCGGCACCTGCACTCATATGCACTCCCCACTCCCACATACATACACAGAGTTAAAAAATAAAGTAAACCCCCGGGTGGGCATGGGGATACAGGTATAATTCAAGCACTCAGGAGGCTGAGGTGACAGGGCTGCAAATTCTAGGCTAGCCTGAGCTACACAGTAAGAGCTTATCTCAAAACAGGACAGGACAACAAAAACCAAACAAACAGACCAACTAGGCCTGTCTCCAAAGGTGCCAGGAGTCAGAACATCTAGAGCTACTTTGAAGAGGACTCTGTCCACCAGGTCACCTTCTGGTCTCTCTCGAGTCTCTCACTATTCCCAGAAGCTTGCTCAATAAATCCTCAGTCCTGAGCAGTCAGCCCTGGAGGACCATGACAATGCAGGAACAGAGCCCCAAGGTTTAGCAGGGGTGTCTGGAGAAGCCCACCTGCACATTTACCCACTTGCTGAGGCTCCAAGATTAATACACAACTAGAACACAGAACATCACAGGGGCCACCAAAGGTGGCCTGCTATTGGCTAGAAGACCTGCCATTCAGCAGCACTTACTCTGTACCAAGCTCAGTGCCAAGAGCTTTAGACAAACACCTCCTTTATATTTCAAAGCAACCTCTGAGACAGGTTCTTAGCATCTCCTAATAGCTGGGCACGCTGAGCTCAGAGGCCAAATGCTTAGCAAAGCATACAGTAAATGGCAAGATGTGAACCCCAAGTTCAACCTCTTAATCATGGGGACATCTGAACTCAGCACCACCTGCTATAGGGCCTGTGTGCAAACACACCCACGTGCACGCACACGTTAAATAAATGTAAAGACAAACAAAAACCTGCGTGGATTACACTCAGAGCAAATAAATGTAAGCTTAAAATAAAAACTACATATCTTTTGGAGACTTTTCTCAAACCACTCACTACACACACACACACACACTCACTACACACACACACACAC
>NW_021621078.1:6957167-6962881 GCF_004785775.1 Grammomys surdaster | reverse complement strand
CCTACACACTCACTACACACACACACTCACTACACACTCACTACACACACACTCACTACACACTCACTACACACACACACTCAGTACACACACACTCACTACACACTCACTACACACACACACTCACTACACTCACTACACACACACTCACTACACAGACACACACACTACACACTCACTACACACACACACTCACTACACACTCACTACACACACACATACACATACATACACACTCACACACACACACACTCACTACACACACACACACACACACAATTTTTTACTCTAAACTGTTAGATAAGTTAGAAGCAATGATTAAAATATTAAATGCAGAATACAGTTTTTAAAAATTAAGAACACAACTCAGCTAAAAGTGGGCATAAGATCTGAGCAGGGACTAGCTTCCCCGAGGTGTCGGCTCCCCAGTAAAACGAAGTAAAATGGCTGAAAAGATCTGAACACCAAAGAAAATGTATGACTGGGAACCCTGGGGCAGCACAAAGGGTGAGAAGGTGCTTGTGGGGTGAGCCTGGCAAACTGGGGCGATCCCCAAGGCTCACATAAAGGATGACAGACCCGACTCCACAAAGTTGTCCTTTGACCTCCACATGTGCACCATGCCACACATGTCCCTGCCCTGACATTGTGCATACACACGCACAATAACAATTATTAATAATAATAATAATTGATATATTTCTGTATTCTATATTATATATAATTTTATATGTGCAATATTATATATAATTATATAATATTTGGTATCTAATATATAATTTTATTATTATTATATTAAGGACTAGTGATATGTCTCAGCAGGTAAAGGATCCAGCTGGCAAGCCTGGCCACCTGAGTTGGATCCCCAAAGCCCTAATAGCGACAGGTGAGAGCCAGTTTCCACGCTTGTCCTGACTTCCATATACACCCACACAGGGTACACCTGCTCTCTCCACTCTACAAGAATAAAAAAAGATGACTTTTTAAAATTATTTTTTGTTTTTCAAGACAGGATTTCTCTGTGTAGCCCTAGCTGTTCTGGAACTCACTCTCTAGACCAGTCTGGCCCTGAACTCAGAGATCCGCCTGCCTCTGTCTCCTCAGTGCTGGGATTAAAGGCATGGATCACCATGCCTAGCTGTTATTTAACTTTTAAATTATAAAATGCTGGATAATGACCAATGAGCACATGAAAAGATGTTCAACACCATAATATCTTGTTAGAGAATTACAAATCACAACCACGATGATAATGCTACATAGCTATTTGAACAGTCAAAATCCCCAAAATCCCCAAATTGAGCAACTAGAACTCTCCCACTTATTGTTAAATTGTTATGTGCTGTTTAGCAAGGCTCCAGGAGCAGGCCTGACTGTGGTGCTGAGGGAATGAAGGCCGAGAAGTCAGACATATATGTACGAAGAGCTGCGATCAGGTGACCTGAGCCCTCTGATGGAGAAACCACAGCACCCTGAAAGCTTGGCATGTTCACATATAGAGTTGAACAGATGGGCTTGTTGCATACAGATGCACCAAGGAGGCGGGACTAGTGCATGCAGATTAACGAGGAGGCGGAGTTTACGGTGCACAGCTGGATCAAGGGGGGCAGGCTTAGCTAGGCTCAGTAGAAGTCTCTATTGAGCAGTCCTTGGGTCCATTGAGGATGGGGGAGGCTTTGCAACTCTCACAGATCCTTGACATGGCTGTGTCCATGTTAACAATACTCAGGGGCTCCCCACAGGTACAGCCAAGCTGGAAAGGTGTTTCTTACAGAATTAAACACACAGTAATCACTCTGTTCCCAGCCCTGAAATGGACACCTGAATCCACAGCATCAAACACTCCCCAACCCTCGGTGATGCCTGAATCCACAGATAGAATCCAACTCTATACATGCTGCTTTTATTTCTATATAGACCAACTGATGATAAAGTTTAATTTAGAAATCAGGCAGTAAGAGATTAACAATAGCCAGGAGTGGTAGTGCGCATCTATAATCCCAGCACCTGGGAGGCTGAGGTTTGAAAGTTCAAGGCCAGCCTGGACTACATAGGGAAATCATGTCGGGGGAGGGGGGTAAGGTTAACCATAACTACTACCAATACATAGACCATTCTGGGCTGAGGAGGTGGCTCAGTACATAAACTGTTTGCTAAGCACGTGTGAAGACTGGAGTCTAGATTCTGAGAGCCCATGTAAAGAGCTAACTGGACATGGAGAGCCACCTGTTAGCCTAGTTCTCAACTGGCAGAGACAAGCTGCCCCAGGGCAACTGGAACTGATGAGCTCTCAGTTCATTGAGAAACTGCCTCAGTAAACCAAATGGAAAGTGTTTGTGGAAGACACTGATGTCAACTTCCGGACTCCACATGTGCACTACTCAGAAACACAAACTTAAAAAAACAAAGGCTGAAGAGATAGCTCAGTGGCTAACAACACTTATTTGCCACTCTTCCCGAGGATTCTGGGGGACTCTGGGGACCAAAGTTCAGTTCCCAGTCCTCACACCAGGCAGCTCACAACTCTCCAGGAGATGGGACACCCCCTTCTAGACTTCATAGGCACCTGCACAAATGTCTGTCTGTCTGTCTCTGTCTGTGTCTGTCTCAATCTCTCTCTCACATACACACACAAATAAAAATAAATCTTAAAAATATTTACAAATAAAATTATAATAAGGTATGTAATAAAGGGTTTATTACACTCTCCTTCCCCTTTCAGTTCACCGTTAGTAACTGAAAACGGTGAAGCGGCACTGTGGACAGAACAACACTAGGAGGTTACAGCTTTACTATACTTTGTGGTGTTTATATAAATAAATAGAAAGTTACACCCACACCAAACTATCTATACAAAAGCTTTTCTCAAAATTTGAAAACAGCCAAGATAGCCTTCAAATAGGTAAATAAACCATGGCACAGCCCTCCAGCGAGCTGTAAGCGGGAGGAGAGCCAGCCACACTGGCTGAGGCATGCCTGCAATTGCATCTCCTGTGCAGGGACCGAAAATCAGACCTCTTCATCCTTCCGGCCACTCTGGAGGTAAGGCGCCAAGGGAAGCATGGAACATTACACCCTGTACTGATTTCTTCTTATTTCCCTAATTGGGCAATAAATAATCATCGTTTGACTGTGCATAAAGCAGGAGCACAGAAACGAAATGCCTACTGCAAAATCCTTCTTTGCAAGTGGGGAAAATAACATGCAAGTAACCAATTAGTTTTCTTAAACAAAACAAAACAAAAAAATGTGCTCCTTCCCCCGGACATGATTTCACTATGTAGTCCAGGCTGGCCTTGAACTTTCAAACTTTTTTTTTTTCATTTAAAAAAAAAAGAATTTTTTAAATAAATTTTTTATGTGCCTCAGTGATAGAGCATTTGTTTGGCATGTGCCGGGCCCTGGGTTCAACCTCGCAACACACAGACACACACACAAAGCAGGGGCTGAGGATGTGGCTCAGTTGGTAGACAGCCTGCCCCATCGGATGCCCAGGACAGCATACCCTGGCCTGTTAGCACATTCCTGTAATCCCAGAACTTGGGCAGTGCGGGGTGGAGGCACGAAGACTGTAAGTTTAGAGTCATCCATCCATAGTAAGTTTGAGGCCCGCCTGGGGCAGAAGGAGGAAAGGAAGGGGGAAAAATAAAAAGGGGGGAGGGAAGGGAGAAAGGAAGAACTGGGGGGGGGATAAAAGGGAGGAGGAAAGGGAAGGGAAGAGGGGAAAAAGAGAGAGGGAACAGACAACCAAACTTTGTTTTGTCTCTTCATATACATGTCACACATATATGTGGACACACACAGATGTACACATGCCTGCACAAATGAGCGCACACATATATTTCACTCTATATAATTATATACTTATTTGCTACTAGTATACACCATATACTATATATAGTATATAATAAGTATATACTAGTTGTATACTCATTATTACTCTAGTTGTCCATAACTCTAGCTTTTTTCTCTCATTACCTTGAAGTAACACAAAACAACACACTTAACTACCAGACTCCTCCCACGTATAGCCTGAGGTCACCCGCTGCCTTAGATTGGTGTCTATTACTGTAATAAGGACCATGACCAAAAACAACGTGGGGATGAAAGGGCTTATGGGCATACATATCCCACTTTCAGTGCATTGAGGGAAGCTGAGGCAGGAACTGACTCAGGCCATAGAGGGGTACTGCTGACTGGCTTGCTCCTCATGGCTTGCTCGCTCAGCCTGCTTTCTCATAGCACCCAGAACCACCAGCCCAGGGGTGGCCCCACCTATAGTGGCCTGGGCTGCCCCATCCATTATTAAATCAAGAAATGTCCCCAGACTTGCCCATGGGCAACCAGATGGTACTTTTTTTCTGAACTGAGGTTCCTCTTCCCAGATAACTCTAATTTGTGTCAACTTGACAAAGAGCTAAGCAGGACACCTGTGAAAATTGTTCTCCTTCTCCTAGAAACCCCACACAGGAGTCATGCTCATCACGAGATTCAGCTTTCCCTGTTCACTTCAAGAAGACCTGAGAAAATCCCAGGCTATTCAGAATATGCATAGCCCACAGGCCACCAAAGCAAAAATTGTCACTCCACAGAAGCATCATGGGCCATTCCAGAGGAAGCATGGAGTGTGTGCTCCAGCTGGACACAGGGTCAGTAGCCCCCAGATAGTACTGAGTGTCTGCTTCGCTTGCAAATGCAGCAGCTTAACCTTAGGGTTTGGAGGCAGATTCTGTGGCTCAGCATCTCCAGGTGAACAAAGCCCTAAAATGCATAGCTGGAGGCGGGATTAGCATCTGTGAGCACCCGATCAGAGAGCCCACCTCTCTGAAAAGGCTCACACTGTCCCAAAAGAGAAGAGGAGCCAACACAGAACAGAAGCTATCCCAGAAGCAACTGAAGAAACAGAAACCTAGGATGTGGGAAGAGATTCAGCTTAAAATAAATGCAGATAGTTCTTTTGTTTGAAAGAATTATTGTCAGGCATGGTGGCACTCACTGGTGAATCTGGCACTTGAGGGGGGGGAGGAAGGAGGGGAGAGTGGAGCTCTGTGAGTTCTAGGCTAGCCTGGTCTACATAGTGAGTTCCAGGACAGCCAGAGCTATATGTAAAGAGAGCCTGTCTATTTAAAAAAAAAAAAAAAGTCCATGGGCAGAGGCAACCTGACTTATGCATTAAGTTCAAGGCCAGCCTGAGCAGCTTCAAGATACCCTGGCTCTAAGTGAAAGTTAAAGGGGTAAAGAGGACTTGCCTGGTATGCCAAAACCCTGGGTTCAATCCCCAGCTCTGCAAACAAAAGAAAATTTGCCCCCCCTCCCGAAATGTGGCAAGGGTAAAATATTTGCTTAGCATGTTCAAGGCCAGGGGCTCAAGTCTAAGCAGCACACATAAACAAGGGTTTCATCTGGAAATGAACAGCATGTCATTTCAATGGAACATTCCCACATGTGTTTCCTCTGAATCCCCAAAGATTAAGGACAGCTGCTTCATCCACGTCCAGCAGTGGTCACTGCGGTTATTTCCTCCCTCCCATCTGCAACCCTCATATGTGCCAATCACTGCAACCCCCCACATGCCAATCACTGCAACCTCACACATGCCAATCACTGCAACCCCCCACACTTGTCAATCACTGCAACTCCACACATGTCAATCACTGCAACCCCCACATGCCAATCACTGCAACACCCATATGCCAATCACTGCAACACCCATA
>NW_021621078.1:6914831-6957157 GCF_004785775.1 Grammomys surdaster | reverse complement strand
ATGCCAATCACTGCAACACCCATATGCCAATCACTGCAACACCCATATGCCAATCACTGCAACCCCCACATGCCAATCACTGCAACCCCCATATGCCAATCACTGCAACCCCACACATGTCAATCACTGCAACCCCACACATGTCAATCTCTGCAACCCCACACATGTCAATCACTGCAACCCCATCCATGCCAATCTCTGCCTCCGTCTTATTTGGGAGGGCCACCTGCAGTGAACCCACCTCTTGAAGTCCACTTAAGAATCATTCCGGAAGTCTTTAGTTTTTATTCTTCAGTCTTTATCCTACAACATCCTAGAGATGAGTAGAAAGCCGTTTCCCTCCATGTTAGATGTGGTCCTATCTAGGGGGTTGGTTCCTGTGCTGAGAGGGACCCACAGTCTGTTTCTGAGTCACAGGCTCCTCTTTCCATGAACACTCACAGTCCTTCCATGCCATCGGAGGCCTTAGCTCTGGGTCAGACCCTATGGACTCCTGGCTCAGAACCTACAGGCTCCTGGATCAGACCCTGTGGGCTCCTGGCTCAGAACCTACAGGCTCCTGGATCAGACCCTGTGGGCTCCTGGCTCAGAACCTACAGGCTCCTGTCTTGCTTTTAGCACAAGGTTTTCCTAGGAAGTGTGTCAGTAAACCAGCCCTAGGAGACAGGTGCTGAGGCTCTGCTGGGCAGACCCAGGCCGCGGTGTGCCAAGTGATGGCCTAATAACCTTTACCTTCTCCCTTACAAAACCCATCTACACCTTATGCCCTCTAGCAGACAGGAGCCTCACAACATCCCTTGTGAAATGTTAGCGCTAGAACACATTTTGTAACTCCTCCTGAGCCTCTCCTGGCCTGGTGGTCCTGTCGCTGTCTGAGCTTTTGAAAACTGAGATATCACCATCTTCAACGTATGTTTCACTTGAATTCACTCATTTCTGGAAGTTTTTTTTTTTTTAAGTAACCACTTTTAACAACACAGCAGGTGTCATTAGGATCATACTGTATCATACAGTCGGGCATGGCGGCATATGACTGCAATCCCAGCAGTCATGAGGCAGAAACAGAAAGAGCAACAATTCAGGGCCAGCTTGGGCTATCCAGTAACTTCCAGGCCAGCCTGGACTACAGGAAATCTTGTCTTAAAAAGGCAAATAAACTTTAAACTTTGCTGATCAAAAACATGCTTTTTTCTGCTCCAGAGGTTTTAAAAAAAAAACAAAAAAACAAAAACAAAACAACAACAACAAAAAAACAACAAAAAGCCCCACTGCAAACAACAACAACAAAAATAAAAATCTTCCCCAGCGGGAAGTGTCTTGCCTGCTTCCAACACACCTCTCCACACTGTCACCCCATTCTGAGAACTTTTATGTTAATGGGCAAGGGGCCCTCATCACTCTAGACATGAAGTGCTTTGTGTCTTTCTCTAATGTCCCCTGAGTACCCACCATATCCTCACTGGGGACACAAAGATGTATTAGCTTACTTGCCAATTTCCACAAGGTCCCCAGGGTAAAGGGTCACCTCTACTGTGTCTGCTCTGAACACTAGTATGTGTGCCAGGGATCATGGGATGAATCTGGAATGAATTGGACTATTATGTGAATAAATGCTCGGGCTGTGTCGCCCAGGGCACAGGGAAGGCACGGTGACAGAAGACTCTACCCCATGCAGTCCCGGGATCTACAGGGAAGGAGGATGGGGGAGGAGGAGAAGAGGAGGAAGAAGAGGAGGGAAAGAAGGAGGAGGACTTCCTTGAAGTGGAGGAGCCTGCTAGACATCTGGCAGTGGGCTGGCTTTTCCGGTGGGGGGAGCCTGTTGGTGAGCCAGAAAGGGACACAGAGAACCAGACTGGCGGGCATGAAGGAAACCTGTTGGCAGGGAGTGACTGTACCAGCCTGAGTTCACCAGGCTCTTGGCACCAACTCTGGGCAGAGCAGGGGCTCCAGAGAGCTATGAAAACAGCAAGGCTACCCCAGAAGTAAGGCTGCACGTAAGACAGGACTTGGCCCACTGTGCACTCTTCATTCAACATCCAGGTCAAGGAGGGCAGCCAAGTGACCAGCTCTGTCACAAGCATCGCAAAAGGCAAATGTCTACACCCTTAGGTGCTGCAATTATTTTAAAAATTAAAATAATACTTTTCCAGCCAAATGGAGGTGGCACATGCCTTTAATCCGAGCATTCCAATGGCAGAGGTGGGTGGATCTCTGAGTCTGGTCTACAGAGTGAGTTCTATAACTATCAGAACTACACAATGAAGCTCTATCTTGAAAAACCAAAGATGATGGTGATGATGGTGGTGGTGGTGGTGGTGATTTTCCCACCCTAAGGAATCCACTCCCAGAAATATCTTCCAGTCAGTTGGGCCCAAGCAGGACCCAGCCTTAAGCTGACACCACCCTTACATTTTACCTACAGCACCAGTCAAATCAGCCCTCCAAAATGTTTGCACCTGGGACAGACAGCGCCTGCATCTCCCAGCCCTGCATACTGTAGTGGCGGTGGCCCCCACTTTCACACAGGAACAGAATGATTTATGTTCCCGGTTTGAAGATTTGCCCATGGTTTGGCTACTAGGGACAACACCGGCAGATGGGTTGGAATGGATCCCCACCGCCCACCTACTGTATCACCTGGACTAGGCAGGCCTCCCCTTGCTGCCTGACACAAAGGCCCTCAAGGGGAAAGGGTGAATGCCTGGGGCTTTTAAGCACAGTTGGTGCCTGAGCTGATGGACTCCTCATAGGGGAGGAAGAAATGGGACAGTGATAAACAAAAGGTGACCTGGGTGCACACAGGCCCTGCTGATGAATGAAATCCTGATCCTGGGCTCCCAGCCAGAGCTGTCCAAACCAAACCCAGGCAGGAAACTGCACACTTCCTGGACTAGCCACAGAAAAGCTTCCTTTAGCTCACCCCACCCACTTCCCTCACAGCATTCCAGAACATTCTGTGCTAGGGCTGGAGGCACCAGGGGCTGTCACTGGGTCCCTCTTTCCCTATCTTTTCCCCAGGATATCCAGAACAGGCCATCCCAGACAGCCTCTCTAGCCTCAGGTCTGCAACCATGGGCAGCATACTTTGTAACCCACAGACCAAGGCTGGTCTCATCTGCCTCAGACCTGACGCTGTCCAATACTTCTGGCTGTAAGCCAGAGTCAGCAGACGATGAGCTGAGGGGATAGGCCCTACTTTGACCTTATAGTATACTTTTATTTAAACCCCAGCTTGGTCATCCTGACTCCAAGTCCTGGTACCCATCACAAGAAGACTCTTCAGGGACAATCATGAACCAGTCTTCTCTTCAAGTTCTTTGAGTGGTTTCTGATACCTCCTGGAAAGTCTACACCCAGAGACTGGTGGCTATTTATAATACAGGTCAATTCTCCTCCAGTCCCTATGGGTCTTATCCATTATAATTCAAATAGACTACATCAAGATCTGTGGCCACCTCTGGACCTAGGAACCCAGTTTTCCTCCCCCTTCAGCCTCACCTCACTGGTCCTGCCCTCCCCAGCTCGCCTCACTATTCCATAGGCCCTTTGCTTTTTGCTTTGTTCTAGAAGGTTGCTGCCAAGCCTCGGAGGGTCCAACACTATTCTTCATTTCATATTTTCATTTAAATCAATTTATGCTTTTACTCAAATTTGTTTGAGTATTTTTCAAAGGAAAATTTTCTTCTCCACCATAAGTAGAAAACTACATCACTTGTATAAAGAAAAGGCTATCTGGAGGTTCTGATTACATTAAAATACAAGGTCCTGGGTTCAAATCTCAATGTGGCAAAACAAAATGCCCACGGTAGCAAATCATTGGTAAAATGTCTTAAAAGCCCATCTCTCAGTTGGGCAGAGGCAGGTGGATCTCTGAGTTTGAGGTCAGCATGATCTACATAGTGAGTTCCAGGACAGCTAGGGCTACACAAAGAAACCCTGTCTCAAAAAACAAACAAACAGCCCATTTCCCTGCTACTTGAAACTTAGCCGTATTCTATTCTAATAAACACTGCTTTTCCTTGAATATTTCTTTTCTGTCTCTGTGACCCTTGATATTTGGCCCTATCTCATGGTCATCTGAGGATTTTCTTTCTGTTTTATGATAGCTGACCTCAAAAGTGAACACCAGACATACACATCTTAGCCCATCTCTTACACATACACAGAGCTCAGCTTGTCACAAGCACGCATCCAACAGAGAAGTCTGGACTGCCAGCTGCACAGCACCCTTCTCTGCCTGGCCCTTGGTCCACATGCTGTTCAACTTTCCACCAAAACCCAGAAGCCATCCAGCCAGGATCTCACATCCGTCCTGTCCACTGGAGTATGAAGATACAGATGGAAGACAGCGTCTGAGGTGGAGGCTCCTGGCTCTCCTCCAGCTCACTGCCTTTCTACTGCCAGGCAAGTCTCCATGAACCATTTACCAAACACTTTCCCAGTCTGGCACACCCCTTCCCCACTACATAGTCTGGAAAAGCCCCTGCAGGCACTAGACAGGCACGACACACAAAGATAGCTCCATGGGTCCTTAGTACCAGGAGAACCAGAAGCACCTACCAGAAAGCAATGGGCCCAGCCGAGAGAGGGTTACAGGGAGCCCCAGCAAAAGGAGGGCCTCTCGTGTGTGGTGGTTGCCAAGGGCGACCCAGGTGCTGCACATCAACATTTGAGCCACTCTGACTTAACTCAATAAGTAACAGCCTGCAAGGCCCAGCTGGAGCCAAACCCAGGCCTGGATTCTCTCTCCCTAGTGCAGGGAAGCTGGGCCAAGCCACCCCACCACTATTGTCCTGGAGACCAAGTCCCACAGTGGCAGCAGCTGACAGACAATTGTAGGGTGTTTCCCACCCAAGGTAGGACCTTCAGGGACGGCTTACATCCCCTGGGGGAATGTGTTTTCAGTCCAGATACATACAAATTGCAAAAGTTTGCTATTTCTTGAGACAGGATCTTGCTGAATGGCCCAGGCTGGCCTAGAACTCAGGGTCCTATTGTTTCAGCCTTCAAAGTGATTAGAATTATAAACATGTGTGACCTGTCAGCATTGAAGGGTTTGTCTGTTGTTGTTAGAAAGCGCTTAGATTCTAGACATTTCCCAAAAGTTAGTATCAGTCCTGGTGGGGCCCGAGCCTTGAGCATCACAGAGCTTCCCAGAGTCCCCAGTGCCAGCAGTGGAGCCTCTGGCTGTGGCTTCTTGGGAAGAAGGTAAACTGAGACCCTGATTATTTGACCAGTGCAGTAGAAGAACAGACTCCCCAAAGCAGCTGGCCCAGCACAGAGGCAGCGAGGCAGCCGGTTGCAGCAGGAGTGTGGTCCAGCCGTTATGTCTACGTTTGAGTCTAGAGGATGACAAGGAGCTCACTATTGACCTTTTCATAACAATCTAGTAAAGGAAGAAAATGTTTTCCAGCAGCCTTATCCCCATGGAGATTTAAAAAATTCTAAAAAGAGACACCAATGGACATAACCACCCAGAGCTTCTCAAATGGGGTTCTGAGGAGCCTGTGCTGGCAGGCTTTGTGTCAACTTGACACAAGCTAGAGTCATCAGGGAGTTAGGAGCCTTGGCTGAGGAGATGCCTCCATGAGATCCAGCTGTAAGATAGTTTCTCAATTGGTGATCAATGTGAGAGAGTCCAGCTCATGGTAGGTGGTGCCATCCCTGGGCTGGTGGTTCTGGGTTCTTTAAGAAAACAGACTCAGCAAGCCATGATGGCCAAGCCAGTGATCAGCCCCACCCCCACCCCTGCCATGGCCTCTGTATCAGCTCCTGTCTCCAGGTTCCTGCCCTGTGTGAGTTCTGTCCTGACTTCCTTTGGTGATGAAGCACAGTGTGGAAGTCTAAGCTGAATAAACCCTTTCCTGCCCAACGTGCTTTTGGATCGTGGTGTTTCATCACAATAGAAACCTGACTAAGACAGAACCCAGGATGCTGATATGATCCAAGGATGCTGTGGAAGATGGGAAGGGAGTGGGCAGCTTCCCAACCCAGCCACGGGGCCATATACAGTCGTACATGCCCAATTCCAGCACTTGGGAGACAAAAGCAGTCAGATTTCTTTGAGTTTGAAGCCACCCTGGTATACACTCTGAGTTTTTCAGGCTGCATAGTGAGACCTTGTCTTAAGAATAAAACAAAGTAAAAAACCAAAGAAACAACCCAGTCAGTTCAGCCTTCCAGATAAGACACCTGAAGAAGAGCGTCCAGAGCTTAACATGCATCTCAGTGGGCTGGAATGTAGCTCCTGGCACAGCCTTTCCCTGGTACACAGAGACCCCAAATTCCATTTCCAGACAGGAAATTAGACAACACTGTGACAGTCTCAGTTGTCAAGCGGTGGATTAAGAGGCAGTATTAGAAAGGCACACCTCCCTCCTCTGGTGCGCCTGAGATGGCTTTTCCAGAGAGCTTAGATCAGGAGGGTTCTGACTTACTGACAGATTAATCCCTCCATAGATTGGAAAGATGATGGCATTATAGAAAGATGGCAAAGTGGGAGGTGGGGCTTCACTGGAGGAAGCAGTTCACAGAGGGTATGTCCTGGGGGCTATATCTTGCCCTGGACCCTTCCTACATTAACTTCCCCTCTGTACCCCACAGAAGTAAAGAAAGCTTTTGCCACGTGCTTCCCCTGCCACGATGCTCCATCCATGGGGCCAAATGGTGCATCAAACTCTGAAACCATGAGCACAAATAGACTATCCCCGTCTTTAAGTTGTCTTTCTTGGGTATTTGTTACAGCAGCAAAAGAAAAGCAACTAATTCTAAGATGAAAAGAGAAAAACAAAAACTCAGTGAAGCCCCATAAGGGGGAGCTGAGAGAAGCTCCCAGGGCTTGTGGGGCACAGCTCGACTAGGAAGCAGCTGCACACATGCAGGGAGCTCCGAAGCCATACAGACGCTGCCTTTGTCAGGGCCCAGCCTGGCAGCTCTGTCCGTTCCCTGCAGGTCCACCCACCAGACGGACCTGTTCACAAACTATAGGTGACACCAACATCTCATCAAGATCTGAGTCAAGGTGTGCATCCCAAAGAGACCATGAGCCTGGCAAGGAGAGGTAGCAGAGGCCAAGTGGTGCTAGGGACCAGCATCCTGGGACACAAGCATGTTAGGAAAAAGCTATTTTCTCCCTGAGCATAGCAGCTTGTTGCATGGGAAGGTCTGGTGTGAGGGATTTCCCATACAGGGAGGTGGGAAGCCTCCATGAGAAGGCCTATGATGTCCCTTACAAGAAGGCATGGAGATCGCTAGCGTTCACCCTGTACGTCACAGAACTGTGGCAATGCTAAGCAGACAACAGCCTTAATTTAACCCTGCAGCATAGACATCCAGATGACTGTGCATCTTAGGCTGGGAAAACAATTCTGCCTTGAGCAAAACAAAGGCCAGGACCCTCTGCTAGCTCTAGGTGATGGACATCCATCTTGCATACCCAGCTTCCTTCTTCAGGTTTAAGTAACTATGTCATCCTCCTGGAGAAGATAAAGTGTCCCCTGCTTTTTCCTCCTTAGGGGAGGACATGACTGGGGAACCTCAAGATATCTGTCACCCTCCTCCACTTCCTGGAGAGTGACTGGCTCAAGGCTGTGCATGTTACCTAGGTCAAGGTGTGTCTTCCCTGGGTTACTGGGAAGTATACCTTTGTGACAGTGAGCTGTGGTAACAGTGTTGTTGTGGGACATACGACAGCTTGATGTGTAGTGTCCACATGGAAAGTGAGTGGGGGGAGGGTAGAGACCACCATGGGAAGTGAACAGGGGATAGGTGGCAGTGTGGCAAACAAACAGTGTCAATGGTGCTGGCGTGGGAAAGCCTGTGGCCACCTTTCCACCTCTCAGAGGACCCCAGTCTGGAAATGATGCTTAGGGAAGCCAGCAGAAGGAGGGGAATACACCTGAAGCGATTGTCAGTCACTGGGTGCAGCCAAGCCTGACCCACTTTTATGGTTCCCAGGCTGCCAGACTCACAGAGCCCCATTTTTGCTTCAGGTAGTTTGAGCTGGACTCTTATTTGGGATTGATCGTGAACTCTGGGAAAATCACCTCAGCAGAATTGAAAAGGCAGCAGAACTCATACACATGCTAAATTGATTCAGCTTTGGGGAGAGCTGTCTGCTCCTGCAGTTACCTGCCCTCTGAGGCCTGCCTCAGAGATACCACAGCAGAGATCGCCTTCCTTCCAATCTCCAGTTGGCTGACTTTGCTCTTCTGCTATAGCCAAAGGGCCCAAAGAAAGCTCCAGACCCATGTGTTTTCTCTGTGCTCCCTGGAGAGTATGACCTGCTCTCTTCAAATTACCCCTTTGCTTCCAATGATCCCCAGGAGAGATCCTGTCCCAGGCTCATCCCAGACCTTGGCCTATCTCCCAGGTTGTACGTTGAGACTGTGTCATCTACTTCTGACCCCTTCATCTTCCAGAGAGTGCTCCCAGAATGATATGACAAAGAAGCAGGCTTGCTGACAGGATCCTGAGTGCTCCTGACTTATCACACTGCCATAAGCACCTGTCAGTTCTTTCCTAAGGAGGAAAGAGCAGGGGCCAGTTTATCTTCTCCAGGAGGATGACATGAGTACTTACACCTGAAGAAGGAAACTGGACAGGCAGAATGGATGTCCATCACATAACGACAGCAGAGGCCCTGGCCTTTGCTTTGCTACAGGTAGAATTAATTCTCTTCCCAGCCCAAAATGCACAGTCACCAGCACAGGGCCCGCCACCACTGCTTACTCACTCTCTAAACAGAAAAGCAAATGCAAAATTGCCTAATCTACGAACATGTAAAATTTGCAAGAAGGATACAAATATGATATATGGCAATTCACATAGGAATAATTTAATAATTAATACACATAGGGAATGAAGTTGCTAACTTACAGGCTTTAAAAAGCTCAAAAGAAGGCTGCGAAGGTGGCTCAGTAAGTAAAAATCACTTACCATGCCAGCATGAGGACCTGAGATTGAATCCCCAGAACCCACATAAAGGCCAGATACAACAATACAATCATTCTGTGTGTAAATTCAAAGCTCCTAAGAAGAAATGGGAGGCAGAGACAGGAGAACCACCCCCACCCCCACACCCTAGTTACTTATCTCAGTGCTACAATGAAATTCTCGTGATGCTTTGAATGAGAACAGCCCCCAAAGGCTCATATATGTGTTCATGCTTGGGAACTGTTCAGGAAGAATCAGGAGGTGTGGCCTAATTATTGAATGTGGTGTGTTGTGGGGGTGGGGGGTGGGGGAGGGGGAGGGCATGGGTCAGAGGTTTCAAAAACCCATGACATTCCAAATTAGCTCTCTCTCTACCTCCTACCTGCAGATAAGGATACAATCTCTCAGCTAGTGCTCCAGGGCCATGCCTGCTTGCCTGCTTGCCTGCTGCCATGCTACACCATGATATCATGGTCACAGACTCACCCTCTGAAACTGTAAGCCCCAATAAACTCCTTCTTCCACAAGTTGCCTTGGCCATGGTGTCTTACCACAGTAGAAAAGCAGAGCACTAAAATTCTGACAAAAAGCAACTTACAAAAGGAAAGGTTTCTTCTGGCTCACAGTTGAAGGATCTAGTACATCATGGTGGAGGAGTGACGGCAAGAGCTTGAGGTGGCTGGTCACGTCGCATCTACGATCAGGAAGTGGAGAAGGATGAGGGCTAACGCCCAGTTAGCATTGTTCTCTTTATGCAGTCTAGGACCCAAGTCAACAGAATAGTGTTATTCACTATTTGGATGGATCTTCCAACCTCAGTTAAACTAATCTATATAAATGTATATAAATTAATAATCTATGTAAGTTTATATAAACTAACCTCATAACCATGGTCAGAGACTAAATCTAAATAATTCCTCCCAGGTGAGCCTGAAGGTATGTCTCCTCTGTGATTCCAAATCCTGCCAAGTTGACAATCAAGACTCAACATCAAACCCAGGAAGCTCACAGGTCCTCTAACCTGGTGCACTAAGGTACTCTAGCCTGGGGTAGAAGTGGAATGACAAGAGACCCTGTTTCTAACAAGGCAGAAGGTGAGTGAGGTCTGATACCCAAGGCTGTCCCTCAGAGCTCCACATGGATGCCATGGCATGCGTGTACCCACATTTATACATACAAATGAGTGTGCACATGCACAAAAGCTCATGAGAACTGAGTGTGGCGGTGCATGCCATAATCCCAGAACTACGGAGATAGAGGCATGAGGATCCAGAGTTCAAAGGTCATTCTTTGCTACAGGGTGTTCAAAGGCAGCCTGGACTACATGAGAACTTATCATGAAGAAAGGAAAGGAGGAAGGGAGGGAGGGAAGGAAGGAGGGAGGGAGGGAGGGAGAGAGCCCGAGAGAGGCGGGGGGGGGGCGGTTTAAAGGAAAACAAAAGATCCAAGGGGGAAGTGAAGACAACAGCCACTGTTGGTATCAGGAACCGGCAATTGCAAAACAAAAGCATTAGAAGAACCCTTGGTGAAGGCATGTTACAAACACACGTTTGTGTTACATGTGCAGTGTTATTCTGTGACTTGGCTGTACGATGTCCTTCTGAGAGGTAGTCTGGGTCAGTGGGACAGTGGTTGGCGTGACAGGGCCGCCATCAGTGGGGTTGCTCCTCAGGCCAGTGGGTGCGGGAGAGTCAAGATGCTGAGCCTTCTGCTGGGGTAAGGCCCCTGTTACTCCTAGGCCCTATTCCCCACTATAGCCTAAAGAGCGTCCACGGCAGTCTCAGGGGGCTGTCCACTCAGCACCTTCGTCAGTCCCTGATTCTGCCACCGTTGCTCACACTAGAAAAGCAAGTAGGCTTTGTAGTGACAATTTTGGAATTTTGGGTTCTTCTCCTTAAAGACCACAGAAATAGTATCCGGTTTCGTTTGAATCCCAGGTGTGGGATGTGGGGCTGCCTCGGGTTGTGCACAGTAGCCGACTGTGCTTTGCCTCATGCGGGGTGGGGGTGGGGGACATGATTTTGCCAGCTGCAGATGGTTTCTGTAATTGACATTTGGAATTCTGGGGACTTCTCAGAGGGTATGTAAATGCTGGGGCCCCAGAAGGTGGGTTGTTGGTTAGTCGCTGTTGGTCACAGTTTAGGTAATTGTTCACGAAGAAGGAACAACAAGAAGAAATTAGATGTCCTGATGGCAAAGATCAAACTTGCCCCAAGGAATTCAATATCCCTACTCAGCAAGAAGTTGAGTGGTAAAGTTGCCCCCTTTTCCAACCCCTGACTTTATTCAGGGATCTCTTTCCTTTCCTCCCTATCCTTTCTTCTCTCTTAGCTAGTGTTGGGGGTTGAATGGTGGAAGAAAAGGGGTAGAGAAGGGTAGAAGAAAGAACCCACAGAGTAGCTGAAGACCAGCTACAGGATTTCATGGAGCATGTACGTCCTAAATAAGTAATAATGTCTGCCTGGAGAGTCATGCTTAGGACAGTGGAGCAGCCCTTGTTTCAGAGTGGGAATGGTCAGTTAGTGCTGTCACCCGTGGGTGCCGGAGGAGAGCACCTGTATACCACATGCTTTCTTTGTTTTCTGCCACACGTTTTACCCCTCACTGAGGGGCCAAGTGAGAGATTTCCTTCAGATCTAATGTGTCTGGTGTCTCTCTCCTTATAGATCACACAAACCATGTCACAGATATTTTCTTCCTGCCTTGATTACCCAGCAGAGTTAAAAGTCTGACTCACAGTAAAATGTGTTGGACTCTATGACTCGAATATACACATACATGTGTGTGTGTGCGCGCGCACGTGCGCGTGTGTATATGTATATGTATATGTATATGTATATGTATATGTATATGTATATGTATATGTATATGTATATATTCTAAGTCTTCCACCACTGCTTTTGACATTTGGTTAATCTCTATTTTTTCTGATCTTATTTTTCTGGGCTTCTATTTAATTACACATGCTTACAGAAACAGATAATATAAACGTATCTGTGCACACACTGTTATCTATACACAGGTCTGGTACATAGCGACATATCTTACATTTTTATAAATACATGTTTGTATATCTATATATGATGTGGAGAAACATATATTCTCTGGGCATTCTCAGTTTTTACAGGTAACATGCTGGAGTACTGAGTGGATAGATGCATATATAGATGGATAATGGGAGAAACAGCAAAACAGAAGGCACAGTCTTTGCCTGAAAATGTCAGAGTACAGTTGGGCCCTGGGAAGAACAGGGTACCAGCAATCAGAGGTCAGGCTATTCACGAGGAGCCTGTTAGCTACTCTACTGGGAGTGGGAAACGACCCACAAAGCCAGCCCTCCCCTCCCAGCCACTCTGAGGTTTTATCAATCCTCTAACACAGCCTACTCCCACCCCTTCCACTCAGCAGCAGCAAATTAAATGCAGAGGTTGGTGGCTATGAGTCTGCACCAGCTCTGTGCACAGGGCTGACAATTAGTATTGGAGGCAACATTCTAGAAAGACAACAGCATCGGGCCATGAATAATGAGACAGCAAACTATGCGGTCTCCTTATAAATGCTGCCAGAATTCTAAGTGAAAAGAGCCCCCAACCTGCGTCTGCATTCAGACTGCCCCTGTCCCCCCTCTGATGTCTGAGAGCAGCTGCAGATTGGAGAACTCCTGTGCTTTGCTTCTCCCAGCAAGAGAGGAAACCCCAGCTAAGATCAATCAAGCTGCTCAGGACCAGAGACTCGGCCCCCAGCATGAAGGGCTCGGTCCTGGCAGCCCCCTGACCCCAGTGTATCTACAGAAAGGGTGCCACAGCATGTGGCCCTTGTGGGCCAGCTGAAATAGGAGGATGAGCCAGGGCAGGAAGCAGCAGGGCAGTGTGGGCAGGTGCCCCTCACACAGTCTCCCACAGGCTTCACAGCCAGTTCCTATACCCTTCAGTCCCCAGTTATAAGCCTATTTATTCCAAGATCACCAGGGCTTTGCATTGCAAACAGCAGGCAAAAAGGAGACAATGACCAGACTTCGGGCCTTTTCAATAAAAATTTCAGGAGGACACAGGCCAGGCCTTTCTTTTCTGGGGTAACTAACAATTTGTGAAGGTAGTCAGGCTTTCGACATTCTAGAATCTTACCTGCACAGTAAAGGGCTACAAGGAGGAGAAAGGGAGAGGAAAGGTTGTGTCCGTGAATGGATTCAAGTGACAGAACCTTGTGTAGTTAGTTCCTCAGAGCAAGACTAATGGAAATGCTGAGTTTATTGAGTAGGAGTAAGGGGAAACCTTTTATAATAAGGTAAACTGGCATCCTGTCTGATGGCCTAGCAACCACCAGGCATGGCCTCAGAAGCGCTGACTTTACATTGTGACCACCCAGTTCCCTCAGGCCATACCCAGGCCAGGATAGCACATCTAAGTCCCTCCCTTAATAACCTGGAAAATTGTGGGGTGACAGTGGGGACTAGGATACAGTCTAGTAGTAGCGCATACGAGTGAGCATGGAGCCCTGGGTTAGAGCTCCTGCAGCAAAAGTGTGGGGCTGAGGGGGACAGATTGATACTGAGCCATAGTTCAGTCATGAGAAACAGGGTCTGGAGGGTTAAGAGAGAAGGGAGCCAATCCAGAGACAAAGCAGACACCTGGCTTCCCTCTAGAAGACACGCTCAGTTCAATCCTCCATGGTCTGGGTGGGCAGAGCCACCTCAGCTTTGAGTTGTTCCAGTGTCTGGAGTCCTTCTTTTTGTTCAGTTGTCACCATTTGTAACCAGCCAGGGCCAGCCACAGGTACCCAGCAGCCTGCTTCATATGACACGCTGTTCCCTGCTACCCCTGCAACCCAGAGTGAAGATGACCTGGGAGTGTTCAGACCAGCACTAGGGGGAGCAGAGGATTTGTGCACCAGGCTGTCTGCCACATCTATCTCCACTAGCAAGGTGACCTTGAACCCCAAACCTTCTGAAATGCAGTTCTTTGTGTTTGGGCTGCAGCTGCCTCCCCAGATCCTCCTCTGTACCCCTGTAGCCAGTCATCCTGGCTACTGTCACAGTGAGCTTCCCAAAAGGCTGGTCCTAGCATGCAGCCCCAGGCTTGAAATTGCCCTGGCAGCTTGCTATTGCTATTTGTATAAAACCAAAAATTTCCTACACACCTGGGGCCTCTGCATGTCCTTTAATGTCATATTCCTTCCTTGGCCCTTCAGGGACCCTGATACAATCTTGTTCACCTAATTATCTCTGTTAAATGTTGTTTTTAGCACCATTATGGAAATACAATTCACAAATCCTAAAACTCGCCTGTGTAAACTCTACAGCCCAGTGGGTTTCTGCACAGTCACAGAGCTGTGTCTCCAGTGTTGGATTTCAGGACATTTCCAGTGCCCCAGAAAGAAAGCATTAGCAGTCACTCCAATCTCCCTTCTCAGCCCCTAGAAAAGGCTGATCTACTTTCTGTCTTGTGGATTTGCATATTCTGGGTGCTGCATATAAATGGAGTCATACAATACATGACCTTTTTATTATTCTTTCGGGGTTTTTTTTTTCTGTCCTAATCTTTATGACTTCTCTCCTTTGCTTGCTTTGGGTTTAGATTTCTGCTCCTTTCCTGGTTTCTTACAGCAGAAGATTATTGACCTGAGGCCTTTCCTCTTTTTTAATATAGACATCCACAACTATATATTCTATAAGCCTTAAAGATTATTCTCTCTCTCTCTCTCTCTCTCTCTCTCTCTCTCTCTCTCTCTCTCTGTCTCTCTCTCTCTCTGTGTGTGTGTGTGTGTGTGTGTGTGCAGATGCCCAGGGAGGCCAGAGGCATCTGATCCCCTGGAGCTGGAGTTACAGGCAGTTGTGAGTTGCCTGACATGAGTGCTGGGAACTGAACCCTGGTCCTCTGGAAGAGCAGCCAACACTCTAAACTGCTGAGCCATCTCTCCAGCCTTCCATAGGCTTTAAAATGTTACACTTTTTTTTTTATTTGTCTCAAAGCACTTTCTAATTTCACTTAGGAGTTCTTTTAGTATTTGGAGGAAATTACTTTCTACATATTTGTGAATTCCCCAGTTTCCTGTAGCTTTGGAGTTCTAATTTACGTTCCAGTATAGCTAAAAGGACATACTTTGTATGACTTCAATCCCTTTAAATTTATTGAGATGTGTTTTCCAGTCTCACATGTATGTGAGACTCTTGGGACAATGCTTCATGTACACTTACGAAGAACCGGCTGCTATTGGGTGGTGTTGGGGAACCTTACAATTAAGGTAGCAGTCCCCCATGACTGGATGGCTTTCTGGACTTCGTGCAAAATGGGGGACTCCCTTTCTCAGCGGGGCTCCCTGTCTCTGCTGCCTTTGTCTGAAGAGTGTCTCTGAGCACAGGTGGCTGGCCTTGTCTGAAAAGTGCCCTTGTACAGAGCTCTCTGCAAGGCTGCATAACTCAGCACACACGCCCACTCTGGCTACTGCCCCCGTGATAATTAGGTCATGTATTATAACCAATCTGTCCTTCCTCCTCACTTGATGCCATGACCAATTAGCCCTTTCCACCTGTACCCCCAAAAGCCCTTATCTTGAAAACAATAAAGTAGCCCCATCTCAATGCAGCTGGTTCCAGAGGTCATTCTGTTGCTCTCTGCCTCTGTCTGCTTTCTTCCCTCAGGCTGTTGGCTACCAGCCTAGGGGGAGAAGGGGGGGGACGACATGAGGTGGAGTACTTTATAGATGTCTGTTAAGCCTCATTGGTTTATGTCAAGTCTTTTATTTCCTTATTGATCCTCTGTCTACATATGCATCCATCATTGCAAACGAGATCTTGAATCCAGGAGTGGGGGCATGGATTGCACCCCCAAGGCCACCCTGTGCCACACAACAAGACCTTGCTCCAAAAATTAATCCCACCTTTAATCCCAGCACTCTGAAGTCAGAAGCAAGTGGATCTCTGTGAGTTTGAGTCCAACCTGATCAACCTAGGGTGTTCCAGGCCAGTGAAGACTACCTAGTGAAACCCTGTCTCAAAATTAAACTAAAATAAATAATTATAAATAAATAAATAAATAAATAAAGAAAGAAAGAAAGAAAGAAAGAAAGAAAGAAAGAAAGAAAGAAAGCAAAAGACCTGGAAGTCTACAACTATCATTGTTGAATCCCAATTTCTCCCATCCTTATTGCTAATTTTGCTCTCTGTAGTTTGGGGGGTCTGTTTCTGGGTAGATATATATTTGTAATTGTTATTATTTCCTGATGGGTTGGCTTTTTAGCATCTTAAATGACCTTATTCATTTCGGTAACACTGTCCGTGTAATGTGTGTGTGCACACATCTCTGTGCATACATGGAGAGCCCAAGAAGAGGACATCAGGTATCTTCTCCTGTTCTCCACTTTGTACCCTTGAGGCTGAAGGTCTCTTGCTGAGCCTGAAGCTCCATTTAGGCAAGGAAGTAAGGGCAGTAAACTCCCAAGAGCTTCCTTTCTCTGTCACCCGGCACTGGGGTTAAAGACAGGCATGGCCATGCCTGGCCTTTACATGGGTTCTGGGGAGCTAACTCAAGCCCCCATCTTTGCACCACAAGCATGCCCACCTCCTAGGACATCGTTCCTTTAATCACTATCCTTGTCCGGCTCCCACCCACCACAGTACTGGCGGTGCACAGACCAGGCAAGCACCCCACCACTGAACTACTTCACAGGCACAGTTTTTGTCTTAAAGTCTATTCTATCTGATATCTTAGATATTTCCATTCTCCTTTACATTTCCTGTCTATCTGGGTGTGCATGTACGTGTGTGCATGTCTTTACATTTCCTGTCTATCTGGGTGTGCACGTATGTGTGTGCATGTCTTTACATTTCCTGTCTACCTGGGTCTGCACGTACATGTGTGCATGGGATGCGTGCTCCCATGGTGTGCATGTGGAGGTTGGGCAGAGGACATCTCTCAGGAATTGTTCCTCTCCTTTTACCAGTGGAGGCTGAACTGAGATGACCAGGCTTTGAGGCAAGTGCTTTTATCAGTGGCCATCTAATGGGGCCCCTTGTGGTAATATTTTTAACATAAATTTTCATTAATCATTAATCTTTTATTACATTTTAAACTAATTTCTAACTGGTTACTTCAGAAATTATAATTACAGATTATAAATTTAATTTCTCTCTCTCTTTCTCTCTCTCTCTCTCTCTGTGTGTGTGTGTGTGTGTGTGTGTGTATGTGAGTGTGTGTGTGTGTGTTGGCAGGGATCAAGCCCAGGGATGTGCATATTGCTAGGCAAATTCTCTATCACCAAGCCACATCTCCAGCCCATTCGATTCATATTTTAATTTAAAACCACCAAGCTTAGATTAATACTGACTTAGTCTCAATAAAGTACGAAAGCTTTGCTCTACTACACAGTCATGTGTTCCACAATGTTGCTTCAGTTGACAAGGACAACACACAGCAGTGGTCCCCTAAAACTGCATCCCTGGTAAGAGCATAGCCATCTCAGCTTGCACACACTCTATGATGTCTGCACAGTGATAAACTGTTTGGCTATGGATGTCTCAGAGCCTGTGCCTGCTAAGCAAAACGTGACTCGACTTTCTTCCCTCCTCTCTCCTCTGGCCCATTACCATCATATAAATCATCTTTGTATGGCATAAGCCTATTAGCAGTTTAATAATTACTTCTTTATACAGTAGTCTTATTAATCAGAAGAATTATAAACAAAATGTACTTATGCCTTGCAAGGTGCTCTTTATTTTCTCCCGTGAACCTGAGTCACTCGGTAGCATCTTTTACGGTATACTCATAGGATTCATTTTAGAATTTCTTAGAATGTCTGCTAATGGCAAATTTTCTCATTATTTTTGTTTTTGTTTTTTAAAGACAGGGCTTCTTTGTGTCGCCTTGACTATCCTAGAATTTGCTCTGTAGACCAGGCTGGCCTTGAACTCATAGAGATCTGCCTGCTTCCGTATCCTGAGTACTGGGATTAAAGGCATGCACCACCACCACCCTGCAAATTCTTTTTTTTTTAAAAAAATAACTTATCTGAAATGTTTTGTTTCTCCTTCATTTTCTTTATTTATATTTTTTACCTCATGTGTATGAGTGCTTTGCCTCCACGCATGTCTGTGTACCATATGTGGTGCCAACAGAGGCCAGAAGAAGGTGTCAGATCCTCTGGACCCAGAGTTACTTGGTTGTAAGTCACCACGTGTGTCTGGGACGAGAACCAGGGTTCTTTGGAAGATCAGTCGGTAGCCCTAACCACGGAGCCACCTCTCCGAGCCCTTCTGAAGGACGACAGCTTTACAGGATGTAAGATGCTTAGACAGTCCATCAGCAAGGTGACTGCCACTGCTTTCTCCCTCCGTGGCTAGCACAAAGTTTGGTAAACCTTTCCTGTGTTTTTGTTTTGAAAACATTTGTTTATTTACATGTGTGCATACACACATGAACACCATAGCACACAAGTGGAGCTCAGAGAATAACTTGAGGAAATTGGTTCTTTCCTTCTGCCATGTGCATTCTGAGGGGTGAACTCAGGCTATCTGGCTTAGTGGCAAATGACTTTACCCTCTGAGCTATCTCCTTTTTTTATTATTATATCACAGGGCCTCACTATGTAGCCCAGGCTAACCTTGCACCTGTAACCCTCCTGCCTCAGCTCTACCTTTCCTGCCTAATTATTAAGAAACATAAAAACAAACAAACAAACAAAAACAAAACAAACCACCCACTGGTGCTTTCTTTTCTTTCTTTCCCTTTAAAGATTTTCTTTTATTTATATGACCACACTGTAGCTTTAGACACACCAGAAGAGGGCATCAGATCCTATTACAGATGGTGGTGAGCCACCATGTGGTTGCTGGGAATTGAACTCAGGACCTCTGGAAGAGCAGCCAGTGCTCTTAACTGCTGAGCTATCTCTCCAGCCCCCTTATTAAGGAACTTTAATGTGTCAGTTGAGGTCTCAGCCGTCCAGTCCTCCCTGGACCAGGTCAGGCTCATTGACACCTGTGCTCTGTACTCCTCTTTTGTAGTGACTATCACAAATGTGGCTGAGTGGTCAAGGTAGCTGTCAAGGTGTTCTCCATGATTTCCATCATTCAAATTTAAGCTCCAGAAGACAAGTACCAGCTCTCTCTGGTAGAACAGATCCTGGCACACTGGAGAAGTTCAATAAATGTTTACTTACCAATGAATGACTGAAACAATACTAAATAGCCATGTCCCGTTGTGGTCTTCTGGGGAAAATGTACTTCCCTGCCCCATTGAGTTCAGGTCTGACCGTGTGACTTGTTTTGGCCAATGGGATCCTCATGAACTTGATGGGGCTGGGGGAAGGCCTGACTTACTTTATGACTGAGCTAGTTCCTTGCACTCCACTCCATGTCACCCCAAGTCAAACAAGCCTTGTGTGGTCACTGGTCCAAGTGGGTTGAGAGACACACGGGTTCAATTTTGAAACCATTCACAATGCAAAACCAACCACAGCTCACGGTAAACAGCCTAGATCAGTGAAACCTCATTTGACTCATAGACTAAGAAATAAACACTTGTTGCAGAAGTCAGCAGGTTGGGATGGTTGTGCTTAGTGCTGCCTCATGAGACGAGTAGGAAGCATGTGCTGGAGAGCCTGCAGTCAAGGAAGATGTCCTAGGGATGCCACTTTTGTGTGTCCCTCATGTGGCCCCATAGGGTTGCAGATGTATTGTCCAGGCAGTCCTACACCCCCAGTTAGCCCCTGCTACCTGAGTTTCCAGCTCTTTCCCCTGCAGACTGTCCCAGGTTCATTCCAGAAGCTCAAACCAACAGTCTAGGGTCCATGGTGTTCCCACACATTAGCAGAACGCACAGGATCAACTTCCCAGAATTCTATGATTCCACTACTGTCGCATACATCCCTAGAAGTGGTCGTGTATCTACTAAGGACCTAGCATGGTGCCAGGCATACTACAGAGGCATTACTGGGCTGAGGCTGGGAACAGAGCTCAGTGGCAGAAAGTTTGTGCAGAATGCACAAGGCTGAAGCTTTGATACTCAGAACTACAGAACACACACATGCACACGTACACACACCACACGTACATGCACACACACACACTACCTGCAGTTTTTCTGCTGTGGGGCTGGGGATGTTCCACATCCTCACCCATTGAAGACAGATCTTTTATGCCTCTCCTTATACCTCAGAGTAGCAGATCCAGCCAGATGTCACACTTATGTATACTGAGTCAGTATGCGGTGGTGAATGTATTTCTGTGGTACAAATGTGCATCTGCCTATTTCAAGGAGGGCTGGAAGCAATTCCAGGGCTAAATGCTATAAAAAAGTAAACAAGGATCAAAGGAAACGGGGACCAAGCCAAAGGGATGTCTCTGGAAACACCATGGTTAAGAAGTCCTGACTCGGGGCTGGTGAGATGGCTCAGTGGTTAAGAGCACTGACTGCTCCTCCAGAGGTCATGAGTTCAAATCCCAGCAACCACATGGTGGCTCACAACCATCTGTAGTGAGATCTGATGCCCTCTCGTGGGTGTCTGAAGACAGCTACAGAATACTTACATAAATAAATAATAAATTAATTAATTAATTAAAAAAAAAAAGAAGTCCTGACTCAGAGCACTCGGCTGCCCCAGGAACGACGTGAGCACTAAGGCCCTGCAATGCCACATACAATCAGACAATGGTGGTTCTGAGTATGAACCCACTCACAGTGATTCCAGGTGCAAAAGGACACCCCTGGGGCAAACTGGGGATACCCTAAAACTAATGCAGGTCATCCCCATGGGCAGAGAGCACTTTTGTGTTATCTGTGACTTCTCATGATGGCTGTGCCAGTACCATAGATAGCCAGTTTACAGATGAGGAAATGGGAGGAAACTATCACAAAGGGCCCCTGAGAATGGAAGGAATAGAATCAGGATGAAATCTCCAGCCGGAGCCCTCTTCCTGTAAGTTGCTTAGCTAGGCTACCACTGGCCAACATCCTCAGACCAGAGGACTAGGCCCCTCTGGACCAGCCCTTCCCTGACAGAGGCGTAATTGTCTTCACTCCTAGAGATCTGTCTTGAGATGGTCGTTATTGGCCTTGCCTATAGGTCAGAATCCAATTACCGTCTGGTAACAGCCTGCAGGGATTCACAGCTGCCGTATTTTGGAACTAGTTGCAACTTACAAGTCTCTTCTTGACTTGTACACCTCAAGCAGGTTCCATTTCCAGCTGAGCCTTCTTCTGCTGTGTACACCCTTCTGATTTATTTCCATGTGCTGTCTGTCCCCCAGGCCATGGCCAGCACCCCAAGGTCGCCGTTCCACATCTGTTAGTAGAGCTCACATCCGAGAATCTCACACAGTGATCCTTCTTAAAGGCTGTGGACTCCATAGTGTAAGCCTCTGACTGTGTTCTGACCTATATCACACTGGCCTAGGTTCTGGACAGCAGGTCCTCAAAGTGCAGGGTCAGCACACAGTTGCATTCTCGCTGCCCTGGCCTATGCTTTCCACCCTGACCTCTCTGTGTGAGCTTCATGAGGACTTTCAAGTCCACAATGGCAGCTGCAATTTTCTATGGAGCCTTTGAATTCCCAACTATTCCAGTTTGCTAAATTACTAGTATTTCCAGATCATTCTACGAAGGGTGACTCACTTTCTCTTGACACCAGAACCTGAGAAAGAAGTCAGGGAAGTCTAAGACCAGCCCTGTCCACAGGGCACTTCTGCACACAATCATAAAGGATATTCCTATGGGGACATCTCCGTGCCAGCCTATAGTTAGAAACCATAGTAATAGCCAGGCATGGTGGCAGATCCCTATAACCCTAGCACTGGGAAGCTTGAGAAAGACTATAAATTTCAGGCCAGCCTGGCTCACAATAAGATCCTGTGTCCCCCAAACAAAAGGGAAACCAGCTATCATCATAGAACACTGGAACAGTTAAAACAAGATGCTTTACATCCTTTGTTAGCAAACTGCCACCATAAACCACTCAGTCCAAAGCTGTCTTCCACATGGGGTCCCCATATGGCGCCCAACCTACAGAAGGGACTTTGGTATACCCACCATGTCCACAACCAGCGACAGCTCTAGCCAAGTAAGATGTTCACATTATTCAGTAGTACCTAAGGGACAGTTGGAATGGATGACATTGAAATCTGAATCCTTAAGGTGATATTGGGTCTTTGGGAAGTGATTGGATCCTGAGGGTGGGACCCTCATCAATGAGATTAATAATCCTATAAAAGATGCCCCAGGAGACAGGGAGACAACTGGCAAAGCACTTGCCCTCCAAGCATAATAACCTGAATTTGGATCCCAAGCACCCATGAAAGAAATGCAGAGAGTTGTGGAGCCCAACTGTAATCCCACTGCTAGTGAATGCAGAGACAGGAGGATATCTGGGAGTTGTTGGCCAACAAGTCTAGCAAAAATCAACAAGCTCCAGGTTCAATGAGAGACCCCATTTCAAAAATAAGATATTTAGGGAGACTCTTGGACAACCTAACCAACAGCTCAAAAGGTAGCTTCTTATGCTTGGTATTGGGGGTTTTGTTAGGTGGTCTTTGGCTCCTGGAAGGCACATTGTCAACCCAGATGAGAAAATTTCATTTAAATTATATATGTATATTTGTACATAGAATTAGATGTATTATAAGTTTTTTTAAAGATAGATGGTTGATAGTATGATTCCTTATATCACCTATTGCTATCACCCTTGTCTATCCCTCAGAAGTGGAAGCTAAGTCCCTATTGCTGAAGATACCATGCAACTTCAGATACAGAGCTTCAGAAGTTCCTGAGCTGGAACTGACCTGAACACTAGCTTCATGGTACAATTAGGTGCCATGCAAGCTTCCGAAGGAGGGAAGCAACCAACAGTCCTACCTAGCTATGACTCATATGAATCACAACAACCCATGAGAACTCTAAGGGTGCAGTAGTGGTACATGTATCTTGGTGGTAACCAACAACTCTATAATTAGACTTAAGACCTGCTCAACAGGCAGGAAAGATGGCCCAGCAGTTAAGAACACTGACTGCTCTTCCAGAGGTCCTGAGTTCAATTCCCAGCCACCACACAGTGGCTCACAACCATCTGTAATGGAATCTGATGCCCTCTTCTGGTGTGTCTGAAGACAGTGAATGTACTCAGATATATAAAATAAATAAATGTCTTTTTTCCCCTTTTCCCTTCTTCCTCTTGCTCCAGCCCCCTGCTCACTCTGGCCCCTCAGGCTCCCCCCTCACTAAATAAATGTCTTAAAAAAAAAAGACCTGCTTAACAACAGGCTCAATCATGCATAGTACTGGGAAGCTCACTCAGCTTCGAAGGGCTGGTGAAATCAGGGATCTTGGAGAAGAACCTACAACCACTACTTTATTAAACCCAACTACAGTCTAAACATTAGTCCTTATGTCCATAGATAAGTGAAGTCTTCACTCCTCATCAAGAAAACTTCTTTTTGCAACAGATGGAGACCATTATAGAAACCCACAACCAATGAAAATGCAGAGTTGTAGATCCCAGTCCCAGTGGACACAGCTACAACACTCCCACACCTAAGGCTCAGGGAACACTCTGGAAGGGTGGACCAAGGATCCAGGGAATGGACAGTGGCACAGCACGGCCATCTGTGTGAGCTTCGAGACAACTGGGGCGGCTTACCACAGGGGCTCGGGATAATTTCATATTCATCTCTGACCTTTCCTTTGCCAACTTCACCCACAGTCCCTTGCCCTTGATCAAATATTCTCCTGGACCTTGACATTAACCAGGACAAGCACTGTGACAAGTCAGAAATCAGTTGAAATTGGGTTGTTCCCTGTCACTAACCCGTATGATTTGATGACATTAAAAAGAAGAGGAAGAAAGAAAGAAATCAGAAGGGAATTCATTTCCTTTTTTACTTTTAGAAGACACTGCTCAGAGCACAGCCATTTAGACAGGAACCTTCTAGAGCACACAGTCCTCGGGGTGGTGGGGGGAGAACTGCTTTCTCTGGAACCCTGGCTCTGACCCCTGACCCCAACACCCCCTTGTCTGATATGCTGTCCATTAAGGAGAGAGAAGGGTGAACCTAGACTCCAAAAATGAACTGTGGGGAATGACATTCACTCCCACATTTCTCCTTCTAAATTAAGCCAGTGTTCTTCATTAGCTTGCCACAGAGGACTGAGGGAAAATTGTTTTAAAACTCAGAACTGAATTTAAACTAAGTAAGGGGAAACAACAACAACAACAACAAACCCCACCAAGACCAGATGTTTAAAGCAGTTTGCCACTAACTTTTGGAAACCCTGGAAGAAGATTAGGAGCGAATGCAGGGGCTTGTACATACTATACAAGCATATCCACCAGTTCATTCCTAGCTGGTTGCAAACTTTTCCAGTTAACTTTCTTTTTAAAAAAGATTTCATTTAATTTGAGTGCCTGTGTGAGTGTCTGTCATGTGTTATGTGTGTGCAGGTTCCCATGGAGGAAAGAAGAGGGTGTCAGATCTCTGGAATTGGAATTACAGATGGCCTGGGAGCTGGGACAGGGTCTCTCAATATGGCCTTGACTGGCTGAAAAGCCACTGTGTGGACCAGGCTGTCTTTTGTCTCACAGAAATTCACCTGCCTCTGTCTCTCTAGTTCTGGATTAAAGATGTGTACCACCATTCAAAGCTAGCTGCCAATCAACTCTTTCCTTATTTATTTTATTTTATGTATATCAGTGTTTTGCCTATGTGTATGTATATGCACCACATGTATATATAATATCCATAGAGGTCAGAAAGAGGGAGTCAGATGGCCTGGAATTACAAATAGTTGCAAGTCACTATGTGCTGGGAATTGAACCCAAGTCCTCTGCAACAGTAACACATGTCTTAACCACAGAACAATCTCTCTAGTCTTTCCAGTTAACTAATAAATAGTGATTCCCTCCTTGAGAGTTTAGCTAATCAGCCCAAGAATATAACTGTCTAAATAGAGTTGTCACAGGTCTCTGGATACAGCTCAGTGGTAGAGCACTCACCTAGCATGTAGAAGGCCCTAGGTTCACTCCCTAGCATCAAAACACAAAACAAACAAACAAAAACCACACACAGAGAGACTAAAAAAGGATCATATAACAACCTTGAGTTTGGTATTAACCATTAGGCAACTGATTTATAGCCAGTGCTTAGCAATGTGAGAGGCACACTTCAGTGTCTTTGGTTCTAGTCATGTGCAGTCTCTAGTCGTCGTATGAATGAATCGGTCTGGGCCTCAAACTGCAAAAGAAGAGGACCAGAAACAACACTGTGTTTTAGCTAGTGCAGGCTCACTGAAGAATCCAACTATTTTATTCTTCAAAAGATGCTATTAAGATAGTGAAAAGCCACATCCCAGAGAAGAATTCACAGCACAGAAGTAGGTGTTAGATTAGTGCCACCACGGGAATGCGTCAAGATCTGCTGTGAATCAGTGAGAATCAGGGGGCAGGGAGGGGGTAAACAAAAGTACAGGAGAGTAAATGAGGAACCACAAACAACCCATAAACACTGCACCCCCACAAAACAACCACAACCAACGTACTTCCTGTATAAACCACAATGAGAGATTCGCATGCTCAGGCCAGGCAGCATAAACTCAAAGTGTAGTTGACGTGAGAGGGGGCAGCAGGCACTCTGGAAGGAACACACAGAGCTTCAGGCTGTTCTTCCACTCTTGGGGACAGCAGCCCAGAGAAACTTGTACCTGGAAAGGTACTGGCCTCAACCTGGGAAGAGGCAAAAATGTCAGTGCCCATCTGCAAATGGAAGGGACAAACAAGGTGGGCATTTTACTTACAGTCATAAAAAAGAAACTACAGCCACAGGCAAGGATATAATAAGCTCCAGAACACACACACACACACACACATACTTACATGCACACACACAAATGCACACACCAATGTGACTGTTAGTAAGTAATACATTTGACTCTACTTACAAAAGCTCAAATGCATGCAAAACCAAACTATATTAAAGCTATAAACCTACGTAGTTAAGCTGTAAAGAGCAGTTAGTGATTATAAATATTATTCTGGTCAGCATGTCCCCTGGGGACAGGGTGGACAGCTCTGTTTAAGGAGAGGTATAAAATCAGTGTGTAAGTGGAAGACTACTCAGCTATTGAAAACAAGGATATCATGAATTTTCCAGGCAAATGGATGGAACTAGAAAATATTATCCTGTATGAGGTGACCTAGACCCAAAAAGACATGTATACATGGTATGTACTCATAAGTAGATATTAGCCATAAAGCATAGAATAACCAAGCTATGCTCTACAGTCCCCAAAAAGCCAAATAACAAGGAGGGTGTCAGGGAGGATGCTTGAATCTTTCTCAGAAGGGGAAATAAAATAGATATCGGAGGTGGATGGAGGGAGGGAAGGTGATGGGTGAGGAGACGGGGAGGGGGACAGGGCAGGAGGACCAGGTATAGGGAGAGCAGGGGACAGGAAACAAAAATTGGTGGTGGGCAAGGGGAGATATCTCTAGGATGTGCCAGAGACCTGGAATGTGGGGGCAGGGATTCTATGGGGGTGACTCTAGCTGAGACTCCTAGCAGTGGGGGATATGGACCCTTAAGTGGCTCAATATCCTGTAGGCAGACAGGACACCCAATAGGGGGATAAGAACAGCAATCCACCCATGAAACCTTCAACTCAAAATGTCCTGCCTACAAGATTTTCAGGGAAAAAGATAAAACAGAGACTGAGGGAATAGCCAACCAATGACTACTCCAAATTGGAACCCATCCTATGGACACTAATACTATCAATGATACTCTGTTGTACTTACAGATAGGATCCTAGCTAGCATAACTGTCCTCTGAGAGATCCACCCAGCAGTTGATGGGAACAGATGCAGAGACCCACAGTCAAACATTAGATAGAGCTTGAAGAGTCTTGTGAATGAGTTGGGGGAAGGATTGAGGGACTCAGGGGGGATAGGAACTCCATAGGAAGACCAACAGAATCAACTAACCTGGACCCTTGGGGTTCCCAGAAACTATACCACCAACCAAAGAGTGAGCGTGGATTGGACCTAGCACCCTCCTCTCACACATATGTAGCAGATGTGCAGCTTGGTCTTCATGTGGGTCCCCCAACAACTAGAGCGAGGACTACCCGTGAATCTGTTGCCTAACTGTGGATCCCTTTCCTCTAACTGGGCCACCTTGTCTTGACTCAGTGGGAAAGAATGTGCCCAGTCTGCAGTGTCTTGATCTGCCTGGGTGTGGGATACCAAGGGGAGACCTCCCCTTTCTCAGATGAGAAGGGGAGGGAGAGGGGGAGGGGGAGGAGCTGTGTGTGGGGGTAACTGGGACGAATGGGGGCTGATATTGGGAAGTAGAGTGAATAAATAAGCGAATGAATGGAAAAAATCAGTGTGTAAAGTCAGGAATATATACATCTGCCTTCTCAGTCTGTTCAAACTGCTCACATGTGTCTGTATGATTTTGTATATATATTTAGCAATTAAAAAAAAATAACCTCTAGATGGGTACTATGGTCCCAGCAACTTTAGAAGCTGAGGCAGAAAGTTAGCTTAAGTTCATGAGTTCAAAAGCAGCCAAAGTGACATAGTAAGACTTAAAAGAAAAAAAAAGAGAGAGAGAGAAATCAATAACTTTTATTAAAATGTCAATAATATCCAATCACCAAGAAAATGAGAAGATGAAGGGTAGTTCAATAGTAAATTGAGTTCCATCCCAGCACCACAAGAAAGGGAGGGAGGGGAGGAGGTAGAGGAGGAGGGAGGAGGGAGGGGAGAAGGGAGGGACAGAGAGAGGAGGGGAGGGAGGGGAGGGGAGGAGGGAAGGACAGAGGGAGGGAAGGGAGGAGGGAAGGACAGAGGGAGGGAAGGGAGGAGGGAGGGGAGAAGGGAGGAAGAGGGGGGGAGGGGGGGACACAGGGAGGAGGGGAGGGAGGAGGGAGGAGGAGGGAGGGGAGAAGGGAAGGAGGAAGAGAGAAAGGGGAAGGGTGAGAGAGTAAGAGGAAAGGAGAGATGGAGGGAAGGAGGACTAGCTGAAAAACAGCACTATATTCCTAGGAGCAACAAAACCTATAAACACCGGGCTGGCAGGATGGCTCAATGAGCCACCAAGCCTGAGTTGGATCCCTGGGCCCCACATGATAGAAGGAGGGAATCACTTCCACATTCATCAGACACTAAATAAATACGTAATTTTAAAATTGTCCTCAAAACACCTAAGAAGAAATGTGCACCACCCCCTTTAAAAGGCAACTGTGAAACTTAACTGGGCGCTCTGACAGGAGACGACAGAAATGAAGACCGGACTAAACTGGGCGCTCTGACAGGAGACGTCAGAAATGAAAACCGGACTACAGGGAAGACTCTGTCCCTGGGCTGGAAAACTCCATCTATTTATTACTGCGTGAATGCAGTCCCAAATGGAATGTTAATGATACGTGTAGAAAGCACAATGGAATCATTATAGACTTCATAAAGAATAATGAACACATAGGCAAGCATAACCAAGGAAATTAGGAACAAGGGTTTGCACGTCCAGACACTAACGTAAAGTCATGATGAAAATTTGAGAGCAAAGCAAGACGTGGCATGCCATGTTTGTGATCCCAGCACAGGAGGTGGACCCAGGGTATAAAGAGCTGAGAACCATCCTCTGCTATATAATGAATTCCAGGCCATCCTAGGCTACACAGTGAAACCCTGTCTCAAAACAACAACAACAAAAGATAAAGTGACAGAGGAGGAAAAATAACAGATTCAGGAAAAAAACAAAAACAGAAACAGAAATCCTGGAAACCTGCACGTTTGTAATACTATAGCAAAGCTGACATTCCACAGCCATCAGAAGGAGAAAGAACGGACCCATCAAATCTAGTGCACCTGAGGGCGGAGGGATGTAGGAGTGAGGAAGCTCTCGATATCTGCCTTTTATAATTGTTTTTAATTTTATGTATATGAGTACACTGTTGCTCTCTTCAGACACACCAGAAGAGGGCATCAGATCCCATTACAGATGGTTGTGAGCCACCGTGTGGTTGCTGGGAAGTGAACTCAGGACCTCGGGAAGAACAGACAATGCTCTTAACCTCTGAGCCATCTCTCTGGCCCTTACTTGAATTTTTAACAGTATGGCTATACAGGCTATACAATTCTGCTTCTTTGACAGACTCTAGAATCATGATAGAGAAAAGCCTCTGGGCATATCTGTGAAAGATTACCTTGATTGAGTTAACTGAGGCAAAAAGATTCTTCTTAAATGTGGGCAGTACCATTCCCTATGTTCGGGTCCTGGGTTGCATAAGAGAAAGCTAGCTGAGTACTAGCAGTCATCATTTCCTGTTTCCTGCTTGCTGATGTCACATGACCAGCTGCTTCCTGTTCCTTCAGCCACTCCCTTCCTGCCAAGGAGGATGGTAAACTCAAACTGTGAGACTGTCCTTCCTTCTGTAAGTTGCTTTGTAGGTACTTTGTTGAAGCAACTGGAAAAGTAATCAGTACAGAAAACTGGTACAAGAAGTTAGGCCACTGCTGTGGTTAAGTCTGTGGCTCTTAAGCCTTTGGAACCAGTTTGTAGGAAGGATGAGAAGAATTTGAAATTTAGGACTACGGAAACCCTCAAACACTGTCAGCAGCAGTTAATGGGCCAATCTCCGGGAGTTTGGAAGACAAGAATATGTGAGAAACATGGACAGCGGAGCCTCAGCTAATAAAATCAAGGAAGCATTTTACCTCCCATTCTAAACCAAAAAAAATTCAGATAAGACTGGAGAGGAACTCGAGACAGAACGGAAAAGCTGAATTACAGAAAGGATCTTGAACCTGTGAGATCTTGCTGTGTGGGACAGGCAAGGCTTGTCTATACAAGCAAGGAAAGGGTCTACACAGGCAAGGATAGGGTCTACACAGGCAAGGATAGGGTCTATACAATGAGTTCTGGGTCAACCAGGGATACACAGTAAGACCCTGTCTCAAAAACAACAAACAGTATATAGAGCCGGATTATAGCTCTATGGCATGGCACTTGTCTAGCATGTAAAGCCTTTATGTAATCCCTAGCACTACAAAAAGAAAAAAAAGTAGGTCATGCTCTGTAGTGATTTAAATGAACACGGCCCCTGTAGGGCCACGGGGAGTGGCACTATTGGGAGACACGGCCTTGTTGGAGGAAGTGTGTCACTAGGAGTGGACTTTGAGGTTTCAGAAACACAAGTCAGGCCTACTGACTTACTCTTCCTGCTGCCTGCAGATCTAGACGTAGAACTCTCAGCTACCTCTCCAGCACCACATCTGCTTACGTGCTGCCATGATCCCCGCCATGACAATAACGGACTAAAACCCTGAATGGTAAGCCTCTAAATGGTAACCCATCCCCAATCTTCTTTCTTCATAATAGTTGCCGTGGTCATGGTGTCTCTTCACAGCAATAGAAACTCTAACATGACCTTAAATGGATGAACTTAAAAAAAAAATGAATAGACTTTGTAATACATATACTCGGAGACTGACAATTATAGAGTACTTGCCTGGCATGCCCAAGGTGCTGTGTTTGATTTATAACCACACATGCACACACACAGACCACACACACATTGCATCCACAGTGATCATCCTTTTCAAGCCTCAGAACCATGGATGCACGGCCCAGGCCCCTGTGAAATTTCTCCTTGGCTTCAGCCTGCACTGTATGCCTTCGTTTTCATTGTTTACCTTTCCCATTAAATCACAGCCTACCATTGAGATAGGCTGTCCCCATCACTGTGGGCACCCAAGCCAAATTGAACGGTCACCTCATCATGATGGAGGAGACTCCTGAAGGATGCAGGAGGCTCTTTAACTCTGAGATGGTGCATCTTGGTGAAGCAGAGGGTCCGTTGTCAGTGACTTGGGACCAGCAGAAGAGCAAATCTCACAAAGCCTAGCATCCAGTCAACTGCTCAGATGGGTCATACCCAAAAATGAAACCTCACCAACAGGTGAATGAGGCAAAACCACGACTGACAGGACAGGGCACCAATCACAGCTCTCTTCCTTGACAGGAAAACACCAGCAGCTTCATAACTGTGCCACAATGGTCATGGGGACATGTGACTGACTGTCCAGGGTCTAGGGAGTGCTTTTACGTAAGGTGTCCACGCGATACCTGCAGTCTTACATAAGGCACTCGGGTATTTTTAGCAGCATGGAAATGCAGCGCGAACAGAGGGGCGCTCTTGAAGCACAGCTGGGCTCTGCAGTCTGCCACAGGCCTTGCAATGCTCTTTTGCTGACAGCTTGCTCTGAGGACTGAGGTCTGGGGTCTGAGCTGGGTCTCCTAGAACATCCAGACTCAGATCCTGCAGTTCTTCCAGGAAGACCCAACCCCTGGTAACTAGCCGGTGTGGATACATGTACCCTCACCCTTTCACTCCTGGCCCATGATAGGAGGAGGATGGGGGTCGTGTCCATGCCAAGTAGCCACCTGCTAGTTAAGTGACATCCCAGTAGACAGAGCCAGTGCTGTGCAAAGGGCACAGACAGAGCTAACCCTGGCTCTCCCAGCACCCTCATCCCCAAGCCAACTCCTTCTAGAACATGGAAGTTCACTCTCATGTCACCACCTCCCACGTGTCACCAAAAGCCAAGGTTGTAGGTAAAGTCAGTGAGGTGAAAAGCATGTGTGCTCCTTCTATAAGAGCTGTGTTCACACCCCAGTGTTATGTTCACTGTGGCCCTTTTTCTGTTTTAGTATATTCTATTGAAGCATACTATATACACCAAACGACACACAAGTGAATTCTGGGTTTAGGCCATAGCTCAGTTGTTGACTCTTTGTTTCCATGTATAAGACCCTGAGTTCTGTCCTCAGTAAGAGGGTGGGGGAGTGATAAATTCTGACAGTATAGACACAACACTTGACCAATAAAATTAAAAGAAAAAAAGTCTGGTGAGGCCAAAGCAGGAGGATTGCTTGAACTTGAGTTCAGGGTCAGCCTGGGCTACATAGCAGGCCCTGAAACTATCCTTTCGCTTCTGGGGTAGCACTATACTAGCTTGTAGCTCGATCTGATTTCTGCTTGTGTGACTCATGCGGTTGTTAACTGCTCATTCTCACCTGTAATGAAGTTCTAGTGTCTACATGTGCCCGGATTTCTAAGGACTCTGAGTCCTTTCTCCTATAATTGGCTATTTACCGATGTCAGTCTGAGCCCTCTCAGAACAAGCCTTTCCATTGTAGCTTCTTGCCCAGGATGGAGCACTGATGCAGTATTGAAAACGGCTGCTCTAACACTTGGAATCTTAGAGAAGCCGGTCTGTTCAGCCTCCCTGTTCACCCTTTCAGTCTTAAATCATGGCCCTTCATTGGCTGTACAACAGCACACAGAGCCTTAGTCATGAGGACAGACATTCCAGGGCTGAACTCCACCTCCATCACGTACTTGCTGTGTGTTATCTGACAAATGTTTAACTTCTCTGGGGCATCGTTTTCTTACCTGCAAAATGGGGATGATGTTAATACTTCTATCTTCCCTTGGCAGAGAATTTAATAAGGAAACTGCATCTGGGAGCACTTGGCCCATATTTCTTTCTTATCCTTCTTTTTCTTTCTTTTTCTTTTTGTTTGTTTAAAGTGGTTTTTTTTGTTGTTGTTTTGTTTTTTCAAGACAGGGTTTCTCTGTGTAGACCTGGCTGTCCTGGAATTCACTCTGTAGACCAGGCTAGCCTCGAACTCGAACTCAGAAATCCGCCTGCCTCTGCCTCCCAAGTGCTGGGATTAAAGGCGTGTGCCACCACCGCCCGGCTTGTTTAAAGTTTTTTAATGACTTATTTATTTTTATATTGATGTTTTGCCTGTATGTATGTGTGTGTGTGAGGGTGCCACACCCTGGAACTGGATTTACAGACAGTTGTGAGCTGCCATATGGGTGCTAGAAATTGAACCAGGAAGATCATCTAGTGCTCTTAACCACTGAGCTGTCTCTCCACCCCCACATCTGGCCCATATTAATAGCTTGTGATCACTGCCCAAAGCATCCTGTCTCTCTCGCATGTCTGAGGTGCCATGTTCTGGGTGGCCATGGACAAGGTCTATAAACAGCAGCAGAAGAAAGCTGGCTTGTCCACCCCTGGAGCCCTTGCTGTCCCTCTTTCCTGACCAGCATCCAAGACAGCATAGCTTTTACCCATAGAGAACTGGGTATCACTCATAAATGTGACCTAAACCAGGGTCATCACCCTGGGGTCATCCCTAATGGTGTGCCAGCTGCCTGGCTATAACCTGCTGGGACACAAACAGTACCCAGAAGTCACTGGTTTGAAGAAACAAAAGAATTTAATATCTACACAAAAGGAAAGCGGAGCGGAATATTTAATTTCTTCAGGCAGCAAACACAGAAAAAGCCCCTCCAAGCACATAGTGTGGAGACCTAGGAGCAGGAGACTTGGGCCTCACACTACTGGTTGCTATGGTAACAGGATTTCACAGCAAGAGCTCATTTTCCTATGACAGTGGCCTCCAAGAGAAGGGAAGGGGGCCTCCTAAAGAAACTTAGTTGGAGGTTCAAAAAGGGAACCCCAAGTGTCCTTAGGGGATGGGCACTTAGGGAACTCTGGAAGGTCAGACCTGAGGACCCCCTACTCCACCCCCCACACCCCAACAGAACTCTCTGCCCCACAGCTCTAAAGCCAGATCAAGAACGGCATGTTTCCAGGGCCTCCCTGACTGATGTCACAACCGCTGGAGTCAAGGATACCATTACCTAGCTGTCTGTTATCTAGTCCTTTCCTACAGTCCAGAAGAGTCCCAAGACACCAGTATGCCCTGCACACCAGGGCCAGATACTGAGGGGACTCTGGAGATGTAGAACATATACACCTTCAGGGCAAACAACAAATCCTTGTATCTAAAGACAGCTTGGAGCCTGCAGGATTGAATTCCACCTCAGCTCTGCCCACCCGCATATGAGCTGTGTGAGTCAGACAGGTCCCTGGCCCTCTCTGAGACTGCTTCCTGATAGGCAGAATGGAGACAATAATCTTGGTATCCACCTCTCTGAGTGCTTCAAGAACATAAAAACCAATAAAGGCCTGGACCCCTTGGTACAGCGGCCAGCTTAGAACACAGAATGTCCACTCTTGGTTGAGAAGCCAACAGCAGAGAATGTATTTAAACTGCATAGAACACAACCTAATGGCTCAGGAGCCTAGAGGAGCAGAAGGCCAAGAATCTGAAAGAATCAGCAGCTCTCTGAGGGAGATTTAGTTTGAGCAGGGCTCCAGGCGTGGGGTGGAAAGTTCTCAGAAATTTGGGGGCACTTCACTGAACACCTACAGGACTTACAGTGCTAAGGATTCAGGGGAAAACCGGAGAGGCTGAAACGGAAATGGCATGACAGCTGTGGTTAAGGATGCAGAGTTAGGAAAGGGATCCTGGATCAGTGGGATTCCAGACAGGGGGATCAAGCTTTCTCAGGCAAGAGCACCTGAGCTAAGTAGTACAGGGAGGGACAAGGGTGACTGACTGTGAAGGGGAAGAGAGAAGATTCAGGATTGGAAACCAATGTGAACAAAGCCCAGGACTGAAAGCCCGAGAACCCAGCAAAGGAGTGGGCCCCAAAAGGCCTGAGGAAAACCAGAGACTGAGGATTTCTTAGAGGTCAATGACAGGGTCAAAAGCCGCCCCTTCTAGAGGTAACATGTCCGATTGTTTGCCGTGCAGGCTGGCAGCAGAAGTCAGTATTCTAGCCTACACTGTTCTAGGTCAGGGCCAGCCTGTCCCAGAGGGAGAGAGGCTGGACCCCTCAGAGGCAAATGTAGTCTGGTAGAATAAGAAAGGCTCCTGTCTGAGACACCCATCCAGACTCAGACTATTCTTGAGAGACCGTGGGGCACCCCAAGAAAGCCTGGACAGGACTAGGCACAAGGTAGTGTGACCCGAAAGCCTCTCCAAGGCCACTGCGTGAGAAACCATGAACTGAGCCTGGAAAGCACAAACAAGAGGGCTGAGAATGAAACAACTGGGGAACAAAAGGGAAGGGAAGCCTGCCCAGAAATAAGACTACCGGTAGGGAAGGCTGCAAAACAGATGCCCCCCCCCAGTCTTCCACAGCCCCCCCGCGCGGCCCCCGGCGGTGGGTAGGGAGTGGGGACGGGAGGGAGGGAGGCTCTCCGGAAGGCCAGTTTGCACTTCTGCTAAGTGGCAGGACAGCAATCTGGGCTGCAGGGTTAGGGAGGAGGACAGCAGCAGGTGCTGAGCACTTGTGGAAAATGTGACAGTGAGAGCAAAGCTCACCTCACGGTTCTGCTTTTTTCAGTTGGGAGCTAAGCGGCTGTCAAGAGGCAGCGATGGAAGGCGCAATCTCTCCGGGTGGGGGCGAGACAGAGCCTGAACTATAAGGGGTGGCTTCTCCTAGAGGCTTTCCCCTTGCTCTGGGACACTTCTTTCCCTCCCCTGCCCTCTGCTGTCGCGAGGATCAAAGCTTCCCCGCTGCACAAACCGACTGACAGCGACTTTTCACTTGGATCTCACTGAGATCGGGTTTCCAGTTTCAGCATCCCACCTTTCACCAGGGGGACCGCTAAAGATGTATCAGACACACGGGTGGAAAGTCGAGTCGCTCTGCCCTAGTCCACCTCAGAGTTCGCAGACGGCCTGAAACCCCTGGGAGCGGGCAGGGAGGGTCGCCATTCTGAGCTCCCGGTGGCGCCCCGCGTGGATTGAAACACTCCCCCAAACCTGTCTGACAGCAGGGAAGGGGGTTCCAGGGGCAGAACCCGCTGGCACGGAGGACACCCTCCACCCTGCACACTCAAAGGCTCCACGTGCTTTCGGGTTCCCACTCCTGAACGCCAGCCAGCCCGTTTGAGACCAGCCAAAGGCCCTTGGCCTTGTCCAGGGCCGAGGACACCCCACACAAACGCCAGTCACCGAAAACATTGGATCCCACCCACCCCACCCCGGCCGGGCACTGAGAGATCGCGACGCGGGTCACCACCTGCAGGCCCCTCCCGCCGCCCGCGCGCGCTCGCTGGGCTCCGCACTTGTTGACTCAGTCGCGGGAGCGCTCACCCCAGCGCCGCCTGCCGTCCGCACCTCCCGCGCCCCTCCCCCACCGGCCGCCCGCGCCCGGCGCCGCTCCGCGCCGGGGACACACCCGGGGCTGCGGGAGGTACACCCTCCGCTCCGAGCTGTGAGCTAAACCCTAGGAGTACGAGCGCGCCGGCGGAGCGGACCGCAGCGCTGTCCCGGGACAGATCTCGAGCAGATCAGAGTCTCCAGCAACCGAGGGAGAGAGACGGCGGGCAAACCCAGGAGGGCAGCTGGGCGCCAGGCCCTGCAGGCGCCCCAACGGTGCTCAGGAACCGTCCCCACCCCAAGTTCCAACATCTTCAGGATCTGAGCTCTAGCTCATCGACCATCGCGTGCACGCGCTTTGGCCCACATCTTGAAGCCAAACACACACACCCGGGTCCCGAGAGACTGGGCCCCAGAAATGGGGGTGGCCCCACTTTAGCTACACTTACCTGGGGCTTCGCCCCGGCCGGGCGCGCTCCCTGGCTGCCCTCTGGTGGCCACCTCAGGTACCGGGCGAGCGCCCCGCCCCGGTCCGCCCATCTCTGACCTGGGACCTGTTCCTGCCAGCTGAAGAGCCCTGGCCTGAGGCCATCTGATAGGCACCATCCTCTTTAGAAGGCTCTTCTTGGCACGGAATGGATCTCGAGGGCTCCTTTTAGTTACAGATAACGAACAGCTCCGTCTTTTCTTTAAGGAGCTTCAAGCCTCTTCTAGCAACCCCAGGAGGCAAAAGATACGGTTTCTGGAAACCTAACACTAGCTGGTGTTCAATGTGTGTTTGTAGAATGAATGACTGGAGGAGGCGCGAATGGATGCTACAGTCTGCAAAGGAAGAAGCCACCCAGAGCCTAAGCTCTTGTCTGCTTTGTCTTGAACTCTACCAGTTCAAAATGAATCAAGCTGTATTCATTTCCAGCCGCTATAAGCCTGAATGGTATGCATCCAAGTGGAGTGGAGACATCTCTCCAGGCCCTTAGGCTAAACGCTGAAGAAAAAAAAAATCCTGAGATGGCTTTGGACATCAGTAGCCAGGTGAAAAGCCTGGGACTCCTGATTGCCATATTAAGTTGGCAGCCCCCATTAGGTTGTATCTACTTTCATCTGGATTCTGATCGTCCCTATGGGAAATGTGATCTTGTGTGAATCTGTGAGACCTGCCAGGAACTTCCTGTAGTACAGAGATGTTGTATAGCTGCCCTAGACACTAGGAAGAAGGGACTGGATGTGTTACTCCGTTTAATTTGACTGAATATAAATTGCAATGTGTATCAGTCTTCTCTGCCCGAGGGAGAGAAGAATGAGAACTGAATGCAGGGAAGCCCCTAACCCAAGGCTGGCTGGTTGTAAGGGTCAGTAGCGGGGGTTAATAATGTCATCGTCTCCACCCTGGTCATTTCCCTAATCCTCAGATCTTAAGGATGCAGGGCTACCTGTCCACCCACAAGCTCCCTTCTAGGTGTCCCTCACAGCATGCATAACCTGTTACAGCGCAATCAGTTTCTGAGGTGACCCAGCCTCTCTTTGGAAAATGGGCCGTGAGGAACTGGCTGATACCCCAATTGCCTTGTGAGGTCCCTTGCTTTAGTCAGTGCTTTAGCCTGCAAAACTTTTCCTCCTCCAACAAGCAAGGCCTCTAGTGGGCGCTCGTGGTACTTCAGACGTGTACTTGGGTTGGACTGAGGACTCTTGCCAGTTTCTTTATTTCCTAAGTATCTCACACAGGGCCCCCAGCAGCAACACAACTGTCCTTATACAACCTACTGTTCTTGTTTGGCTGTTACCTGGGGGCATCTTGTGTATGAAAAGAGACACACCCTAGGCCCTCTTGTCCTGCTCCTGTGTGAAATGGCCCCATCCTCAATGGTGGCTCCCACATGGCCACTGAATGGGCCACATGTGTGTCTGTATGTCTGTCTGTGTGTAAGAGGGCCCACAGATGGGAATATATGCTCCATCTTGGGCCAACCACCAGCTGCATGAGTTCTTGCTCCAAGTCCTTTCTTTTAACCTTGCCGACTCTTCTTTCCATGCTGTAGGGGAGCCTCCTCCACATCCACTTGGCAAAGTTCACAGTGGCCTCATCTTTTTTTGCTCTTCAATCCACGCAAACTTTCCTTAGAAGGGATTACAGATGGGGTTGGAGTGCAGCTCTGTGGGCAGGGTGCCTTTTATCTTCAGCTTGAGGGAAGAAACAAAAACCAGGGCATAGTGTCTATCTGAAGTCCCAGCTATTCAGTAGATCAAGGCAGAAGGATCACAAATTCAAGGCCATCGATATCATCATGGACAAAATGGACAACAGAGCAAAGACCTTGTCAAAACAATACAAAAGGAGACCACAGGTCCATTTCTAAGATCCTGTCTCCCTGGCTGGCCTCAAGCTCTGTGTGTAGCAGAGGGGGCTCTTGAACCTCAGCCCTCTCCCTTCTACCTTCTCAGCACTGAGATCGCAGGCCTGTGGCAGCAAGGGTTTATGTCGTGCTTGGAATCAGAGGCAGTCTATGTGTGCTAAGCACGTACATTACCAACGGAGTCACATCCCCAGCCCTTCTCCTTGCCAGCTGCAAATCCACCTGTTCTCTAAAGAAGGCAGACTCTTCATTCACTGTCAACAGAACGGCATTGTTTTGCAACAGAGAGTAATTATGTTGAGGTACCAGGGACACAGGTGAACAAACTGGAAGGGCTTCTGCTTCCCAAGAGCTTTCACAGCAGAGACAAGAATGGACTCAGACAGCAAGGGAACACTGGTGTCTGGCTAGCTAGGACACTCCCCTCACCTCGAAACTCAAACTGGAACCTCTCTGTCCTGTTTGATGGACAGATGATAAGGACCTTTGCCAAGACTCCCTAAGAGACCTTAACTCCCACCTCTCACTCCACCCCCGCTGCCACTGAGAGCTGCTGACTGAGCTCCCTAGGAGGGAGTTATGAGCAAGCAGGCTTGCCTTTAAGGCCCTTTGTGCCTCCCCATCACCATCACACCACCAGAAGACTCTTCCAGGCTGTCCAGGATGCCTGGAAGGGCAGCTTCCTGGGAGAACGTCATTGGAACTGGTACCCATGTAGAAGCAGAGTCTGAGGGGAGATGATGGTTTTTTTATTTGTTTGTTTATCTGATTTTGTTTTACTTTATTTGAGAATTGGGCCTCTATCTTGAAGCTTAGGATAGGCACAGAGGTAGAGCAAGGCCACTGGGCCACCACACTGTTGCTATTTTCAGCAAGGGACTCCTTTATCACATGGTTATCCTGTTCATTGAGATTGTTTAGTAGCATTCCTAGTCTTTCTATACTAGGTAGTAGTACAAACCCACTTATGCCCCTTGGGTTATAACAATAGAAAGTGCCTCCAAACATTGTTACATGTCCTTTGAGGGTCACCTTCCTCTCACACCAACACCTTTCCTCCCAGTAAGAACCAAGTACCCAGGGCCGCTTTCCAACCTAGCCGATCATGAGAGGGAAGGTGAGGAGCTGGCTAGCTTGCAGTGGTAAAGCAGAGCAGGTAGGAGAGGGCAGGCCTATCTCCACAAGGCAGGCTCAAAGGCCAAGAGTGATCGGCAGACAACAGCTGAGGTCCAGCAGTCAAGAAGGATCCCAGATCAAGAAGGTGCCTGGAGCCCAGGGAACCCCAGCCTGTAGAGGTTGAGGGGTAACTTCTCTAGGCAAGTGCTCAGGAGTCAAACAGCTGTATTAGATCATCACAAAGGGGCTCCTGGGGAGGCCCTAAAATCTTAAATCTTGAGGACACATATGACGAAGGAAGGTCGAATCCCCTTCTTCTTTACTGCGGGGGAGACAAGTGGAACCAAAGAAGACAGTGGAACTTAGATTTACAGATCTGATGGATTAAGTTAGGACCTGAGAGAAAATGTCCACGTCAAGCCTAGAACCTGTAACTGTGACCTGTTTTGTTAAGAGAGAGAGAAAGAAAGAAAGAGAGAGAGAGAGAGAGAGAGAGAGAGAGAGAGAGAGCAAAGGTGGTGCACACCTTTAATCCCACCACTTGGGAGGTAGAGGGAGACTGATCTCTGAGTTTGAGGACAGCCAAGGCTACACAGAGAAGCCCTGTCTCTTTTTAAAAGATTTATTTATTATATATCCAGCATTCTGTCTGCATGTACACCTGCAGGCCAGAAGAGGGCACCAGATCTCACTATAGATTGTTATGAACCACCATGTGGTTGTAGGAATTAAACTCAGGACCTCTGGAAGGGCAGCCAGAACTCTTAACCTCTGAGCCATTTCTCTAGCCCCTGAAAAACCCTGTCTTAAAAAAAAAAAAAAGTCGGGGCTGGAGAGATGGTTTGGTGGTTAAGGGACACTGACTGCATCTTCCAGATGAACCCAGGTTCAAATCCCAGCACCTACATGGCAGCTCACAACTGTCTGTAACTCCAGATCTGACAATCTCACAGACACACATGCAGGCAAAATATTAATGCACATAAAAAAAATTTAAAGGTCTTAGCAGACCTTAAATTAAGTATCTCACAGCGAGATATCCTTAATATCTAATTGGCCCTAAACCCCACAAGAAGGATGACACGTGAGGGCCATGCATGTGAAGGTGGAGACAGACACTCGGATGAAGACACACAAAAGAGGATTACCTGGTGTCACCAAGAGCTGGGAAGAACCAGGATAGTGGCTTATCCCTGTAACCTCAGCATGGAGGAGGGCTGCCATGGAGCTCAAGGTCATTCAGGCACAGAGTAAAACCCTTCTCAAAACGTAAGAGGTGGTGGGGACTGGAGAGCTGGCTCAGTGATTAAGGGCACATACTGCTCTTTGCAGTTCATGTCACACCACCTTTTGTCCTGCCTGCTCCGAGGGGGCCTTTGCTTCTGGCTCCTGAAAGTACCAGTGCTCACTTGCATATAATCACATACACACACACAATTTGATTTTTTTTCCTCAGGAGGGGTGGTAGTGAAGGAGATGGCTCAGTCAATAAAGTGTTTGCCACATAACCATGAGAACTGGAGTTCAGGACCAGTACCCGCATAGAAGCTGGGAGAGGCAGGGCAAGCCTGTAATCAGTCCTCGTGCCGGGGGAATGGAGGCACAAGTGTAAGCCTCAGTGTGACAGGACATGGAGAGCTTCTCTTGGAAACCCTGGGGCAGAGACATGAAAGAGGAGTGGGAGTCTGCAGTTGGACCCATGTTGGGAAGGACATGAACGAGAAGGAATAACCCAGAGGAACAAGCAGGAGAAGGCTGGACTAGTGTAGAAATGGGCAGACAGAGCAGAAAACCAAGCTAGCGAAGGTTAATGTGAGGGCCTGATAATCAGTGGCCACTCGTCTAGACACTTACAATTTTGAGGTACCTATAAGAAATACCAGGGCTGAGGACGTAACTCAGTTGATAGAATGCTTGCTTGTAGTGTACAAGATCCTGAGTTCATCCCCAGCGTGGAAATAAAACCAGGCATGGTGGTAACATGCCTGTACTCTCAGCACTCAGGAAAGAAATGGACGGCCAGGAGCCCATGGATTATCCTCAGCTATATAGAGAGTTGGAGGCCAGCCTGGGCCACTTGAAATCTTGTCTCAAAGCAGAGAACCAGTAAGGGGTGGGGGCATTTTCCTATTGAATGCACAAGACAAGGATAAATACATATCAGATTACATAGATAAATACATATCAGGTCTCACAGGTGGGATCTCTTGCTAACTGAAGACTATGAATATGCATGTGTAACACATCCTCATTATAGAGCTTCGTGTATTTGCAAGTGTCCTTGATTTATGTAATATACAATCTGTGCACAGGTACCCAGGTGTTAGGTTATAGGCATGCTCCTATGAGCAGAGACACACTGGTAGAATTTAGTGATTGTGTCTCAATTCTCTTCTTGCCTTTCGGGCCATACACAAAAAGCCTCCTTCTAAATGCTGACTGTGACAAACATACACACTGACAGTAGAAGAAAAATCAATCTATTTTTTACATTTCAAAAAGTTAGGTGAAGCCACCCATTTATATGTGTCTAATCCCACTGGCTCATGCTGTAAGTGTTTGGGGCTGACAGTGGCCTGTGACTGCTGATTTATTCTTCTGCAACATTCCTGGGACATTGTCTGTGGAGCAGTTGGTATGCAGCCTCAGGGGCCTCCTTCCTTGATAGTTGCCAAGAACTCTGGCCCAGTAGCTGGATGAAAGGAGGAGAAAGAGAATGAGCCAGAGCCAGGCATGGTGGTGCACATCTGGAGTGTCAGCATGAAAATCAGCAGTTCAAGGCCACCCTCAGCTAAATAGTGAGTTCAGATTCTGCTTGAGCTAAATGAGGCCCTGTTTGTAAGGAGAGAGAGAGAGAGAGAGAGAGAGAGAGAGAGAGAGAGAGAGAGAGAGAGAGAGAGAGAGAG
>NW_021621078.1:6913557-6914258 GCF_004785775.1 Grammomys surdaster | reverse complement strand
CCCACAGTACCGTGATGCTGTGGGCTGACACTCATTCACACAGTACCGTGATGCTGAGGGCCGACACACAGTCACACAGTACCATGATGCTGTGGGCAGACACACAGTCACACAGTACCATGATGCTGAGGGCCGACAGACATCTTTCTACAATAAGGACTTCAGCTTCTACTCCATGGAAGCAAGCCAGATTTGAGGGATGGCAGCAAAGAATAAGTCCTTTAACCCCCTAATGGAATTGGCTCATATTTCCCTATCCAGAAGCCTAGAAGTGGAAACAGTCAGAGCAGGCAGGTTGGCAGAAACACATAGGCTAAAACCAAGAGGACATGAGTCCATAATGATGCAGAGATGTGCTGACTAGCACCACGGCCATGTTACTGGCTTCAGAAACCCTTGCAGGCTAACTTGGAGCAGCAAAGATGCAGGCAGCCCAGGGTACAGGGCAAGTAACCCAGCTCCCTGAGGAGCAGGTGTGAGGAGGGGAGAGCTCTTCACCTGCATTCCTTGAGAGCCCAAGAACCCTAGTGCAGCTGGAGTCTCAGGCTTTTCTCTTCAGCTTGCTTTTATTTTTAGAACCACTTTAGACATATGGGGGTGGGGAGAGCAGACAGCATAGAATTTCCGTATCTACTGCCTACACACACACACACACACACACAGAGAGAGAGAGAGAGAGAGAGAGAGAGAGAGAGAGAGAG
>NW_021621078.1:6907935-6913457 GCF_004785775.1 Grammomys surdaster | reverse complement strand
AGAGAGAGAGAGAGAGAGGTGGGAGAGGGAGAGAGAGGAAAGAGAGATCTTTATTGAGAGACCCCTATCATTATGGTACTTTATTATAACTGGTTTTTGGTTTGGTTTAGTTTGGTTTGGTTTGGTTGTTTGGTTTGGAGACAGTGAATTGTATGGTCCAGGTTGACTTTGAACTCCTGATCTTCCTTCTTCCCCCTCCTGAGTGCTGAGCTTGTAGGCTTGGGCCACGGTGCCCAGTTCACATTTGTGATCATGAATGATCCAATGCTGATACATGCTTACTAACTAGTTCATTCAAATTTTCTTTGATGGAGCCTGATGTCCATTTTCTGGCCCAGGATCTCTTCTAAGATACCAGTTAATTTAGTCATCACATCTCCTTAGTGGCCTCCTGACTGTAACAGTTTCTCAAACTCATTGTCTTTGATGACCTTCACCAGTTGAGATGTATCAGAGGCTGTGTCTATCAGAATCTGTCTGACAGTTTTCTCATTATTAAGACTGGACCTAAAGATTTAGAAGAGCCTTTTTTTTTTCATCACAGAAATTGTCTTAGTTAGCATTTTATTGCTGTGAACAGACACCATGACCAAGGCAACTCTTACAAGGACAACATTTAATTGGGGCTGGCTTACAGCATCAAAGGTTCAGTTCATTATCATTAAGGTGGGAGCATGACAGCATCCAGGTAGGCATGGTGCAGGAGGAGCTGAGAGTTCTACATCTTTATCTGAAGGCTGCTAGCAGTAACTTCCAGGCAGCTAAAATGAAGGTCATAAAGCCCACACCTACAGTGACACATCTACTCCAACAAGGCCACACATACTCCAACAGGGTCACACCTAATAGTGCCCCTCCCTGGGCCAAGTATATACAAACCATCACACAAGTGCACATTATCTGGCTAGAGAGATGGCTCACTGATTAAACTTCAGAGCTGAATCTGGCTCCACATCAGGTGGCACATAAGCACCTGTAATTCCAGGAGGTCTGCCGCCCTCTTCTGGTCTCTGTGGGCAGTGCACTTGCATGCATAAACCCACGTCCACACAAACAGGCACAAATAATTTCTTAATGTTTAAAACATCCTTATAACATTTTTAAAAAGAGTGCATATTATGGACATGATTTTTTTTCTGTAGATGACCTTGATCAGCTGGCAGAGAGGATGTCTGTCAGGTTTGTCCACTACAATGTCACCATGGTACCCTTTCCACAATTAAAAAGGAAGCCCTACCCAGTCTACACTAAGAGAGTACAGAGGTGTTTCCCTCTATGTTTGTTTATCTCTCTATTTATTGCTTTTTAAAGACCTGCTTTCCCTATGTAGCTTTGACTTTCCTGGAACTCGATCTTTAGACTATTCTGGGCTCAAACTCAGAGACTCATCTGCTTCTGACTCCTGAGCCCTGGAGTTAAAGGTACGCACTACCACCCACCTTGGCATTCTTGAGGTGAGGATTCACTTAAACTGTTGGCAGCTTTGTCTGCTCCCAGCTTGCTACTCAAAATAAATAGACATTTACTTCGTAGATTGGGTTATATTCCAATTACATTTTGGTTTTTGCTTCTATTCTCCCAGCTTTGACTGTTGGGCAGTCTCTTAGCTAGTTCCCACGGGCCTTTGACACATCTTTATCAGTGTGGGGGTTTGAGGTTTGGAGAGGAGATCTTGGAACATTGTTACTTTCTGGCATTAGAAAATGCTTATGGCTGGGCAGTGGTGGCCCACGCCTTTAATCCCAGCACTTGGGAGGCAGAGGCAGGCGGATTTCTGAGTTCGAGGCCAGCCTGGTCTACAGAGTGAGTTCCAGGACATCCAGGACTATACAGAGAAACCCTGTCTCGAAAAACCAAAAAATAAAATAAAATAAAATAGAAGAGAAGAGAAGAGAAGAGAAGAGAAGAGAAGAGAAGAGAAGAGAAGAGAAGAAAAGAAAAGAAAATGCTTATGGCTTGTTTTGTGTGTTTTCTTTCCTTGATTCTAGAATGTGTCATGTTTTTCAAGGACCCTGGACTCCTTTATTGGAGAACGGCACTGGTGTGGGTGTCCTCTTAGCTAACAGACCTACCTTTACTCCTGGGCCTAGGAACCAAACCCAGGGCCTCACACACACTTAGCACACCCTTTACTGGTGAGCTATACGCCAACCCCGTATGCTGTTCATCATTAGTTATACCAGGCCAAGGTAAGGTTTAACCTGCTCAGTACATGATTTTGTCTCTTGGGGATCAGTACTTGGAATGAGGCTCCAAAGATCCATGGACTCCAGGCTGTAGAAGGGAAGTTGGACTCGGTCTCCCACCGTGCTGAGGAAGCTTCAGAGTGATCTTCAAGCCAAGGTAAACGTTTGGGTGTGTCTGAGATGGCCAGTCAGGAAAGGCAAAAGGGGGCAGGCTGAAGATAAGTGATCCCAGGAGGAAAACTAGCAGGGCCCATGGGCATAGTGATAGCAACTCTACGGTGTAATACCAAGACCAAGGAGCACGGCTGGGATGGCCATTGATGGCTATTGAATGCGCATGTATCTATTTGAGAAAGTGCTTACACTTTAGACACTTTAAGCCCTTCCTTCCTTCCTTTTCTTTTCTTTTTCCAGTGATGGAGATTAAACCCATGACCTTGTGTATACTAGACAAATACTCTACCACTGAGCTATAGCCTCAGCCCCCACCCCACCTTATTTTCTTTTAACTTTTTAAATTTTAAAGACAAGGTCTTTTTGCTTTGTTTTTTGTTTGTTTTGAGACAGGGCCTCTCTATGTAGTCCTGTCTGTCCTATAACTCTCCACGTAGACCAGGCTGGCCTCAAACTCACAGAGATCCATTTGCCTCTGCCTCCCAAGGTTTTTTTTTTTTTTTTTCATTTATGCATTTTATGTAGATGAATGCTTCATTGTATGCCTGCACAACAGAAGAGGGAATCGGATCCCATCATAAATGGTGGTGAGGTGCTGTGTGGATGCTGGGAATTGGACTCGGGAGCTCTAGAAGAGCAGTCGGTGTTCCTAACCACTGAGCCATCCCTCCAGCCCCTTAAGATAGGCTCTTATTCAGCACCCAAGCAGGCTCCTTGAACTTGTAATCCTCCTGCCTCAGCCTCTAAAGAAAATGAAATTACAGAATTACAGGCCTGGCTCTTGACTTAGTTCTGCTCTGGCGTTTCTCTCCCCCTCTCCCCCCACACCCTCCTTTGTGTGTGTGTGTGTGTGTGTGTGTGTGTGTGTGTGTGTGTGTGTGTAGTTTTATCAAATAGGATCTCTTATATCTTGGGTTGACATCCAACTCTCTATAGGTATCCAAGGATGACCTGAACTCCCCAATCCTCCTGCTTGCCCCTCCAGGTGCTGAGCTTATGAAGGGCATGCACCCCAGGGCCTCCAGCCTTCATGCACCCCAGAGCCTCCAGCCTTCATGCACCCCAGGGCCTCCAGCCTTCACGCACCCCAGATCCTCCAGCCTTCATGCACCCCAGAGCCTCCAGCCTTCATACACCCCAGAGCCTCCAGCCTTCATACACCCCAGGGCCTCCAGCCTTTAGCTTTATTTTTCTTAACATTTTCCAGGAATTTCCTTGGGAAACTGGAGTCTTGGGGCTCCCTCTCTGCCTGGGAACCAACAACCTGCAAGACTCAGTCACATGACAGCTTTCACCAGCAAGCCCTGATTCTATTTCCTCTTTTGGAGGCCTCCTGTGGGAATAGAAGCATAAATCAATAACAACTATTTCAGATAAGCCTGTTAGAGCTTACTGTTCCGGAAGCAGCCTTGGGTGGTGGTGATGGCGTGGGCACAGCAATCAATGCACTGAAGGAAGCCGAGGTTCAAAGAGCCCCCAGTTTCCTCTTACCACACAGTGAGGCATATCGCTGTAAACAGCTGCAGAACTGCAAGTGAGAAGGTCCCAGCCTCCTGGGACTTGCAGTGTGAAAAGGCCTCCGGAAAGAGTTTAGAGGCCATCGTGAGAAACAGCCAACAGTGTTCAAGAATGCCCTGCTCACAGAACCTATGTCTGCCACACTCTGACCTCATCTCTATCACCTTGTGACAACAAGATGTTGTGAGTATTTCCCCCATTTTACTGGTAAAGCAAGCAAGGCTGTGATCTTCTGAGGTTACCTTCTCAAGGTCACAGAGCTGATAAATGCTAGTTCCAGGGTTCCAAATGTGAAGTTTTCAGGGCTGGCCCTTGACTCTCTAACAACTGCCTAGTCATTGTCAGGGAAATCGTGTCTCCTCTGCTGGTCTGGCATGGGGAAGAATCCCTCATCTAGCCCCTCCCAGGACCCACCTCCCTGGGAGGAACAGACTGGGGTGAGAGCTTTGCTTGACATTACTGAAAGGGTGGCAGGTATCATTTTAGATTGTCCACAGTTACACAAGAGAATCAAGCACCCCTGGGCCCTACTGAGATAGTCACTATCATTGCATGTGTGAGGCAAAGTCCCCACAAACACACCACGGAGCTGGGACGTGGAGGCCTAGCCTGGACACCAGTGTCAATGTCATTAGCTTTGGCAGATGGCACAGAATTTTTTTTTTAAATGTTGGTTTTTGTCAAGGTTAGTGGAGCAAACTCTTGATCCTAGCACTCAGGAAGCAGAAGCAGGCAGGTCTCTGAGAGTCAGAAGTCAGTCTGGTCTCCACAGTTCGAAGCAAGCCAAGGCGACCCAATGAGTCCTTAACACACACACACACACACACACACACACACACACACACTTTAAAAAGTTGAAAGAAGAAAAGAGGAATAAAATTAAAGAATAAAAAGTAAAAATACTGGGCCTGGGGAGGTGGCTCAGTGCATAGAGTTATTGCCAAAATTCTTTCAGTGGAGGAGCTGTAAGTAGTACTTTCCTCCACCTCCTAAGGGCAAGTTAAAGGACTGCTCTACCATAGTTCACCTTAGGAAACCAATGAGTTTACTGTGCATACTTATAGACTAAGCATGGATGATGGTTTCCTTGTAGTCACATGGTCGGTGACTTCTTCCCCATCTGTATTCTCTAGCTACCACCACCACCACACACACACACACACACACACACACGCACACATGCACACCGCAGAATTAGGGCAAAATTGCATACAGCTACCGGAAGGAACAACCAGATGTCAGCAGTCAAGCAGCCCAGTTGTGATGATGGTTTGCAGACAGACAGACGGTGTTAAAAAGACTTTGGCTTGGAGGACAGAGCTGGACAATAACACAGCCAAGACTATGCAGTGAGACCCTGTCTCGAGAAAACAAACTCAAACAGGCTGAGAAGATGGTGCCGTGGTTAAGAGTACTACCTACATGCCACAACAGTCTGTAACTCCAGTTTCAGGGGATCTGACACTCGCTTATGGCCTCAAAGGCTACTCCACATACATGGTGCGCATACGTACATGCAAGCAAATGCTCATATACATAAAAATTAAGTACATCTTTCCCAATTTTTTAAATAAACCAAAAAACAGGGTAGAGATTGATACATCCCTGTCTGATACACACAGACACACACACAGACACACACAG
>NW_021621078.1:6907128-6907535 GCF_004785775.1 Grammomys surdaster | reverse complement strand
GGGAGAGGGAGAGAGAGAGAGAGAGAGAGAGAGAGATCGATCCTTACTGAGAATTCCCTATCACAATGGCACTTTGTTATAGCTTGTTTTGTTTTTTGTTAGTTAGTTTGTTTTGTTTTGTTGTTTTGTTTTAGACAGTGTCTCCTGTGGTCTAAGTTGAGAGAGGAGAAAACTGCTACAGAAAGAGCCCAAGTCCACTTAGAACAGACACTTAGAAATTGCTTTTGCTGCTGGGCAGTATTGGCTCACATCTTTAATCTCAGCACTTGGGAGGCAGAGGCAGGCAGAGTTCTGTGAGTTCCTCGTGTACAAAATCAGTTCCAGGACAGCCAAGAGGACTACACAGAGGAACCCTGTTTCAAAAAGAAAGAAAGAAAGAAAGAAAGAAAGAAAGAAAGAAAGAAAGA
>NW_021621078.1:6867886-6907028 GCF_004785775.1 Grammomys surdaster | reverse complement strand
AGAAAGAGAGAGAAAGACAAGGAGAGAGAGAGAGAGAGAGAGAGAGAGAGAGAGAGAGAGAGAGAGAGAGAGAGAAAGGAAAGAGAGAAAGGAAGGAAGGAAGAAGAAAAGAAAAAAGAAAAGAAATTACTTTTGCTAAAGCCTGGCATTCAGTCATTGCCCTAAACCTGCAGTCACCTGATATTTAAGGAACATCAAGGCATTAGGGCTGATGGATAAACACATCTTTGTCATTTAAAGCAAAAATTACTTACAAGTAACAGGGAGACGCCCAGCAGGACAATACCCACTCAAAGGAAGGAGGGCTGTCCCTGATGCTGTCTAGGCTGCACCCAGGTGTGCTCCCCTGGGAACTAGTTCGCCTCCTTAGATGACCACAGTGATGTCTCGAACAGACTCGGAAGTGAGACAGTGTAGCTCAGCCCTCACTGTGGTTAAGACTGCTAGATTTTGCAGCTTCTCTTCCCCTGCTCCAGTTTTTCCTCAATTTAAATCTAAAGTTCATGTCAAATCTCTGAATATGAACTTGGGATAACTGAGCCCTTTTATCTGGGCCACTGCACAACACACCACACTGGCTACATCTGTTTCCATTCCTTGTTGCCATTAATGCTCGTGTGTTATTCATGCAGGATGTATGTGCATGTAAGTACGTGTGCATATGTGCATGTGTGTGTACATGGACACATGTATGGAGCCCAGAGGTCACCCCAGGTGTCTTCCTTGATCATGCTCTACCTGGTGGACTTTTGCTCACCAGTGAACTCCAAGAATTTGCCTGTCTCTCACCCACAGCCCTGGGGTTACAGACACACTCCAAGCCAGGCTTTTATTGAGTGAGGACCATCCTCAAGCTTGGCTGGCAGGCACTTTACTGAGCCATCTCAGCCTCAACTAGTTATCCCTTTAATTGGCATATTGTGGTTATTGTGATGGTGGCTTAGACTACATTGTTGAGGTCCTGGGCTGGGTAAAAATTCCCAGCATTCTTAAGTTGATAACAACATAGCAAAAAGAAGCAAACCTAAGCTCAATCCTAAGGAATTGGCATATAGCTGGACTAGGACACAGCCTCAAGATGGAATGAGTGAGCATCCGGGTGACTTCCCTTGTGAAGTGTGCCCACCTCTTCATACCCATATCCACCCCTTCGTAACAGTCCCTTGCTTGACCTTGCCAAATTTCATGGTCCACATCGCTTTCTGTAGTCCCAGCTCCTGCCTAGCCAGATCAAAATCTGGAGCTGGGCAGGGGTGACAGTGAGTCCTTCCACATCCACCATTAACTAAGCTGAGTTTCTCTGCTCTGGTGGCTAAACATACCAGGAAGTCACAGGGTGAACCTGGTCTCAGGTGGAGAACAGGAAACAGCAGTAAAGCTATGGTCTTGAGGGGGAGGCAAGAAGGGGGACAGAAGGTTCTGCATTGTTTTCTTGGCCTTCCACAAGGAAGCCCCATAGACAGAGCACAGACAAGGACGACCAGCACCTATTAAACAAGATTTATGTTGGCTCTGTGCTCTCTAGTCAGGAAGCCTGAGATGGCGGGACCACAAACTGGCTTCTTCTGAGGTCTTGCCTTAACTTGCTGATGGCTGTCTATCCTTTTGTCTCTCCTGTGTATGACTGGGTCTAGCCCCAACTCACCTTGAAACAGGTTCTTCGTTTATTGCTCAAACTGGTTTCAAACTCCTCGGCTCTGGTAATCCTCTGGCCTCAACTTTCCAAGTTGCCGGAATCACTAGTACATCCAGGAGCATTTAGCTTCAGGGTACTAAACCATCTAAACCTTCACTGGTCCTATATCCAAACATCATTAGTTAGCAAAGCGCTGGGGGCTAGGACATACAAATTAGAGCAGAGGGGAAATCTGGCTCATAAGAGGACTTTAATTTGCAGTGTAGGTTGGAAAAAGTAAAATCCAGGGCTGGAGAGATGGCTCAGCTGTTAAGAGAACTGACTGCTCCTCCAGAGGACCTGGGTTTGATTTCCAACATCCATAGGGATATCTCACAACTGTATCCAACTCCAGTTCTAGGGAATCTGGCATCCTCTCCTAGTCTCTGCCAATACCGGGCTTACATGTGGTACAGGCATACATGCAGGCAAAACACTCATACCATAGAAGAATAAATGAATAATAGATATATTTTAAATCCAGACATGGTGGTATACATCTGTAATCTAATCCCAGCACTAGAAGCTGAGGTAAGGGGAATGTCATAAGTTTGAATGTAGCTTGGCTACAAAACGAGCCAGCTTTTGGCAGAACATCTACACACATACAATGATAAAATAATCTTTTAAAGATTTATTTATTTTGTTTTGTGTGTATGAGCACACTGTTGTTCTCATCAGACACACCAGAAGAGGGCATCAGATCCCATTACAGATGGTTGTGAGCCACCATGTGTTTGCTAGGAATTGAACTCAGGACCTCAGGAAGAGCAGTCAGTGTTCTTAACTGCTGAGCCATCTCTCCAGCCCCAATAAATTTTTTTTTTTTTTTAAATAAGCTCAGGGTCATTCTCAGCTACGAAGCAAGTTTGGAGCCAACCTGAATTATAAAACAAAACCAACAGCAACAAAAGCAAGACTTGGGAGTTTCACTGGGCCTAATGGCACAAGCCTACATAAATCCCTCAGAAGTATACTACGAAAGGTCTGGAGCACCTGCTGCTCTTCCAGAGGCCCCCCAGTCCCGGCAACCATCTATAATGAGTTCTGACGCCCTCGTTTGGTCTGCAGGTGTACATGTGGACAGAGCTGTCATATTCATAAAATAAATAAATCTTTAAAAAATAAAAAGCTAGCCGAGCAGTGGTGGCGCACGCCTTTAATCCCAGCACTTGGGAGGCAGAGGCAGGCAGATTTTTGAGTTCGAGGCCAGCCTGGTCTACAGAGTGAGTTCCAGGACAGCCAAGGCTACACAGAGAAACCCTGTCTTGAAAAATCAAAAATAAACAAACAAACAAATAAATAAAAAGCTTTCGGTCAGTCTAGGCTACACAGCAAGATCATCTGTCTCAATCAAAGCAGTGAACTAAGGCTTCCCAGTCTCTTGCTGCCATTTGTACTCTAACTTTGCATCTTCAAACCAGATGTTATACTGATTTTATAAGCTCAAAGCTGTAGGACCTTGAAAGACAGACTGATTTCTAGTTGAGCTAGGTTTGAAACCCTGTCACCCAGCAGGTGATCCCACAGGGTTCCCTGCAAGGGACTGTAGGTGTTTGCCACACTCCCAGACTCCAGGTTCCTGACCCAAGGCTGCAGACCTCCATAGATTTGAGTCTTTCAGCTAGGAGCCTCAAGTCAGATCTCCATATTAATGAGGTACCTAAAGGCCAGAGGGGCGTAGCCAATTAAAGATTCCTTCCCAGACCCCCCTCCTTACAAATGATATTTAACCTCAGGCTTGCTCTGAGGAAACTGGGGTATAGTTTTCATCTACTTTCCACCATGACAATGAACATCGTAAAACTATGGACTGTTTCTCTTCTTCGAAATAGGCCATGGGGAACAGTGGAGCAGGCCTTCATGCTGCTGCCTAATCTCCCGCAGAAGACCTCTCTGTGTTCCCAGCTATGGAGACCACCAACCCAGGCAAACAAGCCAAGCCAGCCATGACCAAGCCAAGAGAGCTGAGCAGCGGCAACCAAGAGCTCTCATCCCCAAGGGACCCATCCAGAGCACTTTCTCCGCTTCTCCCCTTTGGCTATGGGCCAATCCAGCCCATACACCCCTACTTCATTCTCAGCCCTTCCACTGCCCCCCCCCCCAGCAGTGCCTGGGGGCCCAAGAGCCTGAGAGCTAGCTGGTGCTTTGCATATTATAACTTTTTTTTTTTAAATTGAGGTGAAATTCAAGCAGACTCAAATTTTTAGCAATCTTCCTGCCTCAACCTCCCAAATACTAGGGTCACAAATGCGGGCCACCAGAATCTTTGTTGCACACCTGTTGTGTGTTGGACACAGTTTTGAGGGTTGGGGATTCAACAGTGGACAGAACTAAAAGTTTGCAATGTGTTCCAGCAAAGACAGCCAGACGGCTGAGGAAAACAACTGGATCCTGTATGTTAAACTGCAAGAAGGACTAGGGAGAAAATACAGGCAGGAAAGAGCGTAGGCAGATGCAGTTAAGGAAGTCCCGGCTGATAAGGAGGATGAGGGAGGAAACACTGCAGCAGGATGCTTCCACAGACTCAGGATGCAGCTAATTGGCGGAGCGATTGACTGGTGTTCATGAGACACTGAGATTAAACCCCAGAAATACACACACGCACACGCACGTGCACACACACACACATGGAAGTGCTCAGCATGTTGGAGGAACAGTAGGTACACAGGAAGAGTATGAAGGAGGTATCAGGCATCAGTGAGCCTGGTGCTGCTCCTTCCTTCCTTCCTTCCTTCCTTCCTTCCTTCCTTCCTTCCTTCCTTCCTTCCTTTCCTCAATTTATTCTTTTGGTTTTTGTCTCACAACAGCTTAAATCAGGCTGATGGCTTTTTTTTTTTGAGAAGTTACAAACAGGTGTAGTGGTACATACTTTTAACTCCAGGGCCCAGAAGGCAGAGGCAAGCAGATTTCTGTGAGTTTGAAGCCAGCCTGGTCTACAGAGTGAGACCCTGTCTCAAGAAGGAGAAGAGGAGGAAGGAAAAGAAATGAAGTTGCTAGGCAGTCACCACCATCTGGACATGGTGTAACTTATGGACCTAGCCATAGGGTGTGGCTTTATCTTTCCCCTTTCTAAAGGTATGTGAGGTAGGAAAGGATACCCTGGAAGAGGCTGGTGTCACTGAAGGACCGATGGATGAGAGCGAGCAGGCTTTCGTTCCATTTCAATGGGAGAGGAGGACTCTCTCGCTAGGTATTTTTACTTTTTTCTCTTAAAGATTTTATTTTTGTTTTTCTGTGTGTGTATGGTGTGTGTGTGTGTGTGTGTGTGTGTGTGTGTGTGTGTTGACAACTCAAGTGCCTTCACAGGCCAGCAGAGGGTGCTGGATTCCCAGGAGCTAGAGCTGTGGGCTGTTGGGGGCCATCCAGTGTAGTGCTGAGAACTGGGCTACCACCCTTAACCTCTGAGCCATCTCTCCAGTCTGTCCCCAGTCTTATTATATTTTTCAGAAGGCCAAGGGTGACTTGGAACCTGCCTCTACCTCCCAAGTGAAAGAATTACAGGTGTGCACCACCACAGCCAGTTTGTACGGAGCCAGGGATTGAACTCAGTCTTCAGAGCATCAGGGTATGGGGCATTGGGCTTCACACACCAGGTAGGCAAGCACTCTACCTACTGAGCTACAGCCCAGCCCTCAAAACGAATACTAACATACCCTCTTCTTTTTCTCCTTCTGTACGAGGGCTTGAGCTTAGGTACTCCATGTGCTATACAAGCACACTGCCACTGAGCTACATTCTTAGCCCCAGACCTGCCTTTAACAGTTGCAAAGCCCAGGGCAAGCACAGACATAGGGACCACGCACCATATGTGCGAATATTAAATGTTAGAAATTAAATTGACAGAGTGTTAAGTAAAATACATACCAATCGCCTACCTTGACAAATATATCTGCACTCCAATCTGCCAGACCAGATTTCAGTTTCAAATTTTAAAGCCATGGGGGTTCTGTGCCATCCCACAGCCTGTCCCCTCCTCTTCTTGTTCCCAACTTAGTCTGAAATGGTCCCTTGAGGGCACAGGTTTGGAAACTTTGAGCTGCTTTTCCAGGTTCTACCCATGTTGACCTTGGCCTGGAGGTGCCCAGGAAGGTGGACAAAGGGAGGAGGCCCACATGGTTTCTCCAAGCAGGCCAACATCGTTTGCATAAGAAATGAAAAGGTCCAGGTACTAAGACTGTGGGTTAGAAAAAGCATAGGACAGCCTCTGGTGGACAAGAGCTTAGACTACAGCATCTCTGTCCCTTCACGGAGGTCACTGCAGCAAAGGCTGAGCCAGATCCTGTGAAACACAAGACCCACATCAGGGACTCCTTTGGCCCAAATCTAAAGCTAATGCTGATGAAACATGGGTGCAGCCTGCCTGCCTTGGGGAACATACAGACAGCAGGATTGGACAGCACCAAGAGAAACATCCAGGACAGCAGCCCACTGGGGAACCCAGGCTGTGCAGCTAGCAGGGAGCCACAAAGCCACAAATGCTACCCAAAGTAACCGAGCCAAAGGATGGAAACCTGATCCTCACAAAGACATACTCAGACCTCACTCCTCTCAGTTGCTGAGACCACAGGGAGAAAGTGCAAGCAAGGAAGCCAGCACAGACCACGAAACACCATCCATCTTGTGGAGCCTCTTGTGTTCTGCAAGAAGCCATAGAGCAGGCCAGAGGCTCAGTGGCAGGGAGTATGCTGAACACATGTAAGATCCTGGATCCCATCCCCTCCCCAAGCCACACCCCCCATATATACACAGACAGACAAACACATAAACCCACCGGGACAGTGGGTTCCAGGAGTACTTGATGGCTAATTAACATGAAATGTTTGAGCAAGCCACTTTGAATTTGTTCTGGTTTCTTCACCTTTCAGACAGGGTTATACTGGTTCCGTCCCTCACAGAGGGATGACAGGGAGTTCCATTATCCTACACCATTCATTCATTCATTCATTCATTCATTCATTCATTCAGAGCATATGAGCTAAACACGCCACATGCTCTGACATCAGGGACTAGACAGGGGATCCACAAACAGGGCTCTCTGAGAGTTGCCCCTTGCTCACTGTACTTCTTTAGGTTGGGAAGTATTTATGGGAGGAGTAAACAGATGCTAAGTCCCCATGGTTTGAATTGGAGCCTTATCATGTTGTGTTTGTAGTCTCAGCTGATCCTCTTGCCTCGGCCTTCTGAGGAGTGGAGACCACACGTATGTGCCAACAACCCCGGCTAAACCTTTTCAATTTTGTAATTAATTACTGTTGTGGGAAGGAGACTCAGAAGACAATCTTCAGAAGTTGGTTCTCTCCTACTACCATGTGGATTGCAAGGAATGAACTCAGGCAGTAAGGCTTGGTGGCAGGGCCTGCTGAGCCAGAGTTCCAGGTTATCCTGGCCCCTGTCCAGGCCCCAGCAAGACCTTGACTCAGAAAGATAAAACTCAAGGCAGGAGATATACCTCAGTTGGTAGCATTCTTGCCTAGTATGTGGGGGTCCTGGGTTCAATGTCAGGGTTGTATAAATCAAATATGATGGGGTATGCTCTTAACCCAGGCACGTGGGAGGTAGAGAGAGGCAGGAGGATCGACTGTTCATTCTTAGATACAAAACAAAATTGAACTGAGTGAATAAAATAAAAATTAATTCATTATACTTGTCAAAAAGTCAAGTCACACAGGTGTAACCTCAGAACCTGGGAAGCAGATCTCTGTGAGTTCAAGGCCAGCATGGACTACAGAACAGGTTCAGGCTACACAGTGAAGCTAGCCTTGCTAGTGCATATCAATAATGCCAGTGCTACTAGAGCAAGAGCGAAGGAAAGAGACGGGAGAATTAACTGGAAGCTCATAGGTCAGCTCAGCTGGAGTACACGGTACAGTGGCAGAAACAGGAGAGGCCCTGCCTCAAAACTCAGGTGAAAAGAGGCTACCAACTTCCAAAAAATTGTCCTTTGACCACACCCACCTGTTTATCCCTGCATTCATGTACATGCACGCATTCTCAGGAGTGCATGTGCGTACACACGCACGCGCGCACACACACACACCACAGACTAAAGTGTTTAAAAGAAAGAAAATATCACATTTGCCCTATTGATTTTTGAATGCTATATAAAGTCTACACTTATATTTATATGTATGTATGTGTAGAAACGTACATGTATGTGTAGAAACGTACATGTATATACACATGCGTAAGCTGATTAATGGTCTTATTCTCCTGGAAAGCAATAATGATGTTTGTAGTTAGTTTTTCTTTCTTCACATAAAGAAACTAGCCCCAAGTTAGCCCGAAATTTGCTGTGTAAATGGGGACCTTGACCTCTCCCAAGTACTGAGAGTACAGGGGTGTACTACCATGCCTGGCCGATGTCACCTTTCTTACACAATAGGATGCTGCGTCTTTGACCTTCCAGATTGACTTCCTAGAGCTGAGGATGCAGGCATAAACTCTCATATTTATCTCTAAGGTTTACTTTTATTCTTCTTCATGTGTTTGTGCACGTAAGTGTAGGTGCCCATAGGCCCGAAGCTTCAGATCTCCCTTGTCTGGACTCACAGGCAGTCGTGACAGTCTGACTTGGGTGCTGGGAACTGAACTCAGGTCCCCTGGAAGAGCAGCATTCACCTCTAAACCAACCCCCTGTTCAGTTCCACATCCTCCCTGAAATGGCCCCTTTTACTTAATGTTTTAGTTCCAAGATCCACCCTGTGCGGCGGGACCAGATCAGGCCTGTCCACTTGCAGCCTTCTGAGCCCAGTTACTAAAGAGAGGAGGCAGTGGAGCAAGGACAGTTTTATTTCCATTAGGCCAGCCAGACTGCTGGGGAGAGGACTTACCCACATCCTGACAACAGCTCAGGAACTGTACAACAAGAACAAAAGCCAGAAATCTGCATGTGCTCAGGATCTTCAGCTCTGGCTGGGCTGTAGCATCCTCATGGGTCTGTTGTAGGGACCCTACAGGGGTCCTGGTGCCATCTTCCTGCTGCTGAGGGAGGGGAGTCTTGCTCTTAGCACCCGATTGCTGTCAGGAAGCCTCGAGGGAGAAATGAGTTGGGGAACAGGCTAGAGGGACAAAGGCTAGATCCACCTTTCAATAGCTTGCTTTTATTTTGCTTTTTGGTTCTTGAGACAGGCTCACATATAGCCCAGGCTAGCCTTGATCTCTATATGTAACTGACTAACCTACTCTTACTCCTCCGTCTCCACCTTCCCAAGTGCTAAGATCATAGAGGTAAAGCTTTGTTTATTCTGGGGGGCTGGAGAGATGGCTCAGCATTTAGAATCCCATGCTGCCCTTGCCGAAGAGCTGAGTTTGGTTCCTAGCACCTATGTTTCACAGCTCACAACTGCCTGTAATTCCAGCTCAGAGAGGGTCTGACACATTGGCTTCTGAGGACACCTGCACACACATAATTAAAAATGAATTCTAAAGACAAAAATTTTTTTCTTAGACCTATCTCCAAGGTTGCATTTCCAGAGTCTCTCCTGTTTGGGGCATTGACTTTGTCCTCACTTTAACTCTCATCACTATGCAAGATGCTGCCCATGACCTGGCACCACGTCCACAGAGGACAATGTTGACAGTAGAGGAGCACTTCCCAGAAGCCTTCAGGAGAGGTCCTTCAAGACTCACTGGCCAGCAGTGGGTCCCAAATTCCTTCTGTGAGACCAACAACTAGGATCGTCACAGTGGTCCTCTTGGATTCCACCCTGAGATCAGGAAAACCTACCTGCAGCAGGTATCCAAGCCAGACCAGTGCATTCTGCAGCAGGATATCGGAGAGCAGTCGGCCACTCCCAGCTTGGCCGCTCACCAACTTGTGCTAGAGGCCTTTTACCTCAACTCTTTTTTTTTTTTTAATTTTTTTTTGTTTATTTTTTTGTGCATGTGTATTTAGACTACATGATCGTTGTGAGCTGCCACGTGGGTGCTGGGAATCGAACCTGGGTCCTCTGTAAGAGCAGTTGGTGTTCTTAACTGCCAAGACATCTCTGTGGGAAAGTAGGGTGTGTGCTAATTAAGGTCAAAGTCCACCATAACTGGATAGCCTTTGGGCTTGGTGAAATATGGGAGACCCCCTTGTTAGCAGGTTTTCTCCTTCTCTGACCTTGTCTGGGGGATCCTAAGCCCTCTCACTTACCTCTAACTAAGGAATGTCATGAAGCCTTAATTAGTTTATAGGATCAATTTCCTTTCTTCTGACAAAACCTGTTCAGCCAGCACCTGAGATTCCTGAAATGCTTCCTCATGCTAATGAGGTTTGCTAGGTACCCTAAGCCCTCAGTCAGTGACCTTGGAAGTCCCTGCCCTCAGTCCCCTTAAACTTTTTGTAAGCCTTCAATCACCCTAAGTAAAGATGATCTGCCCACTGACAAGTGGTCCAGTGTGGTCATCCACCGTATCATCTCACAGGGCTTCCGGCACTCCCCCAACCCCCACCCCTCGTCTCCCTGTCTCTGCTCCCTTTGCCCTTGTGGACCGAATTAGCTGACGATTCACGAAAGCGGGGGAAAACCACATATCTCTCTCCAGCCCTTAAACCCTATCTTGCATAGGGCATGCATGTTGGGCCTGCCAGAGTAAGCCAGAGTCACTGGAAATTCAACACTTTTCTGGAGCTGGTGGATAATTAACCAAGCGGCATCTTGGTGTCTCAATTGGAAGCGCTGTGGGCGTGTTTTACAGCGCCACCCAGAGCTCTCTAGGAGAATTGCACTCTGGCTTTGCAGAAGTGCTTAGCGTTAACTGAGGCATTTTGTGATCTGTCTCATCTCCGGTCTTACTTATTACCATTCTACGAATATTTCCTGGGATTGTCTCCCAGGTAAACTCTTTGCACTCAACTTTTTGCTTAAAAGTTTGCTTTCGGGGGAACTCAAACCAACACAATGATTAACGCAGTAACTGATGCTGTCTGCCCTGGTGAATCTGTGCAATGGGGGGGTTAAGTTGGATGCTGGATGTGGATCTGTGAGCTCCAGGCTAAAGACAGAACGTTGGAAGTCAACAGCACAGAGGTAATGGTGTCAGCTTGCAAGCGTGGGTGGGGATGCCTTCGGAGAACTGCTCTGCACGGTAGTCCACACCTGTGATCCCATCTGTTGGGAGCCTGATGCAAGAGTTTGAGGTCTTCCTGGGTTACATAGATAGTTTTATATGGGGTAATAAGGAGATCTTGTCTTAAGGAAAAAAAGAGGAAGAGGAGACAAGATGAAGAAAATACATAGGGAGAACCTCAAGAACTGAGGAAGCTCAGTGTTTGTGGCTGGGAAGGGAGGGGTAATGTCCATAGTGAGTGGCCCGAGAACCAGCATGCATTGCCGCCATTCAGTCTCCCACAGTCCCATGTGGTAAGGCTTGCTCTCTAGAGTGGCACTAATCACAGGTACCAGAAACTCTGAGGTGGGACCCAGTTGGAGCTCCCTCAAGGGGCTTATGGGGCCCCAGCTTCTTCCCTTTCCTCCTTCACTTCCCAGCCATAAGGGAGTCATTTTTCTCCACCTTGGCCTTGCACCATGATGGGAAGTCTCGCCACAGACCCGGAGCAATGTGCTGACAGATTATGGGCCAAACCTTAAAACTCATTCTGCTTTTTTGAGATGAAATGTTAGTTTGTAGTCTGGATCAGTCTGGAACTTATTATGCAGCCCAAGCTGGCCTCAAACTTGTGGAAATCCTCCTACCTCAGCTTCCCAAGTACTGGGATTGCAGGTGTGAGCTACCATGAGCAGCAAGGGTGGCTTGATTTATCTGTTTGTTATAATAAAGGAAAGCTGACTAAACCACAAAATGTCCAAAAAGCCAATCAAATGTGATATTTCAAGAAAGAGAAGCTGGATATGATGGCCCATGCCTATTACCCCAGCATCTGTGGAGTCAAGACAGGAGGGTAGCAAGTTCATGGCCAGCCAGAGTTTATGGTAAGGCACTGTTTCAAAACACATGTTTAAAAGTTAAAATAAATGACAAATAAAGAGGAAGCAGAGGACAGCAGCAGTGTGGAATGCCACTGTGTAGTCAAGCATGCTGAGGACAGAGGAAGACTGACAGGAGAGTGTCCCAGAATAACACTGGGGGAGGGGGAGGGAGAGGGGAAGAGGGCAGGCTGCAGAGATAGCTCAGGGGTTAGGAACACAGACTGCTCTCTCAGGACCTGAGTCCAGTTCCCAGCACCCACATCAGCTCACAAATACCTATGACTGCATTCGTGTGCACATACCTACACACCGACACAAATATATACATATAAATTTAAAATGAAATCTCTCCTCTCTCTTTCATCTCAAAAGAACTCCAGGCTTAGTGGTACATGGCTTTAATCCCAGCATTTAGGAGGCAAAAACAGGTGGATCTCTCCAGGTTTGAGATTGCCCTGATCTACAAAGTGAGTTCCAGGCTAGCCAGAGTTACACGGTGAGATCCTGTCTCAAACAAAACAAAACAAAACAAACAAATGAAAACTACCAATGACAGTCTTAGTTTGTTTTCTCTGGTTGTAATAAAACACCATGACTAAAAATAGCTTGGAGAGGAAAGGGTTCATTTAACTCCCAGGCAACAGTCCATCACCAAAAGAAGCCAAGGCAGAAATGCATGAAGGCAGAAACTCAGAGGCAGGCGCTGATGCAGAGGCCATGCTTACTGATCCAGAGGCAGAGCTGCTTACTGGCTTATCCCTCACAGCTTTCTCAACCTGCTTCCTTACTGCACCTAGGACCATCTGCCCAGGCGTGGCACTACCCACAGTGAGCTGGGCCCTCCCATCTCAATCACTAATCAAGAAAATACTCCCTCAGAGTTGCCTCCTGGCCAATCTGATGGAGGCATTTTCTTAACTGAGAGTCCCTCTTCCCAGATGACTCTAACTTGTGTCAAATTGACAAAACAAAACCCAAGAGGCACAGTAGACCTTATGAAGCGATTTTGGTACAGAGATGGCTTAGAAATCCCAAGACTCAGGCTAAGAAAGGAGTCAGGGACCGAACTTCGAGACCAGGTGAAAGAACAGTTAAAGTACCTGTAAGCTCGCTCACGGTGGGACCTGCACAAGATGAATTCACTCAACAGTGATGCGGGTGGAACATGAGCTCACACCCCTACCTGAAGAGTTACTAACAGTTGATGGCTTCTGGGGGAGGGAGACTCAAATTTTCTTTAGGGTATTGCCCTTGGTAGGTCAGCTATGTTCCAGTGGATGACACCAGACCCATGCGTATATGGGCAGTACAAATTGCATTTAGTGGGTAATTTAAAAAAAAAAAATGGGCTGGGCATGGAGGCGCATGCCTTTACTTTTGGCACTTGGGAGGCAGAGGCAGGCAGATGTCTGTAAGTTTCAGGCCAGACTGGCCTGCAGAGTAAGTTCTAGAACAGCTTGGTCTACAGTGTGAGTTCTAGAACAGCCTGGTCTATACAGTGAGTTCTAGGCCAGCCTGGTCTACATAGTGAGTTCTGGTGTAGGCTGGTCTACACACAGAGTTCTAGAACAGCCACAAAGTTGGGAGGAAGTAAGAAAGTAGAGAGTAAAATTGGGGAGGTGAATATGGTCAAAACACATTGTGTACATGTGTGGAATTCTCAAAAGAATTCACAAAAACATTTAAAAACAACTGCAAAAGCCTCCCTTGCAAGTGATTTTCATAAAATGCACCCCCTCACTGAAGGTAACCTCCTTTATAGTCACTGGCTGGCCCCACACAACCTTCATGAATGGAAGAAAAACGGCCAAGCTATCTCTGGCCAGTCAAGCGTTCAGGCAAGGAGGGGCAGCTGGGAGGTAGGACAAGGGGAGAACAACCACCCCTCCCAGAGCCTGTATACAGGCACTGACTTGGGCCCAGGACATCTGCAAACAAACTCCAGACAGAGCAGCAGGCCAGCTGCACAAAGGACAGCTGTCATTTGTGTGTCATATGACTCCTTTTCTTTTTCTTTTTTTGTTTTTTTTTTTTGTTTTTTCAAGACAGGGTTTCTCTGTATAGCCCTGGCTGTCCTGGAACTCACTCTGTAGACCAGGCTGGCCTCGAACTCAGAAATCCGCCTGCCTCTGCCTCCCAAGTGCTGGGATTAAAGGCGTGCGCCACCACGACCCGGCATATGACTCCTTTTCTATCACGTTTATTTAGTGTGTGTGCACGCACCCATGCATGAATGCCACGGAATGCATGAGGTCTGAGGACAACTTTCTAGAGTCTGTTTTTTCCCATCTACCATGTGGGTCCTGGGGATTGAACTCCAGTTGTCAGGCTTGGTGGTCAGTGCATGTTCTGCTGAGCCACCCCACCGCCCTCACTTCTTAAGGCCAGAGGCAGATGCTGAATGCTCACTGTGTGTGGAACTGTTGCACACACTAAAGAGCTCGTCAGTCTAACAGGAGGGTCCTTTGCAAAACAACACTTCCCTGAGTCCAGTGCAAGTGCATGAACCAGTACTAACTAATAACTGGCAGCCACTGTGCACTACGCTCATGGGTTGGACGCCATCCCAGCAAACTCTCAGTAGGTTATCTAAGAGAAAATGAAAGACGACAAGAAGATATGAAATGTGTACATAAGAACAAGGGAGTTACACCGGGTTTAGTCTTTTTAAATCTGTGGTGCTGGGTGGGTGAAGACATTTCAGTCTCCTACATGTTATATAAGTGCCCTGCCGCTGGGCAGTGGTGGCGCATGCCTTTAATCCCAGCACTTGGGAGGCACAGACAGGCGGATTTCTGAGTTCGAGGCCAGCCTGGTCTACAGAGTGAGTTCCAGGACAGCCAGAACTACACAGAGAAACCCTGTCTCAAAAAACAAAAAAAACAACAACAACAAAAAAGTGCCCTGCCATTGAGTATGGTCTTGATGAGAACTGTCATGGGGTTAGAGGTAGGATGCTCAGAGGAGCCTCGGCAGTTCACGGCACTTGCTGTTGTTGCAGAGGACCAGTTTGGGTACCCCACCCCACCCCACAGCTCACAGCTGTCTGGAATTCACGGTCCAAAGGATCTGGTGCACTCTTCTCACTTCCGAGCCGGCACAGGTGTGGAGGAGATATGTCAGTGCCGGCCCAAGGACTCACAGCATCTAGTCAGCCTTGACCTGTGCACCCCGACCCACACCAGGGCTCAAGTAGATTACAATACACAGGCATTCAGCTATATCAACAAGAGGCGCACATATATACAATCAAGAGAAACTCATACGAACTAAAAATTAATAAATCTGAATTTTTTTTAAAAGGAAAACAATTTTCATGAGGGCCTAGTGGCTCATACATATAATCCTACTGGGGAGGCTGAAACAGGAAAATTGTGAGTCTGCCTGGGCTACACTGAGCTCCAGACCATCCTGGGCAACTTAAATGGTGAGTAGAGGATGGGGCGCCGGGTACGGAAGGAGCCAGACATCAATAGCTCATGCCTGTAACCAGCCCTTGGAAGAGAGTACAAGTGAATGAGGAATTCAAGACCAGCCAGTTCGAACTACATGAGACCCTGTCTCAAAAAATAAAAACGATAAATATTTTAAACCATGTATTAGTGGATGAGATATGTCATTGTCAGCTCAAGCATTAACAGTCTTTATCCTGCCTTGCCTTGGGCACTTTGACTCACCAGGTCGCAAACAGATCAAAACACGCATGCGTACATCTAGAGCCTTAGGGTGCCCCTGCCCGCAACTTCTTAGTTGTGCGCATGGCGTGGAGCGGTCGCCATGGAGACGCGTGGTCTGAGCCAGCAGTGAGCTCCTGGAGCCCGCCCGGCGCGGGTCCTCTGCTGTGTCCGGGCACGCAGGTCGCGGTCCCGCGGGCGGATGGCCGGCCGTGGTGGGACCGGGGCGGCGGAGTATGGCGAGGAGGGTGAGGACGAGGAGGAGGAGGAGGTTCGGGAAGGCGGCGCAGAGGGCTCCCCGGGGTCCAAACTGCCCCCCATCGTGGGCACCTCCTCCGAGCTGGCCAAACGGAAGGTGAAGAAGAAAAAGAAGAAGAAAAAGACTAAAGGATCAGGCAAGGGCGATGGTAAGAGGAGCAGCTAGGGAGGCTGCTTGGCTCTTGAACGTGAGATTCCTCCAATACCCCTCTACCTGGAAGCCATTCAGGCCAGAAACCTGACAGGACACTATAAGGCAGCCCGGAGATGCCCAGATTTACCCAAAAAGACTACGTGCTCATCAGCACAGAGACCCCTTAATTACTATGGAAGTCTACCAACTTTAGTTTCCCAGTATAGCCAAAGAGACCACACCCTCCACTAAGAACCCTTAACATCTAATATCTCTGTGTGGGGTCCCACACAGAGACCATACAGATACCCACACCAAAAGCCTCCAGCCCCTCAGAGAGTGATCTTCTGCCCACCTCTCTTCATTTCCTATCCCCTCAGTCAAAACATACCCTCACTCACAGACATTTCAAGGTTCGGAGTCAAAAAGAGACAGCCCAGATGGACAGATCCTAGGCAGCTGTGTATGGACGGCATAAATTCTCACCAGTCCCTGCCTCATCTTCCTGTCAACACTAATGCTTTTTTTTTTTTAAGATTTATTTTATGTATATGAGTACACTGTTGCTGTCTTCAGACACACCAGAAGAGGGCATTAGATCCCATTACAGATAGTTGTGAGCCACCATGTGGTTGCTGGGAATTGAACTCAAGACCTCTGGGAGAGCAGCCAGTGCTCTTAACCGCTGAGCGATCTCTCCAGCTGTAACACCAACACTCTTTATACTGCCTTCTTATAGCAATATGATACTCTCTGACAAACCTAAAGTACGGTTTGCTCCATCCCACGTACACATGCAGTCTACACATGTGTGGATTCGGTTAGACACTTACATGCATAAATGCTAACACAGACCGCACACCTACACAGATACTAGGCACTCACATGCATAGATACCCCTGGATATCATACCCACACAGCTATCCTAGACACTCACATGCATAGCTACTCCCTCACATCGTACACACACAGATCTGCTAGATACTCCTATGCATAGCTACGCCCCAAACACTCTACCCACACAGGTATTCTAGGCACTTACATTCTTAGATGTCCACAAACATCACACCCACAACATGGACAACAATCTCACTCACCAGGATCTTCATTTGCATACACATACACCAGCACTGTCCAGGAACCCAGAGTCCCTGCCTCTCCCAAAGTTCAATCATAGAACCTCCAGATGTTCCAGCAGACACTGAGCCCACTCTGATGAAGAGTGTAACCGGGAAGCAGAACGACCTTGCTTGTGAGTGAGGTAACTCCAGTGTAACTTGTGTGGCTTTGGCCCTCAGGAAAGTGGCCCTGACCACTGTTTTGATATGGCTAGTTCTGGGCTCAGGTGTGGGGTGTTGGCTCTGTGTGCAGAGCAGGCAGTGGAAGGAGGAGTAGTTTCCCATGATCCTGAGATTTGGGGAAGGGAACATGGAAGTCTTATAATTACTTCTTCAGGTGGAGCTTAAGGCAGCCAGCCACTGTGTGTGTGTGTGTGTGTGTGTGTGTGTGTGCAAAACATGGAGGCTTGTCTTGTCTTTTGCTGAAACTTCTGACTATAGGAATTACAATGTTGTGTACCACAGAGTGTCAGCAGGGAACACCAGATAGTTTTCAGAGAAAAGGAATGTAAGGAAATGTCAAGACTGAATTTTTTATTTATTTTTGCCTTTATCCTCCTTCTGCTTGCCTCTCTAGAGATATTTCTAAGATAAAATAAAATAAACCTGAAATAGGAGCTGATAAAGAATAACCATTTACAGCATCTGACAAGCAGTTCTGCATTGCTATTAATGTCAAGGAAGAAAAGAGAGAAGGGGGAGGGAGGGAGAAGGAGGGAGAGGGAGAGGAGGGGAAGGAGGTGAGGAGGGTACAAAGCCACAGGGAAGTGTTCCTGGGCTAGGTTGACAGCTCTTGTTCGAATAGCACTCACAAAGCCCTGGGTTCCATCCTCTGCACAGCAGAAGTCAGGGGTGGTGGCATATGCTTGCAATTCTATCAGTGAGAGGCGTGGAGGCAGGAGGATCAGAAGTTTAAGGTCATCCCAGGCTATATTGGGAATTTGAAGCTTCTTGGGGCTATATAAGATTCATCTTTTAAAAAAACAAACAAAAACAATCAAACAAATAAACAACAACTACAAAAAAACAGGGAGAAAGAAAATAAAAAAAAAAAAGAGGGGCTGGAGTGATGGCCTCATTATTAAGAATATTTGTTCTTGCAGAGGACCCAGGTTCAATGCCCAGTACCCACATGGTAGGTCACAACTGCCTGTAACTGCACTACCAGGAGATAGATCTGATGCCCACTTCAGACCTCCTTGGGCACCAGGAATGCACTGGTACACAAACATATATTCATACAACACACACACACAATGTTTAAAATCATTTTAAAAGAAAAACGAGTATTTCCTGGTTTATAAAATAATTAACTTTAAAAAGAGTATTTCCTGGTTCAGTATGCTAGAGGTCACATTATCTGATGTAGGAAGCTCCGTCCTCTCTCTCTTTCACCATACAGTGTCTAGATGCGTGTAGAGTCACAGACCTGGGAAGTATTTGGTGAGCATGTGGTGAGGTTAACTTGAGGAATAGCAGATACAGTAGAGCGAGCAGGGCACCAGGAGTCAGGCTGGCCTTCAGATCTGATGTCCCCATTCGTTGGTTGACATTGATGGATACTGAAGCATCAAGGACCTCTTGGTTCCTGGACTGGGGTGTAGATTAGTGGTGGAGCTTGTGTTTAGTGTGTACAAGCTTGGGTTCAGTCTACAGCACCACAAAAAGAAAAAGGTACCTCTTGTCCCAAAATACCTTGACCAGAGCATCCTAGCAATGATGCCGTCCCAGTTTCCTGTCTTCTGAACCCTGGGTAAAGACAGCCCCGGTCTCTTACATCTCTGGTGATTTATTTGGGCACTGGAACAGACACAAACACTTGTCTCCTTATCTTTTCAGCAGATAAACATCACGGTCGAGGTCGGAAAAATCAGCCGCTTTCTTCATCTTTCCATGACATCTTAAATCCCCACAAAGACCATGGCTCGAGAGCAGAGCCCAGAGACAAAGAGGAAAATAGGCAAACCCTTCCCTATTCTTACAACATTAATCACTCCTGCTTTTCTGAAATAGAAGATAGCCTTTCCAGCCAGATCAACGAGAGTCTGCGTTGGGATGGGATTCTCACCGACCCTGAGGCAGAAAAGGAAAGGATCCGCATCTACAAGCTGAACCGAAGGAAGCGGTACCGCCTTGTGGCCCTCAAGGGCTTCCATTCGGATCCCTGCGTGGAGGAGAGCGTGGAGAACCTGCCCTACCTCTCAGACAAAGATTGCAGCCCCAGCAGCAAGCAGCCCAGCTCTAGCTACTTTGAGGCCGCGAAGCTCCTGCACCCAGAATTAGCCACCACTGCGGCAGAGTGACATCCGTCCTTCCTGCTGCCAAGCTCCTCCTTGCCACACGTTTAAATGTTTTAAAAGAATCATAATAAAAAGAAATCAGACCTGAATGAAGGAAGCCGATGCTTGTGGTGTGGGGGTTGACACTTGAATACTTAGGAGTACCTTCCTTATTGAGAAAGGTAATCCTGGGACTGGAGACGCGCGGTTCAGTGGTTAAGAGCCTATGACTGGGCAGTGGTGGTGCATGCCCTTAATCCCAGCACTTGGAAGGCAGAGGCAGGCAGATCTCTTGAGTTTGAGGACAGCCTGGTCAACATAGAGAGCTCCAGGACAGACAGGGCTACACAGAGAAACCCTGTCTTGAATAACCTAGGAGTGTATACTGCTCTTCCAGAGGACCAAACGTTCCCTTCTCAGCACCCATCCGCATTAGGTTGCTCACAACCATCAGCAACGTCAGTTCCAGGAAGATGTGATGCTTCTGGCCTCCTCCACAGGCATCTACACACACACACACACACACACACACACACACACACACACACACGAATACACCACAGACACATGCTCACACGGTTAAAATGGTAAACATTTCAATTTTTTTTAAAAGGAAAGTATTTTTTTGTGAGTACAGCACTGTGCCTATCAGAATAGCCTTTCCCTTAAGTAAGGTGTCATTACTGTTATTTAATTTCTCACCACGATTTGGCATTTGTAATCGCCCCTAAAAAAAAAAAAAAGTATGTGTAGTCTGTATATATCCTTAAGCTGATTTCCTGGATAAAACTCATATAGTGTGTGTATTCACAGGGGAATACAGCCCCGTTTGGCATTAAACTACCAATTCTCCTGCCTCCACCTCTTAAGTGCTAGGATTACACATGTGCTGCAACCACACTCAGCCAGAGACATTATTCTTTTTTAAAAAAAAAATTTATTAATTTATTTTATGTATGTGAGTATACTGTCAATCTCTTCAGACACACCAGAAGAGGGCATCAGATCTCATTACAGATGGTTGTGGGTCACCATGTGGTTGCTGGGAATTGAACTCAGGACCTCTGGGAGAGCTGTCAGGGCTCTTAACCACTGAGCCATCTCTCCAGCCCAACATTACTCTTTTAATTAAATACATTACTTGCTCTTATGTGTCATTTAAAATCTAGGTCCTAGGGTACTGGGTTTTCCAGAGGATCCAGATCCAATCCCCAGCAGTTACATGGTGGCTCACAACTGTCTGTAACTCCGGTTTCAGGGAACACAACAACTTCTTCTGGCCTCCTCAGGTACCAGCTAGTGGTGCACAAATTTACATGCATGGGAAAACACCTATACATATATAAAAATAAAATAATTTTTTATCCTGTGTAATTTTTTTTTTATTCAAAACAGGGTTTCTCTGTGTAGCCCTGGCTGTCCTGGAACTCTCTGTGTAGACCAGGCTGTCCTGGAACTCAGAAATCCGCCTGCCTCTGCCTCCCAAGTGCTGGGATTAAAGGCGTGTGCCACCAACGCCCCGCCAGAAATAGTGTTCTTAAGTTAGCAACAACAACAATTTACTTTTCAGTTTTTTTGAGCACTAGGATTGAAACCAAGCTCTTCCCCCAGCCCTCTTTTTACTCTTTATTTAAAATATTTTAAAAATCATTTTATGTGTATGGGTGTTTTGCCTATATGTATGTCTATGTTCTGTATGTGTGCCCAGTTCCCTCAGAAGCCAGAAGAGGGTGTTAAATACTCTTCTGGATTTATCAAATAATTGTGGGCCAGCATGTCTGTGCTGGGAACTCAGGTCCTTTGGAAGAATAGCTGGTGCTTCTAACCACTGAGCAATCTCTCCAATCCCATCTTTACACTTTTTTTTTTTTTTTTTTTTTTTTGGTTTTTCGAGACAGGGTTTCTCTTTATAGCCCGGGCTGTCCTGGAACTCACTCTGTAGACCAGGCTGGCCTGGAACTCAGAAATCTGCCTGCCTCTGCCTCCCAAGTGCTGGGATTAAAGGCACCACTGCCTGGTGTCTTTACACTTTTTAAAAGATTTATATTTAATTATGTGTATATGAGTGTCTTTGATAGGTATGGATATGTGATGTGGGTATGGGTACCTACAGAGGCCGGAAGAGGACATCAGGTCTGCTGGAGCTGGAGTTAAAGGTGTCTGTGAGTAACCTGAGGTGGGTGATAGGATGGAATTCAGGTATTCTGCAAGAACAGTGCACGTTCAACCACCAAGCCACATCTCCAGCCTGATTTTACTTTTTTTTATTTTGAGTCAGGGTCTCTTTAAGATGCCCAGGTTAACCTTGAACTCACTTGGTAGCCCAAGCAGGCTTCAGATTTTCAGTCCTTTCTGTTTCAGCCTCCCTAGTAACTAGGATTACAGGTCTGTGTCATCAGGCCTAACTCTAAGGAAAATTCTGGAACATTACAAAATGCCTTGCTGGTAGGAATTCCAGCCTTTGGGTAGTGGCAGCAGGAGGGTCAGGAATTCAGGTCATCTTCAGCTATATAATGAGTCTGAGACCAGCCTGGGCTACATGAGACCCTGTCTCTATATCTATCTATCTGCGCGTGCGCGCGCGCGCGCGCGCGCACACACACACACACACACACAGAGAGACAGACAGACAGACAGACAGACAGACATATAGATAGAGATAGAGATATGTCAAAATGTTTTTTGTTCTGTTGCTTAAGCACATATTCTCTTCAAATATTTACCACTGAGTAAGGGCTGTGCCTTGTCTGTCTTGGCATTCCCGAGAAGCTTACCCCAAGCAAGGATTCGAACACAAGGAGGTTAGTTGAGAGGCAAAGGAAGGAACAAGGCAAGAGAAAGAGCCAATCCTGTAAGACTGAGTAGCCTGTCAGGATGGGCAGCTGGCGCTTGCTCTAAGCTCTGGGAAAACATTCCTGACTGACCCAGATCTTGCCATCGATGACACCTGAAGGTGAGGGGGCTGAGTCTTCATGCTCCCCAGGGCCTTGACAGAGGCCTAGTTAATCTCCCCTGAGAGGTGTCAAGTTTCTAGCCTGCCACACCACCTGGGCCTGGAAGCCTAGTTTAGTTCTGGGGGAAATTACCCAAGAGCACAAAGATACAGCCTTTTGTCTCTGGGTAAGCATCGGCCACCTGGAAGAGACAGTCTTAGAAGATGCTTTCATTTGCTTCTCAGACATTAAAATGGTTTGGAGTAGACAAGACCAAACATGACAGAATATGCTTGTCTCTGTCCCTGAAAGGCCCAGGCTGACAAAGGACCCTTGTCACCTTCCCCAGAGATACCAGTTACAGATCCTATGGGTTTTGTTTGTAGTTTGTTTTAATTCATTATTCCATGCCATTATTCCTTGTTTTTTTGAGACAGTCTTGCATTATGCAGTCTAGGCTGGCCTTAACTCATGTCTTCCTGCTTCTGCCTCTCAAGCACTAGGACAGCAGATGTGAACCACTGTGTTGGCTGCTTATATTAACTTGACAGAAGTAGGGCCATCTGGGAAGAAGGAATCTTCCTCCACAGGACTGGTCTATAGGCAAGTCTGTGGGGGTATTTTCTTGATTGGCGATTGATATAAGAGGGTCCAGCCCATTATGGGTGGTAGCACCCTAGGGCAAGTGTCACTGAGTGCATTAAAAAAACAAACATTCTGAGCAAACTATGGGGAGTAAGCAAGTCAGTAAGCAGTACTCCTCCATGACCTCTGCTTCAGTTCCTGTCTTCCCTCAGTGATGTTCTGGTTTGGGGAGGGCTTGTTTGTTTGTTTGTTTGCTTGTTTTACCAGATGGGATATGTTCTGGTACTTTCTAGGAATCTGTAAGTCTGTAAGTCTCCTAGGAAGTGGGTAAGGATTAATGTTCCCAGCAGACAGAAATGTCTCCAGCTCAAACCACCTAGGCTGCATTGGTGAGGACTCCTCCAGTGGCAGCAAGTAGAAAAACAGACTGAGAATTAGCTGAGATGAAGAGGTGCAACTAGTTTACGGGACCATCAGCATTCAGGGTTGAAGTGGCTTCAGGCACAGTTGGATCCAGGAGGTTGTTTCTCTCCATCCAGACCACCCCTCTATCGCCTCTGTCTTTGCTTCAGGTTTAAGTTGGGCTGTCACAGACTAGCAAAGGCAACCTCTGATGTCTTTATAGTTCTGTGAAGAAAAATGCCTGACTCCTCTGTCCCCATCCACTGTCCTATCAGCCCCAAAGCTTTCCAGCCTTGCAGGGGTCACGTGTCCATCACTGGGAGAACCCTAGCAGTCAAGGGAATGGAGTACTGGGTGGATGCAGAGTGTGGGGAGGTGTTGTCGGAGGGCAGAGAAGGGGAGGCCCCACTGCGTGATCTGAACGGATGGTTTGAACATTGCCCTAGAGAGACGCCAAATACATTCTTCATCTGCTGTCCTCCCAATAACAAAGGATTGTTTTTGTTTTATTAGTTTGAGATTTTTAGTTTGAGATTTTAGATTGAGATTATTAGTTCCAATTTCCTTACGCAGCCCAGCTTGTCCTCAAACTCACAATCCTCCTGCCTCTGCTTGTTTTTAAAAGGCCTGATCAATGGTTGTGGGAGTGGCTTACATAGCATGCTTAACTCCAGGTTAATTGACCCTTGGCCAATGCCAAGAGCTTATTTCCCTAAGAGTAACAATGTTCTGCTGCCTAGGTCTGTATAATGACTGTCTGATGGCTGGGTGGAGGTAGTGTCCCAACCTTTAAGGTAGGCCACACCAGCTCACCCTGACTCACAGATCAGGAGACTGGCCTTTTACCCACACACTAGTATTAGGATCAAGGCTGGAAAGGTAGTACTCCGTATGAACCCCTTGCACATCTTAAGGGTGACACTGATTTCCAGTCTTGTATAGTAGTTGTCCCCTAGTGCCCTCTGCCTCGATCTAGCACATGCTTCAACCCAGGCTAAACCCTTTGGCTCTGTCTAAAGAATAGAAAATGGGGTGGGCAATTTAGCTCAGTGAGTAAAGGCACCTGCTGCCAAACATGAGACCTGAGTTCAATTCCCCAGGACCCGGTAGGAGAGACCCAAATCTCACAAGTCACTCTCTGTCCTCCTACCCTGTGTGTGACACATATAAATAAATGAACGTACTTAGAAACATTTAAAAACAAAATCTGTTGATGACTGTCAGATATATGTAGGCTGTGGCACCATGGGCCACATGCCCTTCCTCAAGGTTCCTGCTCTGGGGAATACTAACTGCCAGGTAGCTGGTCACCCAAAGGGAGACCCATATGGAAAGGAGCTGACGTCTTCACCAACAGTAAGGGGACCCAAGGCCACTGTCAGTCACAAGGTGAGCCTGGAAACAGGTCACCAGAGCCAAGCCTTGAGAAGCCTGTAACTGTGGCTGGTATCTTGGTTACAGCCTAGAGACCAGAAGCAGAGTCACAGGCAGCCATCTGGCTGTACCCAGTTCCCAGCCCACAGAAATTACATCACAATAAAGATGGGGATTTCTTCTGCTTGTGGTTGTTTTATTTTTACTGCATGTTTGTATGTGTGATATGCATGTATAAATGTATGCATGTTTGTAGGCATACATGTCTGTGAGTGTGTGTGCTTGTGTAGGCCAGAGGTTGATGTCACAAGTCTTCAATCAGCTTTCCACTCAGTCTCCTGAGTCAGGACCTCTCACTGAGTCCAAGCACTCCTGCTGGCTTTTATGTGGGTGCTGGGGATGTGAACTCTGGTCTTTTTGCTTGCAGGGCAAGTGTTTAGCCACTGAGTCATCTCCAGTTCCTCCTCTGTCATTGTGTTTGAGATAAGATCTTGGTGTGTTGCTTCAGACTCTTGGACTCAAGTGATCTTTCCACTTCAGTCTCCCAAGCAAATTGGAACTACAGGCATGGGTCACAAACCTAGATTTAATAAGGTTGGGTTTTTTTTGTGGGGTTAATTGTTGTTTTGTTTTCATTTTTTTTCCCAGACAGAGTTTCTCTGTGTAGCCTTGGCTATCTTGGAACTCACTCTGTAGACCAAGCTGGACTTGAACTCAGAAATCCACCTGCCTCTGCCTCCTAAGTGCTGGGATTAAAGGTGTACGCCACCACTTGGCTGAGGCTGGTTTTGGTTTTTATTATTATTATTATTTTCGAGACAGGGTTTCTCTGTATAGCCCTGGCTGTCCTGGAACTCACTCTGTAGACCAGGCTGGCCTCGAACTCAGAAATCTTCCTGCCTCTGCCTCCCAAGTGCTGGGATTAAAGGCGTGCGCCACCACCGCCCGGCCGAGGCTGTCGTTTTTTTAATGTTTATTTTTAGCATACATGCTTTGCCTGTGTGTAGGTGTGTGTCCTGGAGCCCCTGGAACTAGAATTAGGGACAGTTGTGATTTGCCATGTGAGTGCTGGGAATTGAACTCTAATCTCCTGGAAGGACAACAGTGCTCTTAAGCACGAAGCCATCTCTCCAGCCCTTAATAAGGTCATTTTAAGTCACTGCATTTAGGGTTAATTTTGTCATGGGGCAACAGTCACCCAGCCTCCTTGGTCACCAGCTGAACTTACTTGTCTGTTAACTTACTCTTCTTGAAGGCTGGAAAACCCCAAATTCAAGCTCATTCTAAGAAATTGAAAAAGGTTGGTTGGTTGGGTTTTTTGTTTTGTTTTGTTTTAATGTGTATGGTGTTTGGTCTGCTTGTATGTGTGTGTGTGTGTGTTCTGTGCATGCAGTGACCCTAGAGGACAGATAGAGGACACAGCAGTGAAGAGCACTGGCTGCTCTCCCTGAGGACCTGGCTTCAATTCCCAGCACTAACACCAGGTGGCTCACAAGTGTCCGAAACTCCAGTTCCAGGCGATCAGATGCTCACATCAGTTCTCCCCAAGAACCTGCAGACACACACACACACACACACACACATACACACACACACTACACACTACACACATCACAAATCACACATCACACATACACACAAATAAAATAGCCAGGTGAGGTGGTGTATACCTTTGATCCCAGCACTAGAAAGGCAGAGGCAAGTGGATTTCTGTGAGTTCAAGGGCAACCTGGATTACAAATCAAATATCAAGGCCCAGGCCTCTCAGAACAACACAGAGACCCTGTCACACAACAAAAGAAAAAGTATCCCTTTTTTAAAAAGGGATATTTTATCCAGGCATCACAGACACACAGTCCAAGCTCAATATATTCAAGACAATTAACAATAGCTCCAGAGTGTCAGCTCCTAAGGTAAACTTTTCCTAAACCATCCGTTGCTGGCACAATACCCAGTTCAGTATCTCACCTCTCCCACCTCTATACCAGAGTGTGCCTCAGAACCAGTGTTCCTTTACATTTAGACTATATGCAGTATGACCTAAATATATTGAATTTATTTAATATATACTTTTATTTCATTGTATTTTTTTTAAATAATTCCTTATGTGTGGGCTGCACATGAGTTCTCCTGAATTCTTATGGATGTCAGAGGCCAACTTGTAGGAGTGGGCTCTTTCTCTTCACCGTGAAAAGTGGAGAGAATCAAACTCAGGTCTTCAGGCTTTGCCAGTAAGGCCTTTACCTGATACTCTGTCTCATCAGCCTTGAGAGGGCTTTTACAAGTCCGTATTGCAACTGTGTGCTCCCAAGTGGTGATGGCTGCCAGGTGGGTAGAGAGCTGGATAGGACTGAATGGGCCTCTCCAGCTTCCTTATTTTTGTTAATTACATAGCAATAAAACTTGGGAGGAGGAAAAATACTGAATATTTTTGCTCGTTATGTGCATTCCAGAGCTGCATGGAGCTGCCTGGATTACGCTTCCCAGAGTGTGTGTGTGTTCCTTCTGGGTTCCACCTTAGTTATAATTGCAACACTTTATAGCAATTTTATTGTTTATAAATTCTTTCACGTTTGTTCCCTGAGCAATGGAAATTATCTCCATTTTACAGCTGCGGTTTGGAGACAAGAGGTGATTTGCTACATCACGCTGCTCCTAAAAGATTTGATAAAAGGACTCCAAGTGTGAGGAGACATTAGTCCAATAACTGTTACAGATATGGTTCCATGCAGGTTGTTGCCAGAAGACTGATATTAACCATAAGGTGTATCAGGCACCTCCACGACTCAGCCCAGTGTTAGTCATTCAACAAACATAATCTCATTTCTTCTGTACAGCAATCTCTGAGGTAGGAGGGTATTGTGATTTTCATTTATACATAAGGGAGCTGGCACAGACAGGGAAAGGGACTTACCCAGGGTGGAAGAAAGGGTGTTGGAAGGTCAAACCCAGGTGTGGCTGGTCCGTCCCAGAGATACTGGTGCCCATGTGCACATACTTCCAGAGTACGACGGGAGAGAGGCTAAGGTGGCCTGGCACCCACTAGCACGTCTAGGCACTGGAAACTAATGGTATTGGAAGAAAGGGGTATTTCCTGGGAATTGTAGTGACCTGGGCATGGAGTGATCTGGGGGGTGGAGTGGGGGTTCAGAGAGGACAGGAATCTCCATTAACTAGCAACAGAAGGCCCCTGTAATGGCTCTTCCTGGGTGTCAGCTTGACTATATCTGGAATGAACTACAATACAGAATTGGAGGGCTCACCTGTGATCCAGATCTTGAGGCTGGAAGACACAATTTTCTGACCTGGATCTTGGCATGGAGATCTTGAGGCATAGTGGCTATGAAAAGCTTAGGCCCAGGCAAGGTAGTACATGCCTTTAATCCCAGGAGACTAAGGCAAGGAGATCTCTGAGTTCAAGGTCAGCCTGGGACAAAACCGTCCCAGATCCAGTCCCGGAGGTACACACCTTTAATTTGGACCACACCTTCTGCTGGAGACCTGCATAAGGACATTGGAAGAAGGAAGATTCACTCTCCTTTGCCACTTGCACTTACTTGCCAGCACATCTGTTGGAATCTACTTCTACAGAAGGCCAGCTGAAACAACTAGCCTCGTGGGCCTGAGCAACTACTAGATTCTTGGACTTCCCATTCACAGCTGGTCATTGTTGGGGAGTTGGACTACAGACTGTAAGTCATCACAATAAATTCCCTCAATATAGAGAGACATTCCATACGTTCCTTGACTTTAGAGAACTCTGACTAACACAGCCCCTAAGGTGATAATCTCCTCAGTGTCTCCTGGCTACACTATGTTCTTGCCCATGGGCATATTCAGCCTTTGAACGCATTGCCTGCCTTGTTCTGTCAGATTGCCACCAGAAAGGAATTCTACCTCATTCAACCAACCCCACCCAGTCACAGCCACTCAAACCAATGCTTCAGGCTCTGAGTGCATGTGTGTCTGTATACCACACATCTACCTGGTGCTTGTGGAGGCTAGAACAATAGATGGTTGTAAGCTGTCACATGGATGCTGGGAATAGAACCCTGATCTTCTGGAAGGGCAGCCAGTGAGTTTTCTTAACCACCTGAGCCATCTTTCCAACCTCTATTTCCAGCTCTTGTTAGCAGACACTGGTGTCCTATCCTGTCCCCAGCCAAAGCTGCTGAGTCAGGATTTGTAGCTTAAAGATCCTGAGCTGATTTGTATGCACATTAAAGTAACAATGTTTGGGTGGTGGCTGTTCAGTCCCCACTGGGAAATCTCGTGTTTCTGAAGGTCTTGTGAGGAGAGTCACATGCTACCTTTGTTCCAAAGCATCTGCTGAATGCTGTGCTCGTAAGTGCGCGTGACACCTAACCTCAGAAGATGGAGATAGCATTTCCCCAGAGTGAAGGGCAGATTTGCCTGTGACCTACTGCTCAAGTCTGAGTGTCCTTTCTATGACAGCCTCTCATGGCCCAGGGCTACATGGAAGTTCTTGGCATCTCCTATGGGAAAAAGTGGGGGAACCCAGCACAGATGCAGAGACTCCTGCGACCTCTATGGCTGCGCTGGGTCCACTAGCGTTCCCATTAAAGTCTGGAGTCTTTGGCTGACATTCTGTAATGACAGCACATTGTGTCAGCTACTATTCTCAGGACTGGGACAAATAACCTGACGATAGCGGAGAGAAGATGAATGGCCTTCCCCTCCTCCCCACCCCGCTCTCGTTGGAACTCCGGCCCATGGGATGGAGCCACTAACACTCAGGGCACATCTTGTCCACTCAGTTAATCCTTTCTTTAAATGCCCTCACAGGTACACACAAAGATGTGCCCCACCAATCCTCTGGGTGTTTTCTTGTGTTTGTTGTTTGTTTCTAGACGTGGTCTTATGAGCCCAGGTTGGCTTCAAGCCCACTATACAGCTGAGACTGGCCTTCAGCTTCTGCTCTCCTGCCTCCAACTCACGAGAGCTGGGATTATAGCTGCACTACCATGCCCATTTTATGAGGTAATAGGGATAACACCCAAGAGGCTCACACCTGTGAGACAAGCACTTTACCAAATGAGCCACATCTCCAGCCCTCCCTAGGTGTTTCTTAATCTAATCAACTTGACAACATTAAGTAACACAAGCTATCAGCTTGAAAATAGCATAAAAACACAGGCTTTTCTTAGGAAATACCCGAGGATCCCATGACAAATAAAAAATGAAGCTATTGCCCTGGCATGGTGGTCACACCTTTGATCCCAGCACTCAGAAGGGAGAAGCAGGCAGATCTCTGTAGGTTCAAGGCCGGCTTGATCAACATATTGAGTCCCAGGACATACAGAGCTACATAGAGAGATCTTGTCTCAAAAGTCCAAAACAAAGCCATGTGTCTTGTGGTGGCACATGACTTTAATTCAGCACTCAGGAGGGAGAGGCAGCTTCTGAGTTTGAGGCTAGAGTGGTCTATGTCTAGAGGAGAAGAAGAAGAAGAAGAAGAAGAAGAAGAAGAAGAAGGAGGAGGAGGAGGAGGAGGAGGAGGAGGAGGAGGAAGAGGAGGAGAAGGAGGAGGAAGAGGAGGAGAAGGAGGAGGAGGAGAAGGAGAAGAAGAGGAGGAAGAGGAAGAGGAGGAAGAGGAGGGAGAGGAGGAGGAGGAAGAGGAGGAGTAGGAAGAAGAAGAAGGAGGAGGAAGAAGAGAAGGAGGAGGAATAAGAAGGAGGAGGAGGAAGAGGAGGAGGAGGAGAAGAAGAAGAAGAAGGGGAGGGGAAGAAGGGGAAGAAGAGGATGGAGGAGAAAGAGGAGGAGGGGGAGGAGGAGGAAAAAGAAAATACAGCCTTGCTGCTTGTTTTGCTGTGGCATACATCTATAATCACAGCACTCAGGAGAAGATTATGAGTTTGAGGTTTAAGACAGCTTAAAGTACATAGTGAGACTCTATCTCAAAATAAAATAAAATAAAGAAAGTAGTATAAAAAAAAAGAAAAAAGAAAAGCCAGGTGGTGGTGGCGCACACCTTTAATCCCAGCACTTAGGAGGCAGAGGCAGGCGGATTTCTGAGTTTGAGAGTTCAAGGCTAGCCTGGTCTACAGAGTGAGTTCCAGGACAGCCAGGGCTACACAGAGAAAGCCTGTCTCGAAAAACCAAAACCAAAAAAAAAAAAAGTAGTATAAAATACTAATTTGAGGGAACTAACTACATCTGTTGTCCATCCTTCCTTCTATTTTTTTCTATTAATAAAGTTAATGGGTGATGTGCATATATTGTGTTTAAATGGTTCTGTTAAAAACATAGGGGGTGGGGCTGGAGAGATGGCTCAGTTGTTAAGAGTGATTGCTGCTTTTCCAGAGACATAAAGTCCTATTCCTAGCACCTGTGTTGGGCAGCTCACAACTGCTCCTGGGGACCCAATGCCTTCTTCTGGAATCTCTGCGTGTACACACAGTCTTTTTTTTTTCTATGTTGGTTTTATTCGAGACAGGGTTTCTCTGTGTAGCCCTGGCTGTCCTGGAACTCACTCTGTAGACCAGGCTGGCCTCGAACTCAGAAATCCACCTGCCTCTGCCTCCCAAGTGCTGGGATTAAAGGCGTGCGCCACCACCGCCCGGCACACACGGAGTCTTATACACATACAGATAAGTACAGTTTTTAATATAATGTAAAACACGGGGGCTGGGGAGATGGCTTAGTCTGTAAAATGTGGTAGGGCTGAGTGGCACACATCTGTGATCTCAGCACGCAGGAGGCAGCTGAATCTCTGAGTTAGATGGCCAACCTGGTCTACATAGGGAATTTCAGGCCAGCCAGGGGTCATCCTCAGCTATATAGTAAATTCAGGGCCAACCTGGACTACTGGATACCTTGCCTCAACTAACCAAACAACAAACAGCCAGGCAAGGACAGCAAAAACACATGACATGATCTGATCCCCAAACTACTAAACTCACGTCACACTTAATAGCGCTTGTATTTCTTCGCATGGACTCCTCCATCCCCCTCATTTCTGAGCATTTCATTGGTTTCCTGTTTTTCTGGCGATTCTAAACAAGTCTGCAGTGAATATCCTTATATGCACATTTTAGTGAAAATTTCCAGTGCTTTGGATACATTCTTGGGAGTAAAATTACAAGCCAGGAGATAATTAAAGCAAACACTTTTACACAAGCTTTTAACTCATTCTGGGACTGTTCGAACCACTTCCCACAGATCAGTTCCTTGAATCCTGTTGTCATCTCTGAGGGAAGGGACCTCTTGTTCTCTTCATTTTATAGTTTGAGGGACGCAAGGTGACATGGCTAACAGGTGGCAAAGCTGGGATTTGAACTCACAACTTCACGGCTCAGCGTTTGTTTGGACTTACCTGCCCTTCTAATGGCTTCCTGCTTCCCGGGAGCCAAACCGGAAGTAGCCCACAGAAACTTGTACGCCTTTGGTTCTTGATCCCACTATGCCTACAGGTGCTAGTGGAAGCCTCTCAGGGTTTAGCATCAGCCAGAAACCCTGTCCTTGCGGGCCAGTGTCTTTTTTTTTTTTTTTTTTTTTTTTTTTTTTTTTTTTTTTACTGAACACTGTCACACAGGTCGCTCCTGGCTCTAGCTTGCTTGTGGTGAAACTCAGGACCGAGTCTTGCTCTCACATCCGCTCATCTTCGTGTGGTCCTTGGGGATGTCCTCACCCACACGCATGGCTTCCCTAGCTGACCCTTTCACCCCGGTGTCTTTTAATGTAGTCATGCCTACCTTTTTTTTTCCCCAAAGCAATTGGATCCCAATAAATACTAAATAAATACGAGCAAACAAGTTTACGAAGCCTTTTCAAGGCTGCCTTTACTTTTGAAAACTCTTTGGGGAGCGTGGGGGTGGCACTGGGAATGCCCTATTAATTTTCTTTGCCTGGCTTAATTGTCTAAACAAAGCACTTTTGCAACAGAGGAGGAGAGTCATTTGTCGTTGGCAGCAGTTGGTTTGACATATTGAAACATCACCTCCCCCCACCCCCACCACCTTATAATGAACAAGCAGCTTGCAGAAGGGAATAGAAACGTTTTACCTGGGCTCCATGTTAATCCAGCACTATCCTGGAGAGGCTAAACACCGCATTCACACTACCACCATTTAGAAGCAGTGTGTTCCCCAGCCTTGCATGCACTGGGCCTTGAGTTCAATCTCCAACACAGCAAAAAGGAAAACACATATATCTATTGTTCTATTGCTCTGAAGAGACATGACCAAGGCAACTTATAAAAGAAAACATTTACCTGGGGGTTTGGTTACAGTTTCAGAGGATGAGTCCTTGACCATCACGGTGGGGAGCACAGTGACAGGCAGGCAAGCATGATACTGGAGCAGTAGCTGAGAGCTTACATCTTATCAGCAAGTTGGTAGCAGAGAGTAAGCTAACTGGAAATCTTTTGGGCTTTTAAAACCTTGAAGCCCACCTCCAATGACATACCTCTTCCAACAAGGCCACTCCCACCAATCCTTATCAAACAGTTCTATGTGCTGGGGACCAGGCATTCAAGCATACGAGCTATAGGTGACACACTCGTTCAGTCAGCTAGTATAAATGAGTCTCATGTTGCAAGCCAGCCTAGAACTCCAGTGTGTGATCCACCTATTTCCCATTGCTGTGTTACCATGATCTATGCCACAAACTTTTTTTAAAAAAGATTCTTTTATTAAAACCAGGCATGGTGGCACACACCTCTAATTCCAGCTTTCGGGAGGCAGTGGCAGGCGAATCTCTGTGATTTAGAGGCCAGCCTGGTCTACAGAGCAAGTTTGAGGACAGCTAAGATATACAGAGAAACCTTGTCTCCAGAAAAAAATAAACAAAAATAAAAAACAAAAAAGGTTCTTTTATTAATAGGTATGTGTGTATGTACATGAGTTTATAGCCATCATGTGTGTACTGGTACCCATGATGGCTAGAGCATGTTGGAGTCACTGGAACTAGAGTTACATGCAGGTGTTACTGTCTGATATGAGAACTGGGAACCAAATCCAGGTCTTCTGCAGGAATAGTAAGTGCTCTTATCTGCTGAGCCATCTCTCCAGCCTCTGCAACACAAATCTTTACAGACTGGAGAGACGGCTCAGCAGTTAAGAGCACTTGCTGCTCTTGCAGAGGCCCAGGAATCGATTCTTAGCACCCACATGGTGGATCACAACCTTCCATAAATTCAGTTCAGGGGCTATGATGGCCTCTTTTGACCTCCAAGGACACCAAGCATGAACACAGTGAACGTACATATACGCGCGGGCAAACTACTCACATGTAAAATAAAATGAATAAATCTAAAAGAAATTAAGTAAAAAGCTTTGTGGTGTGTGTGTGTGTGTGTGTGTGTGTGTGTGTGTGTGTGTGTGTGTGTGTCTCCATTCAAGCTTGTAAATTGATGGATGTGATGTGGGTACTGGGATCCAAATCTGGTCCTCAGAGCAGCAAGTTCTCTTACCCACTAAGCCATCTCCCCAGCCCCTCACTCTTATTCCTGCACGCAATAATCAAGCTCTCTCCATCAGAAGTGCAGTTCTGCAGTGGTGGTTTATACCTGGGGAATTTCTATTTTTACTAATACTTCAGGATAGAAAGACAAGAATAATTATGCAAGCATAGAGAAGAAATGGAGTCTCTGTGGCCCCAAGTCTGAAGCCTCTCACCAGCCGAGCCTCAGGAATTCTAGCACAGTTAATGCCGCTTGCTGTGAAGGATATCATTATGAAGCCTTAGGTTGGCCTTAGCTCCAAACCATGCCTTAGCCTCCCAAGTGCTGGAGTCACAGGTGAGCACCACTATGCCTGGTCACAACTGGTTCCTCTCACTAAATAGCTCTGGCTATTATTATGGAACTTGCTATATATATAGCCAGGCTAGCCTAGAACTCATGCCTCCCAAGTGCAGTGACTAAAGATGTTGGGCCACCATGCCTGGCGCACAGTTGATTCTTACCTATCGCTATTCTGAAGTCTTGATCTAGTTAATCCTCATTCAATGATCTTTGCTAGTAGTATTAAAGGTATTTCAAGGTTTTCTACGTAAAGTCACATATTAAGGGTGGTTTTACTCCTTTTATGCCAATCTTTTTTCTCTTCTTTTCCCTCATTTTCTTTTCTTCTTTGTTTCTTTGCTTCTTTCTTTCTTCCTTCCTTTCTTTCTCTCTTCCTTTCTTTCTTTCTTTTTTTTCAAGACAGGATTTCCCTGTGCCGCCCTGGCTGTCCTGGAACTCACTCTGTAGACCAGGCTGGCCTCGAACTCAGAAATCCGCCTGCCTCTGCCTCCCAAGTGTTTTTGTTTGTTTTTTAAGACAGGGTTTCTCTGTGTAGCCCTGGCTTTCTTGAAACTCACTCTGTAGACCAGGCTGACCTCAAACTAAGAGATCTGCCTGCCTCTGCCTCCCAAGTGCTGGGATAAAGCCACCACTGCCTGGTTTCCTTTCTGTTGTTGTTGTTGTTGTTGTTGTTGTTAACTACAAGATCTTTCTTTGTAGCCCTAACTGGCCTGGAACTCACAGAGATCAGCCTGCCTCTGCCTTGGAAGTGCTGAGATTCTCATATCAAGCTATTTTAATTTTCTTGCCTTATCTCATTGGTGAAAACCTTTAGGCAACGGAGCAAATGGCATCTTTGGTTTACTTCTAATTTTAAGGTTTATTTCTAGAGATGCTGTTTGTGGTAAACTGTAATAGCTTATCACATGTGAAACCCTGAGTTCAATCCCCTGCACTTAAAATAGGAGAGACTAGGAATGATGCTATGCATGCCTGAGTATTTGTTTCTGAGTCATACCCCAAAGGCAAATAGATAAGTAAGGCTCAGGGCCTTTTTTTTTTTTTTTTTTTTAAATCAGGGCAGGAATGTAGCTGGAGGTCTCAGTGCTCTGTGTGTTCTTTATTATGTACTTGTGTGTGTGTGTGTGTGTGTGTGTATGTATGTGTGTGTCTGTGTGTGCATGTATGTGTGTGCATGTGCATGTATGTGTCTATATGTGTGTGTTTGTATGTGTGTCTGTGTCTGTATGTGTGTGTGTATTTGTGTCTTAGTGTGTGTATATGTGTGTCTGTGTGTGTGTGTGTGTATGTATATATGTGTGAATGTATATATGTGTATGTGTGCACATGTGCATGTATGTGTATGTATATGTGTTTGTATGTGTGTGTATATATGTGTTTGTGTGTGTGCATGTGTGTATGCATATTTGTGTGCATATGCATGTGAGTGTGTGCACATGTGTGTGTGTGTGTGTGCATGTGCGTGCAGAGGCGAGGTTGACATTGGGTGTCTTTCTCAGTCAGTTCTCCATCTTGTTTTTTTGAGGCAGGGTTTCTCACCGAGCTCTCCCATCTCCTGGCCAGTGAGCTCTAGGGGCAGTCCTGCTTGGCTCCTGGAAGGAGGATTACAGATGTGGGCACCACTGCACCTAACTTGTCCCACAGGTGCTGGAGAGCTTTTCACGTGTGTACAGCAATTTACCAACCAGCCCACACCCTAACCTGTGTTGTGTTTGAGACAGAGCCTGGAGCTGGCTGTCCAGTCCAGGCCAAGCCTGAACTCAAGAGCCTCCTGCCTCAACCTCACAAGAGACAGAATTATAGGCTTAAAGGGCCTCCATTTCAATCTTTCCTGTCACAGAAAAGGCTACCCCACACTGTGGTACTTTGACACACTAAGGTATGGCTGTAGGAGATGGAGAAGCCCAGTAGGACAACCTCTTCCTGACCTTCCTGTCCCTCCCCTGAAGCAGGCTATGAAATTCTGGACTCTTTCCCTTCACCTTCTGGCCCAAGGAAAGCCATAAAACCAAGGCAGAGCCTGAAATCCCAGCACTTGGGAGGCAGTCAGAAGGATCACTATAAGTTCAAGGCCAGCCTGGGCCACATCTGGAAATGCTGTCTCAGAAGATCAAACTAACAAAACCGTAGGAAGCCCCTCTCTGATCTCTCTCCCTGTGAAGCCCTTCTTGAGACAAGCATTCTGCCCTAAACTCCTAGGAAGGAATGCCACGTACAAGGCCAAACACCTCTGTACCCTTGCTACATTATGATTTTACTTGAAAAAAATAAAAGCAGGTCAGGCATTCTAGCACCTGGGAGACAAAGATGTGCTGATGGATCTTTTTGAGTCTGAGGCTAGCCCAGTCTACAGAGTAAGTTCCAGCCCAGTCAGGATTGCATAGTAAGACCCTGATTATTAAAACAACAACATATAAAAAGATAAATAGATAAATAAATAAATAGGGTTGGAGTGATGGCTCAGCAATAAAAAGCACTGATTGCTCTTCCAAAGGTCCTGAGTTCAATTCCCAGCAACCACATGGTAACTCACAACCATCTGAAGAATGGCAATGTATTCACATATATCAAACAAAAAAACAACAAACAAACAAACAAACACATTCCCAGTCTTTATGTTTTAGATCATTTATTGTTAAACAGAAATCACAAGGCAAAAATGAAGTGGGACAGAAGTCAAAGATAATTTTAGAACTTTTTTTCAGTGTGTGTCAAATATTTTCTAAGTTTAAAAGGAGGAAAAGTGTCAAATGAAAAGATGCTTGTTCAAATGAAGTCTTTTTAGACATTGGAATGAAAACCACCCATCCCTAGGAACCTATGTCATCTCTAGCAGCCATAACGTCGGCGATGGAGTGAAAAGCTTCCCTGGGACACAGCTAGTCTCTCACATGCTCTCTCAGGAACATCAGGTGAGTGAGTTTTACCAACCTCCTTTTCCACTTTGCCAACCATCGGGAATCTACTCTGGGCTGGTGACACCACCACCAGGGTGTTCCAGTATGCCACCACCCAGCTTCCAGGCCTGCAGCTTTCAGGGCAGGTTTTGAGAATCAGAGAAGATTCAAAACAGCTACACATAGCTGGCTCTAGTAAATAGCCTAACAACATAAAAACCTGCCCCCATCCACAGCAGACATCCACAGTGTCTGCTTCGACTTACTGATATGGTTCATCCTCCATCTACACCTAGAACATTCTGCCTGAACTTAACATGATCCCTCTAAGTGTCTCCAAAGGGGCAGAGCAAAGCCTTGGTGATTTTCCTAATTTAGAAAATGTATTTGCAAAAAGAAATTATATTTGCCACTTTGGTAACATTATGAAGTCTGATAGAAAATCCACTTTTGCCAATAAATGTTTTTTTTCTAAAGCCAAGTTGCTCTGAGTTTTACTGAGGAGCTTGGAGGATCCCAGTGTGGGCCCAACTGTGCTGTATCCTGGCCAACTGGAACCACGACACCAGAAGTCTCTGTGTCCAGAAGGATGAATTGAAAAGTACAACAGACTTTGTCATCTGCAGGGGACATGGACTAGGCGATGTGGCTCTAGACAGTGCCACAGTCTTTAGATAAAAGTGATTATCTTTGGACCTGCTTCCATGACGACAAGTCTCTGCTGTGGCTTCAGGGGAGCCAGTGTGCTTTAATTCTGCTTTCTGGATAGATGGAAGCTATCCACAAAGACCCAGAGATACAAGGGAAGGCAGAGCCTCAGTCACCCACTTGACGTGATTTGGGTGTATTCAAAGGAAATATGTACAGCTTGTTCTTTCCAACGCTAGAATAAACCTCAGCTTGCTGCTTACTTTCCTCCAGCACTGTGGGGCCTGGCAGGGGATTCTAAGAAGCAAGGGCTAGGCCTGGGGTAGGGGCAGGGAAGCAGGGGGCAGGTTGGTGCACACAGCACCCTCTTGCCCAGCGCTGCCCCTGCTGCTGTAGCTGGCTCAGCTGGATTCTGAAGGAAGGTGGCTGGGAAACATCTCTGATCATACCTGACTCCACAATAGTCACTTCCGAGTGTACAGTGGTACAAAAGAAAATGCCTCCCATCACCACAGTGGCAAGGTTGTGGAATCTACGTGACACTCCCTACTCCTGAATTTATCTTAGCTTAATCTGGGTGGTAAGCAACAGTCCTTGCTTTCGACAGTCCCAGTTTCGACACTATCAGAGTCCCAAGACTAAGTCCATATTTAATCATGATGATCCGAGTCACATTCAAACCTGCCTCCTCCTACCAGCAGCTGGGCTCAGGCACGGCGGCCCACAGTGGAAACCCTTTCCGCACAGCCCCCAAAGCATGTTTTTCTAAAGCATTCTTTCAGAATGCCGTTCTTCTCAAAAAGAGCCCTCTGCTGCATTTTGCCTCATGAAAAAAAAAAGGGAAAGTATTTCAAAACCCCAAAATACCTATGAGCAGAGTTACACAAGCCCAGGAGACGTTAACCAGATGCCAAACATGCTCGGCTGCACCAGAGCCTGGGCCTGAAACCAACCTTCGGGAACCAGAGGGCCGTGGTGCCTCGACCGCTAGCTGTTTGCCCAACCAACAAAAGCGGAATGGACAGAGAGTTTGTTTTAAAGGCATCTCCTTTTGTGGTTTTGTTGTTGTTGTTGTTTTTCTCCCCTAATATCAGGAAAAAGATTTTTGATAAATCTAAGAGTTTGGGTTAACAGGAAAAACAAATAGAAGCAGAAACAAAAACTGGCCCAGAACAGATTGAGGACATATGGACCTCACGGTCTACCCGAGTTAACTCTTCCTCGCCTTCCCCAGCAATGGCTGAAATTTCTTAACTCACCTTCTCTCTATTCCAGAGATTTTCCCACTTTGTTCATCAGAAAATGGAGGATGCGCTCACCTCAGCCTGCCCTGATATCACTGTCCTTTTGTTCTGCCTCTTTCTATTTTCCCATCAACTTGAGACTTTGGGGAAACTGCATCAACCAACTAGAACACCATAACACACGATCTCTCTCTCTCTCTCTCTCTCTCTCTCTCTCTCTCTCTCTCTCTCTCTCTCTC